>NW_022589726.1:1090834-1194538 GCF_004348235.1 Phoca vitulina
CACACACACACACACATAGGAAGATAGATAATGCTCCCTTCCCTATCATTTTTGTTCTCTTCAGCCCCCCAACAGATTGGATGATGCCCACCAGCATTGGGGATGGCAATCTGCTTTACTCAGTCTACTGATTCAAATGTTCATCTCTTCCAGAAACACCCTCACAGATATATCAAGAAATATTTAACCAACTACCTGGGCTCCCCTTGATGTAATCAAGTTGACCCAAAACTAACCATCATGTAATCCGTTTAAAGAAAAAAAAAACTAATCATTGACTTTGTTACAAGAGCCATCCCCAAACTTTTTTGAAAATTTTTTCAAATTCTAAGTGAAACATTAAAATTTAAAAAAATGATTTCAGTATTTCTAACTAAATTTAACAGTTATCTCGCTGAACTGCTAACTCAGCAGTTAGCTAACTTCTCAAATCAAAATATTTCTGCTAAAAAGACATCCGAGAAGCTTCATTTAACCTCCAAATCCAAATGATCAGTTTTTTACTTTATTAAATGTGTAGTAAGAAGGAAAACTATGTGAATATAACGAATGCCTTCTGATAAGAATTAAGCAGAATGGAAAAGAATGGACAAGTGTAAATACCTGACACTAGAGGAAGTCACACATCAACATAGAACTTCGTCCTTTGATAAAAGTTAATCAATGAATTACTAGTACGGATTTGGAAAAAAATGCATCTATGTCATTTCTAATGGACATGCACAGAGGAATGTTAAATGCAGTCCAGTGTGAATGAGAGAGAAATATAAATGTTTCTTACTTATTTCTATGAGAAGATTGGGGATTGACAATAAAATGTTTCATAACACATTTTCCTTTTTAAATGTCCAAAAATTTAGGTTATTTTTATTTCTATTTTATTTTTTAGTGGCAAAATGTGTTATTTATTTTTTATTCATCTTCTGTTTACTTTTTATTCAAGTTTTTATTTAAATTCCAGTTGGTTAAAATATAGTGTCATACTGGTTTCAGTAGTAGAATTTTGTGATTCATCACTTATATACAACACCCGGTGCTCATCACAACAAGTGCCCTCCTTATTACCCATCACCCATTTAACCCATCCTCCCCACCCACCTCCCTTCCAGCAACCCTCAGTTTGTTCTCTATAGTTAAGAGTCTTTTTTATGGTTTGCCTTTGTCTTTTCACCTACCCCCAAGTTCATCTGTTTCATTTCTTAAATTCCACACGAGTGAAATCGTATGATATTTGTCTTCCTCTGACTGACTTATTTTGCTTAACATAATACTCCCTAGCTCCATTCATGTCGTTGTAAATGGCAAGATTTCATTCTTTTTTATGGCTGAGTAATATACCATTATGTATATATACCACATCTTCTTTATCCATTTATCAGTCAGTGGACATTTGGGCTCATTCCATAGTTTAGCTGTTGTTGATAATGCTGCTTATAAACATCGGGGTGCAGGTATCCCTTCAGATCAGTATTTTTATATCCTTTGCGTAAATACCTAGTAGTGCATATGCTGGATCATAAGGTAGTTCTATTTTTCACTTTTTGAGGAACTCCATACTGTTTTCCAGAGTGGCTGCACCAGTTTGAATTCCCACCATCAGTGCTGCAGGGGGGTCTCTTTTTTCTGAATCCTCGCCAACCCCATAGTTTCCTGTGTTGTTAATTTTAGGTATTCTGACTGGTGTGAGGTGATACCTTATTGTAGTTTTGATTTGCATTTCCCTGATGATGAGTGATGTTGAGCATCTTTTCGTGTGTCTGTTATCCATCTGGATGTCTTCTTTAGAAAAATGTTTATTCATGTATTCTGCCCATTTCTTAACTGGATTATTTGCTTTTTGGGTGTTGAGTTTGATAAGTTCTTTATAGATTTTGGATACCAGCCCTTTATCTGATGTGTCATCTGCAAATATCTTCTCCCATTCTGAAGGTTGCCTTTTAGTTTTATTAATTGTTTTCTTCACTTTTTTCACAAGCTTTTTATCCTAATGAAATCCCAATAGTTCATTTTTGTTTTTGTTTCCCTTGCCTCAGGAGATATATCTAGTAAGAAGTTGCCATGGCCAATGTCAAAGAGGTTGCTGCCTGTGTTCTCCTCTAGGATTTTGATGGTTTCCTGTCTCACATTTAGGTCTTCATACATTTTGAATTTATTTTTGTGTATGGTGTAAGGAAATAGTCCAGTTTCATTCTTCTGCGTGTGGCTGTCCAATTTTCCCAACACCATTTTTTGAAGAGACTGTCTTTTTTCTGTTGGATATTATTTCCTGCTTTGTTGAAGATTGGTTGACCATAGAGTTGAGGGTTCATTTCTGGGTTCTCTATTCTGCTCCATTGATCTACGTGTCTGTTTTTGTGCTAATGCCATACTGTTTTGATCAGCACAGCTTTGTAATATACCTTGATGTCAGGAATTGTGATGCCTTCAGCTTTGCTTTTCTTTTTCAAGATTGCTTTGGCTATTTGGGGTCTTTTGTGGTTCCATACAAACTTTAGGATTATTTGTTCTAACTCTGCAAAAAATGCTGGTGGCATTTTAATAGGGATTGCTTTAAATGTGTAGATTGCTTTGGGTAGTATAGACATTTTACCAATATGTTTTCTCCCAATCCATGAGCACAGGATGTTTTTCCATTTCTTTGTGTCATCTTCAATTTGTTTCATAAGTGTTCTGTAATTTTCAGAGTACAGATCTTTTACATCTTGGATTAGGTTTATTCCTAGGTATCTTATGGCTTTGGTGCAATTGTAAATAGGATCAATCCTTGATTTCTCTATTGGTGTATAGAAATACAACATATTTCTGTACATTGATTTTGTATCCTGTAACTATACTGAATTTGTGTATCAGTTCTAGCAATTTTTTGGTGGTGTCTCTTGGGTTTTCTACATAGAGTATCATGTCATCTGCGAAGAGTGAAAGTTTGACTTCTTCCTTGCCAAATTGGAAAACTTTTTGTTTTCTGATTGCTGTGGCTGGGACTTCAGCACTATGTTAAGTAACAGTGGTGAAAGTGGACATCCCTGTCTTGTTCCTGACCATAGAGGAAAAGCTCTCAGTTTTTCCCTATTGAGGATTTCATTAGCTGTGGGTCTTACATATATGGCCATTATGATGTTGAGATATATTCCCTCTATCCCTACTTTGTTGAGGATTTTTATTAAGAATGGATGCTGTACTTTGTCAAATGCTTTTTCTGCATCTATTGAGAGGATCATGTGGTGCTTATCCTTTCTTTTATTAATATGGTGTATCATGTTCATTGATTTGCAAATGTTGAACCATGCTACAGCCCAGAAATAAATCCCACTTAATCATGGTGAATAATTTAATGTACTACTGGATTCAGTTTGCTATATTTGGTGAGAATTTTTGCATCCATGTTCATCAGGGATATTGGCCTATAATTCTCTTTTTTAGTGGGGTCTTTGTCTGGTTTTGGAATCAAGGTAATGCTGGCCTCATAGAATGAGTTTGGAAGTTTTCCTTCCATTTCTATTTTTTGGAACAGTTTGAGAAAAATAGGTATTAACTCTTTCAATGTTTGATGGAATTCCCATGGGGAGCCATCTAGCTCTAGACTTTTGTTTGTTGAAGATTTTTAATTACTGATTCAGTTTATTTGCTGGTTATTGGTCTGTTCAAGTTTTCTATTTCTTCCTGTTTCAGTTTTCATAGTTTATATGTTTCTAGGAATGCATCCATTTCTTCCAGATTGCCCAGTTTGCTGACATATAACTTTTCATAATATTCTCTTATAATTGTGTGTATTTCTGTGGTGGTGTTTGTGATCTCTCCTCTCTCATTTGTGATTTTGTGTCCTTTCTCTTTCCTTTTTGATAAGTCTGGCTGTGGGTTTATCAATTTTATTAATTCTTTCAAAGAACCAGCTCCTGGTTTTATTGATCTGTTCTACTGTTTTTGTTTGTTTCTATATCATTTATTTCTGCTCTAATCTTTATTAATAATTTCCCTTCTTCTGCTGGCTTTAGGCTTCATTTGTTGTTCTTTTTCTAGCTCCTTTTGGTGTAAGGTTAGGTTGCATATTTGAGATTTTTCTTGCTTCTTGAGGTACACCTGTATTGCTATATACTTCCCTCTTAGGACCGCTTTTGCTGCATCCCAATGGTTTTGAACCATCGTGTTTTATCATTTGCTTCCATTAATTATTTAGTAGCATGTTGTTTAACCTCCATGTATTTGTGGTCTTTCCAAATGTTTTCTTGTGGTTGACTTTAAGTTTCATAGTGTTGTGGTCAGAAAATATGCATGTACGATCTCAGTCTTTTTTACTTCTTGAGGCCTCATATATGATAGATGCGATCTATTCTGGAGAATGTCCCATGTGCACTTGAAAAGAATGCATATTCTGCTGTTTTAGGATTAAATGTTCTGAATATATCTGTTAATTCCATCTGGTCCAGTGTTTCATTCAAAGCCATTGTTTCCTTGTTGATTTTCTGCTTAGATGATCTGTCCATTGCTATAAGTGGGGTGTTAAGTCCCCTACAATTATTGTATCATTATTATCAATGAGTTCCTTTATGTTTGTTATTAATTGATTTATATATTTGGGTGCTTCCAAGTTAGGGGCATAAATATTTATAATTGTTAGATCTTCTTGTCAGATAGTCCCCTTTATTATGATACAGTGCCCTTCTTCATTTCTCGTTCTTGTCTTTGGTTTAAAATCTAGTTTGTCCGATACAGGTATGACTACTCTGGCTTTCTTTTGATGTCTGTTAGCATGATAAATGGTCTCCATCCCCTCACTTTCAATCTGCTGGTGTCTTTAGGTCTAAAATGGGTTTCTTGTAAGCAGCATATAGATGGGTCTTGGTTATTATTATTTTTTTAATCCATTCTGATACCCTATGTCTTTTGATTGGAGCATTTAGTCCATTTACTTTCAGAGTAATTATTGATAGATATGAATTTAGTGCCATTTTATTACCTGTTTTGTCATTGTTTCTGGAGATTTTCTCTGTTCCTTTCTAGTCTTTGTCACTTTTGGTTTCTCTCCCATTCCAAGAGTCCCCTTTAATGTTTCTTATAGGGCTGGTGTAGTGGTCATGAAATCCTTTAGGTTCTGTTTGTTTGGGGAACTCTTTTTTTCTTTGTTTTTAGAGATTTTATTTATTATTCTGAATGACAGCCTTGCTGGATAGAATATTCTTGGCTGCATATTTTTTCCCATTCAGCACGTTGAATATATACTGCCACTTTCTTCTAGCCTGTCAAGTTTCTGTGGAGAGATCTAATGCTAATCTTATTTGTTTTTCCTTTTAAGTTAGGGACTTCTTTTCTCTTGCTGATTTTAGGATTTTTTCTTTAGCTCTATATTTTACAAATTTAACTATGTTATGTCTTGTGTTGGCTTGCTTTTGTTGATTTTGACAGTTCTCTGTGCCTCCTAGATTTGGATATGTTTCCTTCCCCAGATTAGGGAACTTCTCAGCTATAAATTTTCTCAAATAAACCTTCTGTCCCTTTTTCCCTCTCTTCTTCTTCTGGGACTCCTATGATACAAATGTTATTACACTTATGGAGTGTCTGAGTTCCCTAAGTCTACGTTCATGATCCAATATTTTTCTTTCCTTCTTCTTTTCAGCTTCATTGTTTTCTCTAATTTTATCTTCTATATCACTCTTTCCTCTGTAATGTGTTCATAACATCTGGTCATTTTCGCATCTGGGTTATAGCATTTTTCATTTTGGCCTGACTTTCAGGTCTTTTATCTCTGTAGTAAAGAACTCCCTGATGTCTTCTATGCTTTTCTCAAACCCTACTAGTATCCTTATGATTGTTGCTTTAAATTCTGGATCAAGCATATTACTTTTATCTGTTTCGATTAGATCCCTGGCTGTGACCTTTTCTTGTTCTTTCTTTTGAAAGAATTCCTCCATTTTGGCATTTTGTCTAGGTCTCTGTCTTATTCTGTGTGTTTTCTTAAATTTAATTTAATTTAATTTAATTTAATTTAATTTAATTTAATTATGTTATGTTAATCACCATACGTTACATCATTAGTTTTTGATGTAGTGTTCCATGATTCATTGTTTGTGTATAACACCCAGTGCTCCATTCAGTACGTGCCCTCTTTAGTACCCATCACCAGGCTAACCCATCCCCTACCCCCCTCCCCTCTAGAACCCTCAGTTTGTTTCTCAGAGTCCATAGTCTCTCATGGTTTGTCTCCTGCTCCGATTTCCCCCCCTTCCTTTATCCCTTCCTGCTATCTTCTTCTTTTTTTTTTTTTAACATACAATGTATTATTTCTTTCAGAGGTACAGGTCTGTGATTCAACAGTCTTACACAATTCACAGCACTCACCATAGCACATACCCTCCCCAATGTCTATCACCCAGCCACCCCATCCCTCCCACCCCCCACCACTCCAGCAACCCTCAGTTTGTTTCCTGAGATTAAGAATTCCTCATATCAGTGAGATCATATGATACATGTCTTTCTCTGATTGACTTATTTCGCTCAGCATAATACCCTCCAGTTCCATCCACGTTGTTGCAAATGGCAAGATTTCATTCCTTTTGGTGGCTGCATAATATTCCATTGTGTATATATACCACATCTTCTTTATGCATTCATCTGTCATTTATAGCAGCAATGTCCACAATAGCCAAACTATGGAAAGAGCCACGATGTCCATTGACAGATGAATGGATATTCTGTGTGTTTTGAAAGCCTGTTGTGTTTCCTGCTCCTGAGAGTAATGGCATTATAGAGAGGTCATATACTGTCCAGGGCCTGGCACTTCAGGAAGTGTCTTTGGTGTATGTGTGGGCCCCCTGCTGCTGTGTTTTGGCTGCTCTTTCCCTTAGCTCAGTCCTTTGCAGGATTTCTCTTTGCCTGCAGTTGAGAGTGTTTGGACTTTGGCCAGAATGTGGTGATTTTAACTAGGTGTACTCTGGTCTGCTTGTTAAAAGAGACCCGATGCCATTTCCACTAGAGCTGAAGCTTTGTGGAACTCTATGGTCAGTAGATGTGGAGCATGGTGGGGTTGGGGGGGGGGAGTTGTGCTGATCTTCTGGGGGAGGGGCCTGCTGCTGTGCTTCTCAGCCACACGTGCCTGAGAAAAGCAGCACTTGCAGAACTCAGGGGGTGGGCCTTGGTATAAGCTATTTAGGCTGCCACTCTTGGCACTGTGCTGCTTTCCGAAGTTAGTTTATGCTGAGGGGAGGGGAAGAGAAATGGCACCACCCCCTTCCCTCATCCCCAGAGAGGGGAGTTCGTGCCCACCACTGTCCGGGAAGCACCCCCAGAAGAGTGAACAATTTTCTCTCATGTGTCCCAGGTGTCCCTCAGATTTCTGCCTTCACCCAGGCTGTGTCCAGGCGCTCTGCCCACCCAGCAACACAGTGCACCTGTGTTCTGTCCCGGGCAGGTTGGTTGAGTGTTAAAACTCCAAACTTTGGGGACCTGGCTTGGAGTGGACCTGTGCTGGTCTTCTGGGGGAGGGCCTTGCTGTGTCGAGACTAACGCAGGTTTGTCCCAGAAGGGCAGTTCTCACCTAAGCACTGAGGCATCGAGTTTGAAGTAAAGCACAGCAAAAAGCTGGTGTCCAGGTTAGCCATCCTCAGCAGGAATCTCTGCACCTATGCTGAGGGGCGAGGGAGGGTCATGGCACCTGCCAGTTCTTTTGTACCAGGAAAGGCAATGCCACCTCTCCCAGATGTGCTCCAAGAAGGGGAGAATGTCTCTCTCAGTGCATCCCAGGGGATCCTCAGATGAGTCCATCTGCTCCTGGCCTTCTGCCCTCCTTCTCCATGGGAGCAATTGCACCCTTAGGGCTCCACATCAGCCAGGCTGCCGACCTCCTGAACTCGAGTCATTGAGCCCTGCCGGTTGTAAAAACTCATGAAAATCAGCCCCCCTTATTTTCCCAGTCAGTGGTTGGGGAACAGTTTTCCTTGTGTGATCTTCTGTGTGCTCCTCTCTCTCTCTTATACTCACTGTCTCTGATCTCTCTCTGTGACCAGGGCTCCCTCCCCTCTACAGTGCCCATTATCTCTTTCTCCCCCAAATCATGTCTCTGCACCTCCTACCTTCTGTGATGTAGCCTATTCTCTCCCTGTAGTTGTGCAGTTTGTTCTGTCAGTCTTTGGATTGATTTCTTGGGTATTCAGAATGATTTGATATTTATCTAGCTATGTTTGAGGACCCAATCAAGCCTAGGGTCCTCCTACCACTCCACTATCTTAGCTCCTCCCAATTTAGGTTATTTTTAGATATGGGTGATAATGTATGTTTGAGAAAGCCATACATACAATGTGCATATTTTGAAAATAATTCCATGGAATTTTATCATGAAAGTTAAATTTGGTATCATTTCTTCTTTCTTCTACAGTTCTGATAGGTAATTACCATTTGTAAATATTTTGTCTATTGTGTTTCAACTGACAAAATTTCTAAAGAAATATATCTACTATCTATCTCTCCTTAAAAATGATGTCCATGAGGGGTGCCTGGGTGGCTCGGTTGGTTAAGCAGCTGCTTTCAGCTCAGGTCATGATCCCAGGGTCCTGGGATTGAGCCCTGCATCGGGCTCCCTGCTCAGTGGAGAGTCTGCTTCTCCCTCTCCTCCTGCTTGTGCTCTCTCTCTCTTGCTGTTTCACTTGCTCACTCTCTCTCAAATAAATAAAAATCTTATAAAAAAATGATGTCCTTGAGCAATTCATTCTGTGCAAGTATGGAAGATTAAAGCTTACCACAAAGTTATACTGATTTTTTTTATAGTTTCAAACATGTTTCCATAATTTATTTTATAGTATAAGGCTGCAACAGGTGCTAGAGATCATGTAGCTCATGCTTCTCAAGGCCTTCTGTTTTTACTGGCAGATGTACAACATTTGGTAGATATTAATAAAAAAATCATGTGTCATAAAGGGATGGATAGCATCCAAATTTAGCACAACTCGAGTTAAACTGTTGGTGGGAGCTCTTCAGATATATTTTTGGCAGTGTGTTAAATGTGAAATGAGAAAAAAATGAATGAAAATGATTGAGTATTATGTTTGCGCACAATTTGCCCTAAAAACTATGAATTTATAGAATTATGAAACCTAAATGTATCATTTATTCTAGTCCCGCATCTCATATATTCTTATAATATATATTACATAATGACAACTGTATCCTTTGCTTTTGAGTGTGTCTAAGGCTACAAATAATCATCTTTGTGTTTGGTGATTTTAATTGCATGACACTTTGCTCTGTACCTGTAGTTAACTCTTTGAGTCCCAGTTGTAACATGCATTCCTCCAAAAAGGATTTTCCTTCTCCTCTCTTAGAGGTATTGCCCACTACCAATATGCTACTACCTTGGTTTTTCTAGCCAAGTAGGTGGTATGAATTGAGGGTATGTAATTAGAGATTTTTCCCAGTAGCTTTTTCTTTTACTTCTCCCCTTCAGCTAGGGCTGAGATAGACATGGATCCCCACTATCACCCTAAACCACTCACTGCCACCCTAAACCACCTTAAATCACCTAAATGATATTTTTTTTTCTAATTCACCTTCCCAGGAAGCTGAATTTTTATGAGAAATCTATAATCTAATTTCTTGCCTACAGAGCTCCCCAATAGCATTTCCGAGCTCCCTTATAACCAATGCTACCTGGCCCAAGGGTAAAAGCTGACCTTCCTGCTCACTGGCCTGTATGAATTTCCTCTATCTTACAGTATTTGTATCCTCCGAGAATTTCTGTTAATTTCCTGAAAAGCCAGCCAAGCATTTAAAAAAAAGAAGAAGAAAAATATTTCTTCCTTCATTTAATACCCTTGTACTCAAAGATTTTTAGATATTCTTAACTAGGAAATTATTTCTGGTTGTCTTATTTAAAAATACATCTAAAACAGCTTTTTCCCATCTTTGTCCATTCAGAGAGAAAACAAATATGAGGGGAAAGATAACTAGTAACACCTTGCAACCTGGAAAGTGTTCTGACCATAAGTAATTCAAAGTAGGTTAGGTCAGAAATTATCTCAATAGTAGTATCAGTGTAGGGGGTTTAAATTCTAAATTCTTTAATAGGTAACCATGTCTGAAAACTAAGCTTTCGGTTAGAATATCCCACTGAAGTACAAGAATGTTCCAGGTCAACTAAATGAGAACTATGCTAAGAGCAAAACACAGTCACCACTTTTTAGCTGTAGATCTGAAAAGGGGAATAAAATATTACTTAAGTTGATATTCAGTAGAGGTAAGAGTAATCCAATATATGATTCTAGCTAGGATGATGAAAACTTATAAAATATTAAAGAACACTGAAATATGAGCATTATCCAGAAAAAATAGAGGGATAGAATATCTCAAATACTCATCTGCTGTGGGATACTGAAAACAATTTTGTAGAAGTGGTATGCAGGATAGAGTCTACAAAAGGGTATTCACATTCACCACACAAACTGCAGCTACAAGCTATAAAAGTATATAAAGGTAAATAAAGGTAAATAAAGACACATATATATGGTTCAGTAATGATGTGAAAATAATTCTCATATGTATACAGTATGTAACAATAAAAGTAAAAAAAAAAGATGTTTTCAACTGGTCAAAATAATGTTAAATTCATCTGGGAGAATAAAGAGAAGAAAATAACAAGGACAGATTTAAAAAGTGTACTACCAAATATTAAAACATATTATAAAGAGTGATTAAAATTTTGGTACATATAAAATAATCAGTGGGCTGGATTAATGGAATATAATAAAACTTACAACATCTTTATTAAATTATTTTTATCAGTTCTATCATTTCTAAGTGATGTGAAATATTTTCTATAGTTTGGTTTCATAAATGAAATAGTGGGATATTTATTTGGCATAAAATCGTAAATATGCTCTCTAACATTAATTTGTGGCTCATTAATCATTTAATACAAATGTTGACATATACTCTCTTTTGAACTAAATACTGTAGAGTCAGCCTTATTTAGATAATGCATTCATCTGGATAGATACTAACTTTTAAAGTTTATTCTAGGCTAAGAGATTTTTCCACAGTAAACATAGGATGAGGTCTACATACCGAAAATGAGTTAAGGAAATTGGTAGAAAGTCAGAGAGAATGGAATGCTGAGGAAGGGTATTGGCAACAATCTTTCACAGTGGCCAGGCACATATGACCGCTGAGTTTCAGTCCCAAATACGCATTTATTACTACTTTGTTATTCCAGTATTCAGTATTCCTCATGTCATTTTCAAATAGTTGTAGTAGATAAGTTGTCTGAGTGCTAGGCAGTATAGGTGCTTAATAAATATCTACTTTCATTTTCTGTCCTTTCCTCTGTATATCACTTTCCTCATTACCCCTCACAACATCCAGAACACTCCGAGAAGCCGTCATATTCTAAATTCAGGTTTTCATATTTACAAGTTTAGGTTCTCAGGTTTAGTTTCTAAGAGTCTAACATATAAAACATAATGCAAAATAACCAATATAGTGATTTTTCAATGAAATAATAGTGGCCTTCCCCCCCGAAAAGTAGATTTTAAGTTTTTCTTCCTGATATCAGGACACTTTGAAAATATTTCTCCTCTTCCTCATGAAGGATATAAAATAATAAACAGTAACTCAGAGGGTCTGAACAGAGGCTGCTGCCTTCTGTTGAATATAGCATTTATTTGTTACAGGATCCAGGCAACACTGCCAGTCTCGGACTTCTGCTTAGGGTCTTGACTTAATACGGAATCTCAGGTTCACCCTCCTAAACTTAGAAAGCCCAGGCTTAGTTTCCAGCTAGTATCATCATTTGTATAGTAAATCATGGCTTTTATAAAGCTTATTGTTCATTGTATCAATTAATATTTGGTTCTGCTGCAGAATAAAAAAATTAAAATAGCAGTGACATCAATGAGGTAGAAAAATTTTTTTTATCATGTAAATGTCCAGGTAGAGAGTCTAAGACTGGCATTGCTCTCCAATATCTCAGGGACCTGGGCCCTTCTATCCTTTTGATCTGCCATATGTGGTCTTTACCTTAGGTCTCCACGTGCTTCCTTCTGCAAATTACAGCACAGGGAGGAAGACAAACAGTATGGGGGGGGAGATAATATCTCTTGACGGTCCCTAAACTTGAACACATGGCACTTTTTATTATCATTCGTTGACCAAACTTAGTCATATAGCTATATTTACCTCAAAATAAACCTGAGTAATAGTCACTTTGACCTGTGCCCAACTAAACATTTGGGCTCCTATTACTATAAAATGAGAAAATGGATGTTAAGAGTAAGCCCACTTTGCCACACTCATGATTGGTGTAAGCTGACTGTGTTACAGTTACTGCTGCTGTTGTTTCCTCTTATTTTCTGTGAGCACAGCATGCTTTAAAAGATGTGCATATCATGTACCTAGTATCTATTGGTATAAAGGTCAAAATCCTTTAAATTATTTAGTCGGCTATATGGAGGGGAACAGAAAACAAAATTTTTCCCGAGTGTATTAGTACTATTGATTAGGATATGGATTTCCTTCACATTCAGGCAAATCAGAGCTATATGTTTCAGATTTTTGTTTTGAGGGGGAAAAACAGCCCCTGATGACTGTTAGGGCATGTTGTTTTCTTGTGGAACAATAAATTAATATTAGACAGGGCTACTCTGAGACCAGGATGAGGCCAAATCAAAACAACAGCAGTCCATAGTCATGTTTCAGCAAAGACAGAAACAAGAACTTTGTCAAACAACAAAAAAGACCAAAATTCCCCCTCTCCCAGATAATGTGACTGCTCCTTTTCTATGAATTACAATTTTAGCTTCTTCCCAACTTCCCAAAATTATTAATATACCCAATTCTATAATCACCTCTTTTTTCTAACAATATCCAATTCAGAACCAAACTATGCTTTCTTGAACTCTCTCCAAATCATTAAACAAAAATCCAAACCTGTCCTAAACGTTTATCTTGTGGGGTTTTTTGTTGTTGTTGTTTTTATTTCAATTCAATTAGCCAACATATAGTACATCATTTGTTTCAGATGTAGTGTTCAATGAATCATCAGTTGTGTATAGCACCCAGTGTCCTAAACCCTTGTAATGAGACTTCCCATACTCATCCCCACCCAATGTTCTGCTTGCTTCCTTGTTTTAGGGAACCAATAAACTCACCTTTGTTTAACTGTAATGTGTTCTGTTCTCCTTGACTGGAGGAGTGTCAACATATATTTGTAATTTGGGGACACCAAGGTCATTATGTTTATTTATTTTGATAGCTACTGTGATCCATGAGGCGTGGGTTTTGTCATTTTATTTCACACAAGTAATTAATTTCTAATATTTTTCTGAGGGTCTGTTTCTGTTGTCTTTTTACTTTTGCTTGCTTTTTGGTCCTTTTATGAGGGATGATTTGTGAGTAAATTCTTTGCATTATGTATGAAAACCTGTAGAGATAATATTACATTTTATACTATCTTGCCTCTCTCTATAGAGGGTTTACTTTTGCTTCTTGAAGGCTGTTTGGCTACAAGCAGAGTTGTTAATACAATATATAATTGACCTCATTAGTAAGTGCCTGAAATCTGAAGCAAATAGCAAACAAGAAAGCAAAACAAAATTAATTTCACCTTTTCTTTCATTTGTGTAGGAAGACCTATCAGTCCTTATAGAAAATTTTGCCTCCCTTTAAAAATGGAGGCTTATAACAAATAGTAAGTTATACATAAAATAGTCATAAAGGCATAAAACAATGTTCCTTCCCCAAATGTACTTTGAGGAACTTCTTGAAAGGTGAGGCAAAGATATTTTAGGTGTTTACAGTTGAGTTGGGTTAAGAATACTGTAGTTATTAAATAGGTTGAATGTATAGACCAGCGGGTAAAATGTAAGGCAGGAGAAACTAAACCAGAATATGCTATCACAAGTTTGTTGCAGTAATTTTGATCAAGAGATCAAGAGGAAGGGCTAACAAAGCCACAAAATAGCCTCTATAAAAAAACACATTAAAGAGGCTTTTGTAAAGACATTTCTCATAACAACGAAAAAAGAAGTCTGGCTGTGGACAAAGTGGATGTTGGGGTCCAACGAAAATTACCAAATACCTAAGTAGTCATTGAAAGATGTGGGAAGAACTATTGCAAGTGGATGATTGCGGGGAAAAAAAAAAACAAACAGTAATTTTGGGGTTTATGATAGCAGTGAATAGCTGATAACTGCAATTCTATGAAGATTTTGTAGAGCCGTCCCATACCATAAACACAATCAGGGGCTGCATAGGAAGTGACATGACAAATTTCATCTCAACAATGCAAGCAGGTACTAAGTATAGGGTTTGTTGTTTGTCACAGCAGGGAATGGAGTTGAAGATAGTTCTGCCAAGCCTCACTCATTATAGTGATGGTCACTCTGTTGAGATTAATCTAAAAGTCATTTTTAAAGGATCCTATTGTTATAGTGAAGAGATTTGCTGTCTATTTCCTGAAACCAAGAAAATTTTATTTGATTCTTTTTTTCTGTGTGCTTTTTCTGATTGGTGTCATTTGACAATCCTGAGTCAGTCAAATAAAATAATAGCATTTTAAGACAATGCCTATGCATCTATAGAGTGCCCATATGGCTATAACTTAAAAGTTTTATTACATATACATATGAATATGTATGCATAGTATGTAGGTTATATATGTATGTATTTATGTATATACATGTGATCTTACAAAGTGTAAGACAGCTTCCCTCCCAAAAAGGATTTAGCCCCAAATTTGAAAAACCACTGCTCATAAGAAGTTGTAACTGAATATTATTTCTGTCTTGCTATAAGTTTTACAGGTATATCAGGCAACAAATGCTAATTAAGTGCCTACAGTATAACATGCATTGCCCTTTAAAATGAAGATAGAACCAGACTATCCCAGTTCAAACAGCAACTCTTTGTAGATTATGCCATGTTTGCCATCATTTTTCAGAATATGTTGGTAATAATTAAATCTATGATAATTCTGATATTAATGTCACTCCTTGGAAGAGTGAAATGCATAACTTGTAAAACTATATGCAGAGGCCCTGATAGGATGAGTGACTCAGGCCAGCTTTCCCAGGACATTCCCAGTTTTAGCACTAAAAACCCGGCATCCAGGGAAACTCAGCCCCAGGCAAATCGGGATGGTAGGTCACCTGACTGCAAAGAGTGGTAAACAACATAAGTAAAGCTCCTGCCTTTGAAAACCTTATTTTTAAGTTTTCAAAAACAGACAACAAAATATAAGTAAATACATAAAACACGTTCTTCCATGTACAGATAAATGATTTATGAAGGGAAAAAGAATGAAATTAAGGATGACTAAAGATTTTGATGATAGCAACAGAAAGTGTAACTTTGGCTGAGATTAAGAAAAGAAACAAATAATAATTCAGTTAATTAAAAGCCTAAACTAGTGTCTCAGTCAGCCTTGATGAAGAACAAAGTGCATCAGAAAAGTACTCAAGACACCTGAATTCTATTCCCAGAATTGTTAGTTATTTGCTGTGTTATCCTAAATAAGCTGCTTAACTTTTCTGAGCCTGAATTTCTTCACCTGCAAGTTAAGGAATATGGGCAATTTAATCTCTGTGGTTCCTTCTAGGTCTAAAATCCTGGAATAGAACTTTTCCCATCAAGGTTTAAATTACTTGTACTTTGAACTTAGACATAATAGACATCATGTCACCTATTTCTGTCTAGTTGCTACTCAAACAGTTAAGAAGTAGAAAATAATTGGCCTTTCTGCCTTTTGAACAATGTTTATTGTTTCATCAGAAGTTGTATGGTGAGTAGTAATTTATTGTTGTGTCACATTGTACCTGCTCAGAAAGGATAGCAGCTAATAATGGAGCTGTTTACAGCAAAATGCATTTGTACAAAAGAATTTGCCTGTGAAGCTGATGAGGTATTTTGAGCTAGTTCATTTCCTCCTTGTGACTTAAAAAGACTTTCCACTTGCTGGGCAGTCATTTAAAAAGCAAAGTAAAGTTTATAGTTTCATATCCCTTGTGGGCATATAGAAAGGGGACAAAGAGTTTCTCAGTGGTGGGATATTTAGAACCACTTCGGAGTGCAGTCATCATAAATAATTATCTCCCCAGTGTACTGTTCTTCCAGGGCTCTTTTCACTATACAGACTTATTAAACCCATGCACCTTAGAACCCAATCATCTAGCTTAGAAACCAGCTCCATTGCTTACTAGTTATGACACTGTGAACAGGATAATTATCCCTTTTTTATAAAACAGTGATAGTATTTCCTATAATATAGAGTTGTTTTTGCTTAAGTATGATAATACAGATAAAGTGCTGAGTACTACAATTGAAACATATTAACTGCCCAATAAATATTTGCTAGAACTATGATTATTTTAAAATCCAAAATGAGTCCTATGGGACAGGTTAATAATAAAGCAGTGTCTTACCATTTGACACTACTGAGCCAATCTTTTAATGTACCGAAGCCACTTTTGTCTAGTATACCAAAGTATTTATAAATGTGGTAAATTTCATGGAGGTTAGAGCTTGGATTTCAACCACTTGAGATCAGAGCTGTCTCTTCTAAGTGTGCCATAGATGTACATAATGACATAATTATTTTTAGTTGAAAAAAGTGCATACCAGCAAACATTAAGTGGATACTGGAGCCATGAAATATGTGAACATTAGATATGTGTTTAACCTAAATAATTGACATGAAATATAAAATAGGGCTTAATCAGTTTTATTTTTTATTTTATTTTTTTTAAAGAATTTTTTATTTATTCATTTGAGACAGAGAGATAGAGAGAGAGTAGGAGCAGTGGGGAGAGGCGGAGGGAGAGGGAGAAGCAGACTCCCCGCTGGGCAGGGAGCCTGCTGCGGGGCTCGATCCCAGGACCTGGAGACCATGACGTGAGCCGAAAGCAGGCGCTTAATGACTGAGCCACCCAGGCGCCCCGGGCTTAATCAGTTTTAGAAAGAGAATATTGACTATCATGGATTATAAGTAAAATAAATTCTTTTTCTTTATTGTTTTCTTTTAATTGTAAAAACCAGAAAATTGTTCACACTTCTAAAAAGAATATTATTTTACACAGAAAAAAGCAGTTGATTTGATGAGAAAGTCTTCAAAACTAGCTCAAGAACAGTATCTCGAAATATGTAAGAGCTTTTCCTTTATCTAAGGTTGAAAATTATTGTTTTATAGACAAAAATAAGGATTAAACACAAATAACTCTCATGAAATTTGTATTTCAGAGTAGAAAGTACTCAAATTGCTTTATGTTTTGTTTTGCTTACAGATAGGTACAGAAGAAAGTGAAATTTTAGAGACTTAATGTCTGATTTTGCTATTTGAAAAGGTTTATCTCCCTATGTGCAATTCTCATGATATAATGGCATCATCTCCTCAGTCTTCAAACCATCACTAACCTTTTCTCTTTTAACAATACAAGGATAACAGTGCATTTATATCATATTTCTATTCCAAGAAGGAAGGTATTTTCTGATCACATAAATGCCTCACTTCCAGGAAATATATAGAATATTTTTTTTAAAATAGATTACTGTAGGTCTTAGTACAATAATGAATTCGAACTAACAAAGAAAGATACCATAGAAAAATGCAGAACAAAACAGAAGAAAACAAAAACTTCCTGTGGTAAATAATTAAAGTTTTTATATTGTTATATTTTTTCTCTATATTAATACTAATAGAAAAGCCCTAAAGCCTATTGCCCTTTTATTTCTGATTCTTAGAAATTTCAAGCTTTCCAAAAAAAAGAAAAAGAAAGAAAGAAATTTCCAGCTTTCTGCTCTCCCTCTACAGAAGCATATATTAATTAGTATTTCACCACTTAAAAAATGGTATATTATCCATAGTATATTATTCTTAGTTGCCACTAAAAGAAGTTATCACCATGTATAAGGAAACTAAGTGGTTTTCAAGGAAAGTTTTATTCTTTTAGTGCTTGTAAAGCTATCAAGTTTTATTTATTTTTTTAAATTTTTTTTTTAAAGATTTTATTTATTTGACAGAGAAAGACAGCGAGAGAGGGAACACAAGCAGGGGGAGTGGGAGAGGGAGAAGCAGGCTTCCCGCAGAGTAGGGAGCCTGATGTGGGGCTCGATCCCAGGACCCTGAGATCATGACCTGAGCTGAAGGCAGTCGCTTACCGACTGAGCCACCCAGGCGCCCCAAAGCTATCAAGTTTTAAAGGATTTTCATTCTCAATAAAATCTTAAGACAAAAGCTCATCTCTGTACACATATGAATATCTCTTTGTGATTATTCTTGGGATTTTTGGTTTCTTTCACATATGTATTTGTTGGGGGCAGTTAGATTTCTGTCATTTGTGCTTTTAATTTAGTACCAAGGGTACCATCAAACATAGAAACCAACTAAGGAATCAAATGACTGATGTGGGACCTGAAAAAGTAAGAAGTTAATACACAAGTATAAATAATTATAAGATAATGTTGATAACCCAGGTTTATCTATTTATATATTCATCCAACTACAGTAACAAAGGTAAAGAAAGGAAGGAGTCAGCTCTGTCCTCAAAAGTATTTCAGCTTGGCACATGTTTTATTAATTGCTAAAGCAAACACATGTATCAAGAAGATCTATATATTCCACATATACATATATATTTATTTTATATGTATTATATATCTAAATATTTTTATTTTTGTGTTTAGGTATGAAATAGATAAAATATTTACATTTTAAATTATATCAATATATTTTAACATATAATAATAATAATTATTAATACCTGGCAATATTATTAATTACATCTAATCTTCTAATTTTATTTTATTTTATATTATTTTTTTAAGATTTTATTTATTTGAGAGTGAGTGAGAAAGAGAGTAAGAGTGAGGGGGAGGGGCAGAGGGAGAGAGACAAGCAGACTCCCAGCTGAGCTGAGAGCCCAAAATGGGGCTTGATCCCAGGGCCCTGGGATCATGACCTGAGCCAAAGGCAAATGCTTAACTGACTGAGCCGCCCAGGTGCCCCTAACCTTCAAGTTTTAATAAGGATATCACTGAGGCTCAAAAACATCAAACCTTTCTGTCAAAAGCATATAATTAGTGACAGTCTCCAGACCGTACAATATCATCATCAGTTTTTCTTAAATTTTTGAGGTTATAGTTTTTTTTTAATAAATAGAAAAATCTTACCCTTGTCCTAAAAATTCTGATGTTTCCCTTCTACCACAATACCCTGATTTGCTTCTCTTTTGAGAAGGTAGTTTCTTCTCAACATCTCTATAGTCTAGAAGATTTTGTACATCAGGGCTTAATTTCTGTTGTTTGAAATATCGAAGGAATACTTTCTATTTATAATATAAATTACATGATAATATTTATGCTTTTTAAGAGCATACTCCCACACTTTATAAAATGTCAATATCTTCCCACAGGAGATGAAGTAATAGAAGCTCATGAATCCTCTTCTCTTTCTTCTGGACTACCCTATTCTGTTACTCTCTGTCAGTGAAAAGTCATCTTCTTTAAATGGCCATTAACTAACAAGTTTTGAAGCATCTCATATGTGTGTGGTTATCCTTGTATACTTTCTTTTGAAGGGTGGTAGTACGTAACAGTCTTACGAATCTTGTTATAATGACTTATAAGTAGCTGTGTTTGAATGAAGACCTGGGATTTCATCACTTACAGAGCATTGGCTATGTGTCAGGAACATGGCATACTTTGTTCTAATAATTATAACATTAAACAGTATATATATAGCTATCCTGATTTTTTTTTTAGGTAAGAAAAATGGGTTTTAGAAGCCTGGAAACTCCCCAAGGCACTGCTTGCAGAAATACATTACAGTTTCCTGACTTCAGAGCTCTCTGATTTTTATTATTCTGTGCTATATTATTAAGAGTCACTTTTTGAAGTTTGGTTTTTGACATTGCTACTCAGACAGTGATGGGTCTTTATCAAAATCACCTGGGGAGTGTTAAATATACATATTCTCTTGTATCAATTCAGTTTTAGTGAACAAGAACCTCTGGGTGTGGGATCATGGAATACACCATTTTAAAATCCTCCCCAGGTTACTGTGATATACAGATAAGTTTGAAAACTATCCCATTTTACATTTTTCAAAATCTAATATTCCCATTCTATCCATAATTTGACACCTCAGTATACATGCATATAGTCACAGAGTAACAATTTCTTCTTCCATATAGAAATACAAAATTCCTAAGTCAGTAGGACATTAAAATTGGAGCAATGATCACAGCATATATACTTTGTTTACTCAAGATTGTATGTTGACAGTAACCAAAAGTAGGAAGGAATTATTTCTGGTTTTATTGACAAAATTTCATACTATTCAGAACAATACGGTGATCTTAAGGAAAAAGCATTACTGGGGTTTTCATTAAGCAAAGATTCAAGTGATCAGTTATTTTACTTTTGAACATCATCATACTATCAATATTATTACCATATTACAATACTATATGTACTATACATGAAGAACTACTCATAGAAAGAAATACAAAGTAAAAATCTAAGCCAGTATTAAGTTTTCATCCATGAAAAAGAAATTCCTTTTGGTTTTCATGGATTTGCCTACATTTTCTAATTTTTTAATGCTTCCTTGAAATAATTTAAGATTTATTGAAGTGTTGCAGAAATAGTACAGAGAGTTCCCACATATCTTTCACCTACCTTTCCTCAATTCAAATAACTTACATAGCCAAAGTACAATTACCAAAACTAAAATAATAATAATAATAATAATGATAATGTCAGCCCAGGATTATAACCAAACTACAACTTTATTTGGATTTCAGCAGGTTTTTTTAATTGATGGTGTTTTCCTATCCTGGAATCAAACCCAGATCACACATGTCATTTAGATTTCATATTCCTTGGTGTTCCTCACTGCAGAATGTTCCATAATATTTCCTAGTTGTTCTACTCTTCAATATTTTTGAAGCATACTAGTCAGTTATTTTGTAGAATGTCCTCTAATTTTGTTTTGTTTTCATTGTATATTCTTTTCATCCTTTTACTTTTAAGCTGTATATGTCTTTACATGTATAATTGATTGCATGCAATAGGTAGTTGTGTCTTGCTTTATTTTATTTATTTTTTATTTCCTTTAAAGATTTTATTTATTTATTTGACAGAGAGAGAGCACAAGCAGGGGGAGTGGCAGGCAGAGGGAGAGGCAGGCTCCCCGCCAAGCAAGGGAGCCTGATGTGGGACTCGATCCCAGAACCCTGGGATCATGACCTGAGCCGAAGGCAGATGCTTAACCGACTGAGCCACCGAGGCACCCTTGTGTCTTGCTTTAAAAGACAGAAAATGTTTCTTTTAGTTGATATGTTTAAAACATGCCCATTTTAATCTGAATATTGATAACCAGTTTAAATATATATCTTTTGAATTCCTTGTCAGATAGTTTCAACATTTATGACATACCTGAGTCTATTTCTGAAGATAACTATGTATCCTAGAAGATTGTTTTATCCTATCTTTTAGAAGATTGATATATATTTTTTAAACTGGTAGGCATATCTGTGTAGGGAAGTAGAAATTAAGGAAATATATGGTACTTATACCTGGAAATGGGCACTTCTTTACTTCTTCTGGGTCGCTAGGGTGTGGATTTGAGATAATCCACTCAGAGTTATTGTTTTTTTAAACAATTTTAATTATATTTTAAATAAATTGATAAATGAGAAAAATATATTTTATATTTACCCCCAAATGTATCATTTTCTCTGTTACTCATTCCTTTATGTAGATCTACTTTTCCATCTGGGATCATTCTTCTATTCCTTGAAGAATTAATTTAATATTTCTTATAGTGATTGTCTACTATCTCTCATCTACTGTTTGTGTGAAAATATATTTTACACATTTTTGAAAGATTTTTTCTGAGTATTGATGGTATTCTATTGACTTCGCACTACCATATTTCTCAGAAATTGTCTGCTGTCATTACTATCTTTGTTCCTTTGAATGAAGTGAGCTTGTTTTCATTGACTCATAAAATTTCCTTTTTCACTGGCTTTAAGCAATTTCATTATACTATTTCTTGGTATGGGTTCTTTGTTTTTATCCTGCTTAGGGTTCATTGCATTTCTTGGATCTGTGGATTTATAGTTTTCATCAAATTTGGAAAATACTTGGAAATTATTTCTTCAAATATTTTGGGGTACCTAGGTGGCTCAATCAGTTAAGCATCTGCCTTCAACTCAAGTCATGACCTCAGGGTCCTGGGATCGAGCCCCAGATGGGGCTTCCTGCTCAGCAGGGAGTCTGCTTCTCCCTCTCCCTCTGTCCCCCGCTACCCCCACTCATGCATGTGCTCTCTCTCTCTGTCAAATAAGTAAACAAAATCTTTAAAAAAAATGTTTATTCTATCCCTCCCCATCCCCTGTTTTCTTTTTGAACTTCTAATATATGTAAGACATTTAATATTTTCCCCAACTTACAGAGGTTTTTTTCTTTTTCAGTGTTTTCCCTTTCTGTGATTTTTTTGATAGTTGTTATTGCTATGTTTTAAATGTCACTGATTTTTTTTTCCCAAAGTGCCTAATCTGCTCTAATCTTTCCAGTATTTTTTTCATTTCAGATATTGCATATTTTATCATTATGAGTTCATTGTTTTTATAACTTCTATTTTTTATAATTAGCTTGATTTACTTCCTTTAAGTAATTAAAACAGTCCCAGACAAATATTTATTGATTATTAAAAAATATAAAAATAAAAATTACATGTTAGCCCTTTTCCTTGAAAATCTAGTTCATGATATGGCTGGAAGGGAAGAAAGAATAAAGGTCCAAATATTATTATCTGAAAAACATAACTGGAGATAAAGGACTCTTTTGAGATTGTTTGGGGTGGCTAGCTCAGTTTTTTCTAGTAAGAAAGAAGAATAGCTGTGGCACTTGTGAGTCACATGTTGCAGCCTTGCAATGATAAGTCATAATTTTTTACAGTTTTACTCTGCTGATAGATGAATTGAAAAGCCCATTAGTGTTCAATAACAAGCCATCTTTGCTATAAAATTTTCAGTTATAACCAATATTAAAATCCTCTGGCTCAGATAATTAAGGAGAACTAGTTCATGTCTAATTACTTGTTACTGATGTCTCTACACCATATTTCCTAGACTTAGTACAAAAAGAAAGAAGCATGTAAAATATCTCACATCGTTTCAAAATTTAATTACATTTGAAATGTTAATATTGAACTTGAATTAAAATTAAAATATATATAGACCTGAGGGAGGTGGTTTCTTCTTTATATCTTCACTCTTATTTTTAGAGATTATCCTCCTATTTTAGTCAATGACTATGCAGTATGAAATAAATTACACTTTTGAGAATGTATTAGGTGAAAGCCCCCCAAATTTGGAAGCTGAGACGGAGGCAGAGACATCCAGAAATTAAGATATTAGGAAAGAGACTTCTGTTTCTCAGAGTCTAGTGTTATTATTGATGGGTCATATAGAGACTTGGTTAGCAAAATGGCAATTTGTTAATTTCTCTGCTAATGTTATATAACAAAGCCAACTGTGGTGTGTGTGTGTGTGTGTGTGTGTGTGTGTGTGTGTGTAATTCCTTCTTATAGTATATTGTCTCTATTTTACAACTGTTTCCATATTCCTGGACTTCATTTTCTATTATGTATTGTAAGAACCCCCTAACTCATGCCCATGAATATATTCAAATCCCTATCAATTTATTCTCCATATAAATTCCAGAGTAATCTTTCTAAATTAGAAATTCATCATGTCATCCTCTGGATTAAAATATTTGGAAACATTTCCTTTACCACAAGACAAAGTCCTAATTTATAACTAAAATGCAATTCTAGCTTAATCACCAGTGCTTCTCAATACTCCATACTAAACTACAAGCAGTTCCCCCTAAAATGCCCCCTCTCCATATATTCATCCATTTCCACTTGCTTGGGATAAAATGCAGGGAAGGGGTCTTAGTAAATGAAATCAAATTATATCAGGGCAAACAGACCAAGCTAACTCCTGCAAAAAAAAAAAAAAAAAAAAAAAATCTCAGAGTATTTTTAAATAAATAGAGTATATAGAATAGATGGATTATGATGGTTTAAGGTACCATGCACAAAACTTTTCTCTGGAAAAAATATTATTTTCTATAGTTTGTTCTTATATTTATCAGGGTTGCTTATAGGCAGGATGATCACATCCTGATCTTATTAGGAGGGTGATTTCAACACAAATTCAGCATTACTTTAATGTTAAATCTTCTTTGAATTTCCTCATCTCTGGACTTTTCTTTGATACTAATGGATTTTATAAACTTAGGACAAAAGGTACAGAGAAACAGTGGAAAAATGAAACTTACCATCTGTCTAAAACTGGGAACTGCAGTCAAATATGGAAGCTATGTTTTGGATTTGTAGTTATTCTACACACTACTGTAAAGCACTGCATATTCTTAGGGGGGGAAGTAAGCTGATTATATTTTTGCTTTAAGGAGTTATCATTGTCAGCAGTTTGGGATGGATTGGAGCTAGGAGAAGCTAGAGAAAAGAATCTTTTTGGAATAATGAAAGTCAGAGGTTAATGAGGATCCAAATGCTCAATGCATAATGAAGGAAATTGAAAAAAGACAAGACATTGTAGGATAAAATTCAGTAATTGATAGAATGTGTTGGGTGAAGGAGAGGGAAGAGTTTTCCATGTTTTGGGGAGTTTTAAAACTTAGAAATGACTAAATGGAATTAACATTATCTAAAATTTGCAACACCAGAAAACAGGTTTCCAAGAGAAATATGTTATACTTACTTTTTTTTTTTTGAAGATTTTATTTATTTATTTGCCAGAGAGAGAGAGAGAGCACAAGCAGGGGGAGTGGCAGGCAGAGGGAGAGGGAGAAGCAGACTCCCCGCTGTACAGGGAGCCCGACGCGGGATTTGATCCCAGGACCCTGGGATCATGACCTGAGCCGAAGGCAGACGCTTAACCGACTGAACCACCCAGGCATCCCTGTTATACTCTAATTGAATTTGAGCTATGCCTTTGCAATTTGATGATTAAAAGTGTATTTCAGGCTTTATGATTTCAAAATATTCCTTAATATTAGCAAAATGTCACTTTTAGTATATGTCCAGATAGAAATAATTAAAAAAAATCTTACTCGACCTGCTAGAACAACTAGTAAAATTACAAAAGACATATGCAAATTTGAGAATAATTAATAAGTCATTCTAATCTTAGTCCATGTTGAAAGTAATATAAAATGTTATAATCTTTTTGAAACAAAATTTGGCAATTTGTTTCAAGATCATAACCTAATAAAATTATGTATGAGGAGAATTCTCCCCAAAACTCTTTGACACCTGAAAAAATAAATGGCACACAAAAAGTTCATCAATTAGTATTTTTTTTACAAATACAAGAGTTTTCAGATGTTTTCAAACACAGAATACATTCATCAAAAGTTGATAGGGAAATGTTGGGAAGTAAACAGTAAATATATCCTAAAGTCTCTTCTCAATGTGAAGGAGGCTATAAATGTAGTTGTTTTAACATTAATTCAAATAACTGAAATAAATATATTTGCATGTAAACACATTTACAAAATAATTACAAATAACACCCAGAAGCCTAAAAAAAAGTAAAATTTTATTACTGTACCAGTGGTCCTCAAATTTTGGAGTGTCTCAGAATTTCTTGATATCATTGTTAAAAGTAAATAGCAAGTCCTGGGATTCACTCCAAGAAATTCTAATTTTATTGTTCTTGAGAGAAGGCAGGTTATCAACATTTTTACTAAAGAACCCCAGGTAATTGTGGTACACATGGTGTTGAGACCATATATTTGAAACATACTGAATTTAAGAAGGAAGAAGAGAAATAATCCTCATGATTTAATTAATAGAGCTCAACTCAGATTTTTTGTAAGGAACTAGAAAATATGGTATAGAGAAATTATAAAAAAAAATTAAGACTGAATACTATGTTGTTGGAATCAACACCCCCAAAATAGATGTATCCTTCCTATTTCTTCACATCAGTATACTGGGATTAAAGTCATAGATGTCTGATTGGTGCAATCAGAGTCACATTTCTTAATGCTAGCAGCAAGGGACTCTAGAAAATATGGTGTTTATTTATTTATAATTCTTAATAGTGTTGAAATTCACCCTATTCAGAAAAGTCAAATTGTGGTGACCTTGTTAAAAAGGATAGTCATCTACAAATGGCTGCTATCTGTTATAGCTTTGAAAAAAAATATATGGAGGGTATTACAAACACCTATTAGTGTCTGAAAAAAATATGAATAAATTGGCCAACTTGCTTCTACTATTAAATAATATCAATGGAAAATGGATATGTATTTTTTTAATAAATGTATAAGAGTGACTAGTTATTTAAGTCAGTATTCATCTATCTCTAAACTATAAATATATTTTATACTTTAAGCTGGGAAAATAGGTAGAGGTATGTATTAGTCTCATTGTTGCTATAAAAAATTACCACAAACATACTGGTTCAAATTAACATAAATGTATTATATTAAAATTTGGAGTTCAGAATTTTAAAATCAGTCTTATTAGGCTAACATTATGGTGTTTGCAGAACTGTGTCTTTCTGGAAGATCTAAAGGAATGGTAAGTTTCCTTGCCCTTTCTAGTTTCTGGAAGCCACATGCAATCTTTAGCTTATGACCACTTTCTTGCCTCAACCCAACCTCTTGCTTCTGGTGTGACATAATTATGGATATTTTTGGTAAGGTACCAGAATAGGAAAGATCGGTTAGAACCCTAATATTGATACATAATAAAGAAGTAGAAAGATGCTCTTGCAGTGTGTTTCAAGATGATGGCCCAAAGTTCCAAGAAAAAGAGTGATTGTATGGTTTGGATATCCATCTCCAAGGAAATAAAGCCTTAGAATGTCTCTTCTAAATTGTGTAAGTCAGGATTCTCCAGAGAAACAGATCCAATAGGAGATACATATATATCAGTAAACTTGGAGATTATATATAAATTTTGTTGTTCTCCTGATATCTATATCTATAGATAGATAGATATAGATACATATCTATCTATATATATATCTAGAGCTACATCTAGAGAGAGATTTATTATAGAAATTGGCTTATGCAACTATGGAAGTAAAAAAACCCCATGATCTGCTGTCTGCAAGCTGGAGAACCAGGAAACCAAGTGGTATAATTCAGCCCAAGTTTGTAGGCCTGAAAAATTGGGGGACTGGTGATGTAATTCTTGGTATGAATCTGATTACTTGAGAACCAGGAGTGCTGATATCCAAGGACAGGAGAAGATGGATCTTTCAACTCAAGTAGAAAGAACTAATTTGTCCTTCCTCCACATTTTTGTTCTGTTAAGGACCTCAACAGACTGGCTGATGCCCATCCCCATTGATGAGGGTGTATTTTATTTAATGTACTGATTCAAATGCTGTCTTCTGTAGATACCCTCACAGACACACCCAGAAATAGTGTTTTACCATTGCTCTGGGTATCCTTTAGCTCAAGTTGACACGTAAAAGCAACCATCACATAAATATAATATGACAATAAACAAAGAATATAAGACATACCATTACAGATATGTGATGAGCAGCATCATGGTGAGGAAAGAGGGCATCAGAAATAAAGCAGAAGAAATAAAAGAAAGGAGACAAAGTTGGGATTACTATTGCTGCCGCTTACCAGCTCCCTCTTAAATAAAAACTAGTGGAAATCAAGTGAAAGAAAGCCCTGTAATGCTGACTCTGATTTATTATTAAAAACACTTTCTAACAGGGGTGCCTGGTTGGTGCAGTCAGTTAAGCATCTGACTCTTGGTTTTGGGTTGGGTCATGATCAATATGGCAGAAAATATACATTCTTGGATCTTAAGCCTGGAAAAATAGTAGTAGTAAATATGTAAATAGCAACCTGGTGAAAATTTACTTAAATGTGTTATCTTCCTATGAACTTATAGGGCTTTTGCTTATTTCATATTACTGCAAAGGACCAATTTTGCCTATTCTAGAATTAAAGCAATAAACACCTAAGTTAACAAAAAGGAAGATCTAAAACAACCAAACTTTACATATCAAGGAACTAGAAATAAAGGCCAAAGTTATGGAAGAAGGCAGTAATAAAGATTAGAGCAAAAATAAATTGAATAGAGTGGAAAAACTCAATGAAACTAAGGGTTGTTATTTTTTGAAAAGATAAAACTGACAAATTTTTAGCTAAACCAAGAAAAAAACACTCAAATACAGAAATAAGGGGAAAGATTAAAACTGATACCACAGAAATACAAAGGATCATAAGATATTATTATGTCCTACCAAAAAAAGAAAAAAAAAAAGTCTCCTACCAAAAAGGGCCCAGGACCAGATGGCTTCATTGGTGGTTTCTACCATTTCTACCAATTAATGTCAATCCTTAAACTCTTTCAAAAAATTGAAAAGTAAGCAACACTTCCAAACTCATGAGGCCAGCATTACCCTGATATCATAACCAGACAAAAACACTATGAGAAAAAACTACAAGTTAATATCCCTGATTAATGAAGATGCAAAAATCCTTACCAAAATACGAACCAAATTCAACAGAACATTAAAGGGATCAACCATCATGATCAAGTGGGGTTTATCCCTGGAATGCAAGATGATTGAATGTATGCAAATTAATAAACGTGATGTATCACATTAACATAATGAAGGGTAGAAATCATATGATTATCTAAAGAGCTGTAGAAAAAACTTTTAACAAAATCCAAAAAAAGTAGTTGCTTTTCACCTGTAAATCCCAGAAATCTGTGTAAGAGTCAATCAGATCTGTTTGAAATTTGCCAAATATTTTAATATTACTTTTCCCAATTTTATCATTCACATTCTCATCTATAGTGGTATTTGAGGGCTTTTTACATAACCAATTAAATGGAAATATGTAACATTTATGATTACAATCTTTTTTTTTATAACATCTGTGAAATTCAGTCTTCCTGTGATTATTGTCTTTTGACCTTAGCAACTACACAGCTAAGCAGCTAATGAACACTATAAGATATAATAGTTTTAACTTCTTTTCTGTTTATCTTAAAAGGACATGCTCTAAATTCTGATGTATCTTTTTAACTTCAGTGACATAAAATTTGATGAATGTCTACTAAAATTTGATGAAAGTATGTTTCACTCCTGGGAGAGTAAAATTATAGTGTCATTTTTATGTTGATGATAATTTTCATAATTATATCAAGTTATGCCTTGATTTTCAGGTATTACAAAATTGGATTTTTACTATATATAAGAGTAGAGATAGTATACAAAAGAATAGTGTATTCTGTTGACAGAGAAATGTATTTTTGAGTTATATTTATGAATGTTTATTTTATTAATTATTTGTTCAAACATTTGATATTTATTTGATATTTATCTTCCATTGCTATCAATAACATCTTTTTTGTTTACCCCCAAAGTCATTGTTTTTTTAAAAAAAATGTGTTTAATTTTGAAATGGGTTACACATGCTCACTGTAAACATTTTAAAAGGTGCGTTCCATTTATATCTTTTGTACTGTCCTTTCATTTCTTTCTTCTAACTCATTGTACAATTTTGAATGATTTTCAACCACTGTATTGAGGCATAATTTAATTCCACAAAATTAACTTATTTTAAGTGTACAATCAAGTGATTTTTCATGAATTTAGTAAGATGTGCAACCACCATCATAATCCAGTTTTAGGACATCCCCACCACTGCAGCAAGGCAGTTGAGGGCCCACTTGGAGTGAACCTCTCTTTCCACTCTTGGTGCCAGGCAAGCACATCTGCATTCTGTCTCTGTAGATTGGCCTGCTGTAGACATTTCATGCAAGGGGAAACACACTCTGCGATCTTTGTGCCTGACTTCCTCCACTTAGTAGGATGTTTGGGAGGCTCTTCCATGTTTACTGTGTATCAGAACTTCACTTGATCTTACTGTTGTGTAGTATTCCATCATAAGGATAGACCAATTTTGTTTGCCATTCACCAGCTGATGGGCCACTGGGTTGTTTCCACTTTGGTTATTATAAATAATGATACTGTGTGAATATTCATGGGCAGAAGTTTTTCATTTTGATGATCTAATACATAATTTTTCTTTCTTTTCTTTTATTATTTTTTAAATTTTATTTGATTATGTTATGTTAGTCACCATACAATACATCATTAGCTTTCGATGTAGTGATCCACAGCTCATTGTTTTCATATAACACCCAGTGCTCCATGCAGTACGTGCCCTCCTTAATACCCATCACCGGGATAACCCATCCTCCCAACCCCTCCCCTCTAAAAGTTTGTTTCTCAGAGTCCATAGTCTCTCATGGTTCATCTCTCCCTCCAATTCCCCCCCTTCATTTTTCCCTTCCTTCACCTAATGTCCTCCATGCTATTCCTTATGTTCCACAAAAGGTGAAGCCATATGATAATTGACTTTCTTTGCTTGACTTATTTCACTTAGCATAATCTCCTCCAGTCCCATCCATGCTGATGTAAAAGTTGGGTATTCATCCTTTCTGATGGCTGAGTGATATTCCATTGTATATATGAACCACATCTTCTTTTTCCATTCATCTGAAGGGCATCTGGGCTCTTTCCATAGTTTGGCTATTGCGGACATTGCTGCTATGAACATTGGGGTGCATATGGCTCTTCTTTTCACTACATCTGTGTCTTTGGGATAAATACCCAGGAGTGCAATTGCTGAGTCATAGGGTAGCTCTATTTTTAGTTTTCTGAGACACCTCCACACTGTTTTCCAAAGTGGTTGTACCAACTTGCATTCCCACCAACAGTGTAAGAGGGTTCCCCTTTCTCCACAACCTCTCCAACATTTGTTTCTTGCCTTGTCAATTTTTGCCATTCTAACTGGTGTAAGGTGGTATCTCAGTGTGGTTTTGATTTGAATTTCCCTGATGGCTAATGATGATGAACATTTTTTCATGTGTCTGTTAGCCATTTGTATGTCTTCTTCAGAGAAGTGTCTGTTCATGTCTTCTGCCCATTTTTTGAATTGATTATTTGTTTTTTGGGTGTTGAGTGTGAGAAGTTTTTATAGATCTTCGATATCAGCCCTTTATCTGTAGTGTAATTTGCAAATATCTTCTCCCATTCTATGGGTTGCCTGTTTGTTTTGTTGACTGTTTCCTTTGCTGTGCAGAAGTTTTTATCTTGATGAAGTCCCAAAAGTTCATTTTTGCTTTTGTTTCACTAGCCTTTGGAGATGTATCTTGAAAGAAGTTGCTGTGACCAGTGTCAAAGAGGTTACTGCCTATGTTCTCCTCTAGGATGTGGATGGATTCCTGTCTCACATTGAGGTCTTTCATCCACTTTGAGTTTATCTTTGTGAATGGTGTTAGAGAATGGTCGAGTTTCATTCTTCTGCATGTGGCTGTCCAATTTTCCCAGCACCATTTATTGAAGAGACTCTTTTTTCCATTGCATGTTTTGTCCTGCTTTGTCGAATATTATTTGACCATAGAGTTGAGGATCAATATCTGGGCTCTATATTCTGTTCCATTGGTCTATATGTCTGTTTTTGTGCCAGTACCATGCTGTCTTGGTGATCACTGCTTTGTAATATAGCTTGAAATCAGGCAACTTGATGCCCCACCCAGCTTTGTTTTTCTTTTTCAACATTTCCATGGTGATTTGGGGTCTTTTCTGATTCCATACAAATTTTAGGATTGTTTGTTCCAGCACTTTGAAAAATGTCATTGGATTTTGATCAGTATGACATTGAAGGTATAGATTGCTCTGGGTAGCATACACATTTTAACAATGTTTATTCTTCTGATCCATGAGCATGGAATGTTTTTCCATCTTTTTGTGTCACCTTCAATTTCTTTCATGAGTGTTCTGTAGTATAGACCCTTTACCTCTTTGGTTGGTTTATTCCGAGGTATCTTATGGTTTTTGGTGCTATTGTAAATGGAATCAATTCTCTAATTTCTCTTTCTACAGTTGAATTGTTAGTGTATAAGAAAGCAACTGATTTCTGTGCATTGATTTTGTATCCTGCCACATTACTGAATTGTTGTATGAGTTCTAGTAGTTTGGGGGTGGAGTCTTTTGGGTTTTCCACATAAAATACGATGTCATCTGCAAAAAGAGAGAGTTTGACTTCTTCTTTGCCAATTTGAATACGTTTTATTTCTTTTTGTTGTCTGATTGCTGTTGCTAGGACTTCTAGTACTATGTTGAACAATAGTGGCGTGATGTGGGCATCCTTGACGTGTTCCTGATCTTAAGGGAAAGGCTCTCAGCTTTTCCCCATTGAGGATGATATTCACTGTGGGTTTTTCATAGATGGATTTTATGAACTTGAGGAATGTTCCCTCTATCCCTATACTCTGAAGAGTTTTAATCAGGAAAGGATGCTGTATTTTGTCAAATGCTTTTTCTGCATCAATTGAGAGGACCATATGGTTCTTCTCTCTCCTCTTATTAATGTGTTCTATCACATTGATTGATTTGTGAATGTTGAACCACCCTTGCATCCCGGGGATAAATCCCACTTGGTCGTGGTGGATGATCCTTTTAATGTATTGTTGGATCCTATTAGCTAGGATTATGTTGAGGATTTTGAATCATTATTCATCAGGGATATTGGTCTGAAATTCTTCTTTTTGATGGGGTCTTTGCCTGATTTGGGGATTAAGGTAATGCTGGCCTCGTAGAATGAGTCTGGAAGCTTTTCTTTTTCTGTTTTTGGAAACAGCTTCGTAGAATAGGTATTATTTCTTTCTTGAATGTTTGGTAGAATTCCCCGGGGAACCCATCAGGCCTTGGACTCTTGTTTTTTGGGAGGTTTTTGATCACTGCTTCAATCTCCTTACTGGTTATTGGCCTATGCAGGTTGTCAATTTCTTCCCGTTTCAGTCTTGGCAGTTTATGGGTTTCCAGGAAGGCATCCATTTCCTCCAAGTTGCTTAATTTATTGGCATATAGTTGTTGATAATAATTTCTAATAATTGTTTCTATTTCCTTGGTGTTAGTCGTGACCTCTCCCCTTTCATTCATAATTTTATTAATTTGGGTCCTTTCTCTTTTCTTTTGGATAAGTCTGGCCAGTGGTTTATCGATCTTATTAATTCTTTCAAAGAACCAGCTTCTAGTTTCATTGATCTGATCTACTGTGTTTCTGGTTTCTAATTCATTGATCTCTGCTCTAATCTTAATTATTTCTCTTCTAATGCATGGCTTAGGCATCGTTTGTTGCTTTTTCTCTAGTTCTTTAAGGTGTAGAGTTAGATGGTGAATTCGGGATTTTTCTATTTTTTTGAGTGAGGCTTGGATGGCTATGTATTTCCCCTTTAGGACCGCCTTGGCAATATCCCATAGGTTTTGGACCAATGTATTTTCATTCTTATTGGTTTCCATGAATTGTTTAAGTTCTTCCTTGATTTCCTGGTTGACCCAAATATTCTTGAGCAGAGTGGTCTTTAGCTTCCAAGTGTTTGAATTTCTACCAAATTTTTCCTTGTGATTGAGTTCCAGTTTTAAAGCATTATGGTCTGAGAATATGCAGGGAATAATCTCAATCTTTTGGTATTGTTTGAAACCTGATTTGTGACCCAGTATATGGTCTATTCTGGAGAAAGTTCCATGTGCACTCGAGAAGAATGAGTATTCTCTTGTTTTAAGGTGGAATGTTCTGTATATATCTATGAGGTCCATCTGGTCCAGTGTGTCATTCAAAGCTCTTGTATCTTTGTTGATTTTCTGCTTAGATGATCTGTCTATTGCCAAGAATGGAGTATTGAGGTCTCCTACAATTAACATATTGTTATCAATATGACTCTTTATTTTGGTTAACAGTTGTTTTATGTAGATGGCTGCTCCCATGTTGGGGGCGTAGATATTTACAATTGTTAAGAATGATGTTGTGTCCTTCTGTGTCTCTAACTATAGTCTTTAGTTTAAAATCTAATTTGTCTGATATAAGAATTGCTACCCCAGCTTTCTTTTGAGGTCCATTGGCAAGGAAGGTGGATCTCCGTCCCCTCACTTTCAGTCTGGATGTATCTTTAGGTTCAAAATGAGTCTCTTGTAGACAGCATATGGATGGGGCCTGTCTTTTTATCCAATCTGCAACCCTGTGCTGTTTTATGGGAGCATTTAAGCCATTCACGTTGAGAGTGATTATTGAAAGATGTGAATTAATTGTCCTCATGTTGCCTGTGCAGACTTTGTTTCTATACATTGTCCCTATAAATTTCTGTTGTATATCACTCTTGGGGTCTTTCTCCTTTTATAGAACCCCCCTTAATATTTCTTGCAGGGCCAGCTTAGTGATCACATATTCTTTCAGTTTCTGCCAGTCTTGGAAGCTCTGCATCTCTCCATCCATTCTAAATGACAGCCTTGCCAGATAAAGTATTCTTGGCTGCATCTTCTTCTCATTTAGTATCCTTAATATGTCTTGTCAGGCCTTTCTGCCTTGCCAGGTTTCTGTGGATAGGTCTGACATTATTCTGATGTTCGTCTCTCTGTATGTAAGGAATCTCTTCCCCCTCACTGCCCTTAAGATGGTTTCCGTGGTTCTAAGATTTGCGAGTTTTACTATTACATGCCAGGGCATTGGCCTGTTTTCCTTGGTCTTGGGAGGAGTCCTCTCTGCCTCTAGGACTCGAATGTTTGTTTCATTCCCCAGATTATGGAAGTTCTCAGCTATGATTTGCTCAAACATATCTTCCCTAGTCCTCTCTCTCTCCACCCCCTCAGGGATTCCAATAATTCTGACATTGGAACGTTTCATGGTGTCACTTATTTCTCGGATTCTATTTTAATGGATTTTGAGTTGTTTTTCCCTGGCAGCCTCTTTTCCCTTTTTATTTACTAATTGGTCTTCTAGGTCACTAATTCGTTCTTCTGCCTCGTTTACCCTAGCTGTTAGAGTATCTTGATTAGATTGGATCTCATTGATAGTATTTTTAAGTTCTGCCAATTCAGTTTTCATTTCTGCCCTTAGAGACTCTATGTTGCCATTAATTGATTTCTCCATTTTAGCTATCGTCTTCACAATTGCTATCCTGAATTCCATCTCTGAAATCTTGATTATATCTGAATCCATTTGTAAATCCGTGGCATAAGTCATAGTCTCTGAGTCTTTCCTATTTTGGGTGTTCCTCCTCCTAGTCATTCTGTTGAGGGATGGTTAAGGGAATGTATAGAGTCCAAATTATTGACCACAACCCAAGCAAGATGCACCTGTTTTCTAGGGACCTTAGGACTGCTGTCCTCTTGTTTTCCCAGCCTGTCTTCTGGGGGAGGGGTCTGCCATGCTGTTACTCAGGCAAGCCTGTTTGGGCAGAGTTGCCCTGCCCCCTGTGGCTGATGATGGGCTCAGTGAAAACAGGTTTTTTGGGGCTTCTGTTCTCTGGCGGCTTCCCCTGGTGGCTTTCTGTATCTCTTCCTAGAGTCAGAGCAGAAGAGACCGTTTCCAACCCTCTGCCTCAGAGCAGAGAGATCTCAGTCTGTTCTTCAGTGAGCTCTCCAGGCCACACTATCTCCATTTCTGTCTGTGCTGCTATCAACTGCAGCGTCCTGGGTTGTGCGCCCCTCAGCAGTGCTCCCAGTCCTCGCCTCCAGGTCGTGGCTCGTTTCTGCCCTTTGTCCTTCTAAAACCACCAACTGCCCCCAATTCACACGTGTGGTCCCACTGCTCTGGGTTTCAGTTCCAGGGGCTGCCCTAAAATCCTTTCCCCGCCACTACCGGTCTGCGAATCTGTGCCCTGTCCCCAGCGCGGGAGGCTATCACTCACTGGCGGTATAGGATCCCCATGGCCAGGGTCCCTCCCCATGCCATTTATCCTCCGATATCTGTCCGCAGAACCACGGCTCCCTGCTTCGTACCTCGAAACCAACCGCCTACAATATTCTGTTTGTAGAGATCCAGATCTATCTTCTTACATTTCAGGCTGTTTTTGTGGGTGTTCAGAGTGGTCTGGTAGATATCCAACTCATTTCCAGGGACTGGTTGGAATAGGGTCCCCTACTCCTCCGCCATCTTTTTCCTCCCTAGTTATGTTTGTATTTGAGTCTTTATTGATTTCTAAAGAGACATGCAGATTTTTCTTCTAATATGGACTATTATTAGTATTTCTAGTAAAAGAATCTTTACTTCCATGTAGTATGGAACAAAAATCTTTATGTTTATAAGGCCTTTTCAGCATACCTACCTTAACTAATGATAAAATTGGAAATTGCTAAGTTCTATTTTGTAGTAGGTGCTGCACTTTTTCATTTACTACCTCTTTTTCCAGCACCAGAATTTTCCAGACTTGATTATTGCTTGGGTTTTTCTGACAAGAAAATAACCATGGACTTCTGTGTTATTAAAAAATATTTTACTAAGATGTTTCTATAAATCACATGTCAAGCCATAACTCTTTGTGATTATACTTCTTTTATAGTTATAAAAATAAAAAAATACAAATGATTTGAAGTATGAAAGAACAAATTAACAAAAATAATAAAAAGTGACAATCATATTGTTTTCCTAAAACCACCATTTAAGTACTGTATTTATTCTGCCCTTGTATTTTGACTTCAGTGTGTTATATGTAAGTGATGAATCACAAAAGTCTATTCCTGAAACCAATACTACACTATATGTTAACTAACTTGAATTAAAAAAATGTATATATGTATATACAAAAAGCGGATGCTATATACTATGGTATTAATATTAAATATTTGTTGTTAGCTTAGCATAATCAGATTATATACACAACCAAATAACCACAAATGTTATTTTTAATTTTTTTAAATTTTATTTTATTATGTTTTATTAGTCACCATACAGTACATAATTTGTTTTCGATGTTGTGGTCCACGATTCATTGTTTTCATATAACACCCAGTGCTCCATGAAATACGTGCCCTCCTTAATACCCATCACCGGGCTAACCCAACCCTCCACTCCTCTCCCCTCTAAAACCCTCAGATTGTTTCTCAGAGTCCATAGTGTCTCATGGTTCCTCTCCCACTCCGATTTCCCCACCTTCATTTTTCCCTTCTCCTAATGTCCTCCATGCTATTCCTTATGTTCCACAAATAAGTGAAACCATATGATAATTGGCTTTCTCTGCTTGACTTATTTTACTTAGCATAATCTCCTCCAGTCCCATCCATGCTGATGTAAAAGTTGGGTATTCATCCTTTCTGATGGGCTGAGTAAAATTCATTGTATATATGGACCACATCTTTTTTATCCATTCATCTGTTGAAGGGCATCCCGGCTTTTTCCACAGTTTGGTTATTGCGGACATTGCTGCTATGTCACTGACTTGTTATTAACATTCTTGTTAATATAAAGATATCTTTAGTAGTGTGTAGCATTCTGAAATATGATACATGCACATTATGTCTAATCATTACTATAAATGGGAAAGATAAAAACATTTGAAAGTTTGTGCTTGAAAATACTGTACCTAGAATCAATGTACTTAAGATTTCAGCATTATTCTGTATTTTATTTTATGGATTTTGACTTAGGAATGCCTGAGTGAGTCAGGTCATTCAAATCTGACTCAAATCTCTCCTCTTTTCCTCCAATAGAACTTCTGAAAAACATTGTTCATACAGCAGATAATGGTGTCATTTGGCTAAACACAGAAAAGTCCACTGTATTTAAATATGCTAGAACATACTTTCTTTTGAATTGTCATCATAATGAAAGATTATAAAATGGGTCATTTTTCTTTTTTGTAGATTACATGTAAATCTAAGTTATAGGAAACTTGCATACTGTGATGTTTCAAGAATACTTGAAAAAAGGATGGTTAAATATAAAAGAACATATCAGGACAATTTTATATGCTTCTTAAAGAATAAAAAATGTTTTGTTATTTTTGTTTTTTAAATATTTATATTTTTCATCAGCCTTTACAATATTCCACACTTTAGAATGCTAGAATTTTCCTTTCTCCATAAATGTCATATATATTCTCCTATGAAGTCTGTTCTAACAGGGGCATAGTGCTAGATAATGCCTTTATATTGATGCTTAAATAGACAATAAGAATGCTTGGGTAAGTTCTGGTGGTGGTGAGTCTGCATTATATAATATGTTAGGAACTAAGTATATGTAAAATAAAAGAAGAATGAGAAATGTCAGTGTTGTTTTGGGATTTGATTAACATTATCTTGAAGTTTAGCCTACTATTGCATAAATTCAAATGCTTCCAGGTTGGAATTTCAGTTATGCCACTTAGAAACACTGTGGCTTTGAGGAATTTTCTTACTCGGAACTTCAATTTCTTTACATGTCAAATGTGATAGCAATACCTACTTAATATGATTATTTTGAAATTAAAATGGTTAACAATTATATTGTACTTAACACAGAGGTCTACATGACCCAGAGCTTGGCATTCACTAAAAGAGTGTGATTGTTATTATTAGAAACAGAATTTGTGTTTGGTCTCCTGAGACAAATTAGCATCCCGTCTTTTCTTTGGTTAACGGGAAGGGGTAGATCAAAGTAGGGAAGAAAATACCTGCTTTATCACTTCTACAGCCTTTATACAAAAAGTTTTTTGTAGTTTGTTTAGACCAAGGGAGTAATTTTTCAATGGAAACAAAGCTATAAATGGTAGCTAGTTCCTCAGACAAACCCACAGAACTCTTTTTAGGCCGTAATGTAGTTGAAATAATGTGTAATTGTAATGGAAAATAGTAGGGAAATAATACTGTTGCAATACTACCAATTAAAACAGAGAAAAATAGAATAAAAATTAATTCTAATTTTTATTGCATTATTGGGCTGACTGAAAACATTTAATTAAAAAATGAAGGAATGATCACCCAAGATTCTGTAGAAATTCTGAGGGTCACTTTCTGGTATTTTCAGAGGCTTTTCAGAATGGTTACACTGCTCATTAAAATGAATCCGACATCATTTTGTTTTCTTTTATCTTTCTTTTTTCCACTTCAAATACAATGAAAAGATAATTAAGAGGAAAAGAGAAAATGAATTAGAGAATCTATTCTCCTGGTATTGGAAGAGTGAAGGAGTTCAGGATAGGAGAGAGAAGAAAAGGCAGGTTATTGTAGAGGGGAGTGGGAGTTTATTGAGAAAGGAAAGGGGAGAGAGGGTATACCCACTGAGTGGAAGAAAGGTACAAACGAATAGTGGAAAAGGAAGAGAGAAGAGTGGAATTTGTTGAAGAGTTATATGCAATATGAGACATGGGAAAAATTTTTAAAAATAATTAATCCATAGTGTAAGGATCTTATTGCCATATGAATCAGCCTACTACAAGGGTGAAATTTCATTAATATCTTAAAATTTCTAAAAAAATACAATAGTTTTGCATTCTACAAGAAAAAGGTGAACACAATGGAAATCACTGACTTTTCCTAAATCCGTCAAAGAACTGAGGTCCTGGGACAAACTCCCACCCAGCATTTTGAAAAATAGGAGAGTACTGAGAATCAAAGTCCAGATCAGCTCACCTGGAGCAGAAGCTCTGAGTCATATACTGGTAAGAACACTTGCATGGTAATTTTAACAAACTGCTGGAGACATAATAAGAAACCCTTGGAGATCCCAGTTTTAGGGGGCCCTTTTAGTTTTGTGCGTTTACTGATAGGAACCTCATTGGGTTCTCAATATGATGATCCTAGAAAAATCCCCTCATGTTTCCTGTTTTGGATAGATGGGATGTAAACATTTAAAAATATATCCAAAGCATTCCATATAACAGAGGCTTGTTAAAAGGAAATTAATTTACTAGAGCCTTATTAACTGGGAAAAAGGATATTAGCCAACTTCAGCCTTTCTAGCATGCCCATCTCACCTAAGATAAGAAAAAAATAGTCCTAAGAAATACTTCTGACTGGTACAGGGCATATACTTAGATCTATTAAGAGACTAAGAGTTAATCATAAGCTTACAGAACACTTTCTCTACCCCACACCTTACCACATCAACAGGGTTCCAGTATAATAACAGAGGATTATAATGGAAACAGCTGTGTGAGTGAAGATGTTCGTAGAGAAACCCACAAACAAGGGAGAAAAAGAAAAAAATCCAAGGACACTGTAGGAAACAGGCCTCTGACACCTACAGCCACAATAAATATTAAACACAGCCATGCTTCTATCTAGATTACCATTAAAACACATGTTAAAGCCCATTTACCCCTTTTTTTGTTACCCAATACATTATGTCCAACTTTTGACCCAAAAAACACAAAGCATGCTGAAAGATAATCAAAAACACAGTTTGAAAACACAAAACAAGCATCAGAACCAGACTCAGTTATGACCCAGATTTTGGAATCACCAATAGATAGGGAATTTAAAATAAATACAACTGATATGTTAAGATCTGTAAAGGAAAAAAAAATAGCATGCAAAACAGATGAGTAATGTAACCAGAGAGAGGGGTATTCTAGGATAAAATTAAAAGAAATCATTAGAAATCAACAACACTAACAAAGTGAAAAATGCCTTTGATGGTCTAATCGGTAGACGAGACACAATAGAGAAAGAATCTGAGATCTTGAAGCTAGAAGAATGGAAATTTTCCAGACTGAAAAAGAAGAGAAAAAAGAATGAAAAAAAAAAAAAAAGACCTGTGGAACAATAACACATGGTGTGACATGCACATATATTTGTAATTGGAATACCAGAAAAGAAAGAGAAAGAAACAAAAGAAATGTTTGAAGCAATAATGACTGAGAATTTTCCAAAGTTAATGACAAGCACCAAACTACAAACACAGGGAACTCAGAAAACAGCAAGCAGGATAAATACCAAACAGTCTGGGGACGCCTGGGTGGCTCAGTCAGTTAAGCATCTGCCTTAGGCTCAGGTCATGATCCCAGGGTCCTGGAATCAAGTCCCACATGGGGCTCCTTGCTCAATAGGGAGCCTGCTTCTCCCTCTGCCTGATGTTCTCCCTGCTTGTGCTCTCTCTCTCTGACAAATAAATAAATCTTTAAAAAAAATACCAAACAGTCTGTATCTGGGCATGTCATATCCAAATTTTGGAAAACCAAAAACAAAAAGAAAATGGTGAAAGAAGTCATAGTAAAAACAAAACAAAAATGCCTTATATATATTGAAGAATAAGGATAAGAATAACATTCAACTTCTCTTCATGAACCATACAAACAGGAATAGAATCAAGTGAAACAGTTAAACTTTTGAAAAAAAACCACCAATCTATAATTCTGTATGCAGCAAAATTATTCTTCAAAAGTGAAGGAGTCAAAGACATTCTCAGGCAACAACTGAGGAAATTTATTACCATTAGACCTGTCTTGAACGAAATATTGAAAATTCCTTAGAGATAAGGAAATGATACAGATCAGAATTCAGATAAACATAGAGTGAGAATGTTGGAGACAGATTATAAATTACTTGCACTTCCTATGAAATGTTATTTGAAAGTGGACTTAGATTAGTTGTAAAGGTTGTAAGTTGTAAAATTGTAAAATATAATAGATATATTGCAAACACTAGGACCACTAGTAAAAAAAAAAAAGTATAATTGATATGTTAAGGACAGAGAAAAAATGGAATCATGGAAAATGCTCAATTATAACCAGAGAGAACAGAAAAAAAAAAGGAGGGCTGAGGACAGAAAAAGAAATCATGAACATGTGCAACAAATAGAAAACAGAAACATAATAAATATTAATGAAACTATATAAATCATCACCTTAAATGTAAGTGACCTAACTACAGTAATTAAAAGACAGAGATTGTCAGAATAGACTTAAAACAAAACAAAAACAAAACTCAACTATATGTTGTCTACAAGATACCGACTTTGAATATAAAAACCAAGATTGGTTAAAAGTAATGGTATGAAAAGATAGAACATGCTGATAGTAAATCAAAAGAGAGTGGAATGACCATATTAATTTCAGACAAAGCAAACTTTAGAGCAAGGAAAATTATCAGAGATAAGGTGGGGAATTACTTAATGATAAAGTGGTCAATTCTTCAAGAATATATAATAATTCTTAATATGTAGGCACCCAACATTAAAGCATCAAAGTGAAAATTACATAAGGCAAAAACTGATAGAACCACCAGGAGAAATGGACAAATCTATTATAGTTGAAGATTTTAAAGATTTTTTTTTAAAGATTTTATTTATTTATTTATTTGACAGAGAGAGACATAGCGAGAGCAGGAACACAAGCAGGGGGAGTGGGAGAGGGAGAAGCAGGCTTCCCGTAGAGCAGGGAGCCCAATGTTGGACTCGATCCCAGGACCCTGGGATCATGACCTGAGCTGAAGGCAGATGCTTAACGACTGAGCCACCCAGGCGCCCAGTTGAAGATTTTAATTACCTATTCCTTTATCATTAACTGATATCAGTAGACAGAAAATCAGTGAGGATGTGACTTGAGCAACACCATTAATCAACTGTATTTAATTGATACTTATAAAATGCTTTATCCAACAACAGCAGAATAAGATCACATGGATCATTTACCAAAATAGACCACATTCTGGCTCATAAATCACACCTTAACGAACTTAAGATAGATAATACAAAGTATGCTCTTAGACTATAATGGAGTTAAATAGAAATCTGTAACAGAAAGCTAGAAAATTATGTGTATATATATATATATATATATATATATATATATATATACATATGATTAAACAACACAAATTTAATAACACATGTGGGTCAGAGAAGAAGTATTAAGAAAAAAATATTTTAAATATTTTAAACTAAATCTAAATGAAAATACAACCTATCAAAATTTGTGGGATGAAACCAAAGCAATGATTAGAGAGAACATTATAATACTGAATACATACGTTGGAAAAGAAAAACAGAGCTGAAGTCATAATTTAAGCTTCTAGCTTAGGAAACCTAGAGAAGGAAGAGCAATTTAAGCCTAAACAAAGCAAAAGAAAAGAAAACAGGGACGCTTGGGTGGCTCAGTCGGTTAAGTGTCTGCCTTCAGCTCAGGTCATGATCCCAGGGTCCTGGGATCGAGTCCCGCATCGGGCTCCCTGCTCAGCAGGAAGCCTGCTTCTCCCTCTCCCAGTCCTCCTCCTTGTGTTCCCTCTCTTGCTGTCTCTCTCTCTCTCTCTCTGTGTCAAATTAAAAAAAAAAAAAAACAAGATCATTATGTGACTAATAAAAGCGAGTATCTTTAAAAAAAAAAAAGAAAAACAAAAAACATGGAGTAGAAAGTTTGACACTGAAAACAAATAAAAATACATGGAAAAAAACAATGAAAGCAAAAGCTGGTTCATTGAAAAGTTAATTAGAATTGATAAGTCTGTAGCCTGGATAACAGAAAAAAGAGAGAAGACATAAATTACTAACATCGGAAATAAGAACATCACTACCAATACCAGGGCACTAAAGGATTAAAAAAAAAAATATTATGTGCAGCTTTGTGCTTACACATATGACAATTTTGGTAAAATGGACCATTTCTTTGAAAGACATATACTACTAAAACTCCCAGATAGAGAAGTATAAATTTGAGTAGGACTATAACTATTAGAGAAATTGAATTAACACTTAAGAATCTTCTCCAAAAGGAAAGCACTAGGGCTCAAATGTTTTCACTTGTGATTTCTAGCAAATATGTTAGGGAAAAAAATGATCCCAATTTTGTACAGTCTCTTTCAGAAAATAGAAGCAGAAGGAACACTTTCTAACTCACTCTATGAGGCCAGCACTACCTTAATAACAAAAACAAATAAAATATTGTAAGAAAGGAAAACTACAGGCTGGTATCTCTTATGAAGATAGATGCAAAAATTCTCAACAAAATATTAGAAATAGAGTTCAACAAATTATACACTAAGACTAAGGGGAGTTTATTCCAAACATGCAAAGCTGGTTGCCCATACAAAAACCAGTTAATAAAACCCACCAATGAATAGGCTGGGTAAGGGTGGCAAATCATATAAACACATTGATTGATACAGAAGTATTTGACAAACTCCAATGTTCCGTTAATTAAAAAGACTCACCAAACTAGGAATAGAGAAGAACTTCCTCAACTTGATAAAGAACATATACAGAAACCCTGCAGTTAGCATAATTCTTAAAGGTGAGAAGCTGAATGCTTTCCCCTTAAGATTGTGAACAAGATAAGGGTGTCCTCTTTACCACATCTATTCAACATCATATTGGAAGTCTTACCTTGTGCAATAAGGCAAGAAAAGTAAAACAATGTATACAATTTGAGAAAGAAGAAATAAAACTTTCTTTGTTCACAAATGGCATGATGGTCTATGTACAATATCATAAAGAAATGATCAAAAAACATGCAAACAACCTCTGAAAATAATGTGCAGCTATAGCCGAGGTCACAGGATACAATGTTAATATACAAATTTAGTTGCTTTCCTTTACACCAGCAATGAACCATTAGAGTTTGAAATTAAAACACAGTACCCTTCACAAAGTTCCCCAAAATCAAATACTTAAGTATAAATCAAACAAAATGCATACATATTCTATATTTAGAAGAATGCAAAACTCTGATTAAGGAACTCAAAGAATAATTAAATGGAGATATATTTAATGGTCATAGATTGGAAGATTCAACATTTTTAAGATACCAATTATTCTAACTTGACCAATGGAATCTCAATCAAATGAAACTATTTTATGGAATTTGTAAACTGATTTTAAAGTTTGTATGGAAAAATCAAAAACCCAGAATATCCAATACAACATTGAGGTAATTAAAAAAAAAGAAGAAGAAGAGGAAGAAGAAGACTGACATGACCTGACTCAAAGACTTACTATAATAAAACAGTGGGTCTGTAAGAGAGGAAGATGGCAGTTGGGTAGGAAGACCCTAGGCTCACCTCATCCCATGAACACAACTAGATAACTTTCAAATCAATTTAAATACCCCAGAAATTGACCTGAAGACATAAAGAATGAACTGCACAATTAAAGGGAGAGAAGAGGCTGCATTGAAGGAGGAGCAGGAGACCTAACTAGCTTTTCTAACACACAGAAGAAGGCAGAATCCTAGAAAAAATGCCAAGATGGAGTAATTTATCCCAAATGAAGAATAAGATAAGGCCATAGTCAAAGATCTAAGCAAAACAGATATAAACAACATGTCTGATGGAGAATTTAAAGCAACAATCATAAGGATACTCACTGGCCTTGAGAAAAGAAAAGAAGATATCAGTGAGACACTTACCACAGAGTTGGAAGAGTAAAAAAAGAATTATGGGGTACCTGGGTGGCACAGTCAGTTAAGCAGCTGACTCTTGATTTTGGCTCAGGTCCCAGGTCCAGCTCTGAACTCAGCAGGAAGTCTTGAGGATTCTCTCTCTCCTCCCTCTGCCTCTGCCCCCACTCCTGTGCTTTCTCTCTCTCTCTCAAATAAATAAATCTTTAAAAAAAGAGTTAAAACAGAATCAATCAGAGATGAAGAGTGCAGTAAATGAGATTAGAAACAGGCTTCACGCAGTAAACAGCAGGGTGGAAGAAGGAGAGGAATAAACTAGTGACTTGGAAGATAAAGTCATACAAAGTAATGAAGCTGAACAAAAGAGAAAAAGAAGAATTATGCAACACAATAAGATGTAGGGAACTCAGTGACTCTATCAAATATAATAATATTCCTATTATAGGAGTTTCAGAAAAAGAAGAGAGAGAAAGGGGATCAGAAAATTTATTTGAAGAAATAATAAATGAAAATGTCCCTAATCCGGAAAAGGAAATGAATCCAGATCCAGGAGGCACAAAGAACTCCTATCAAAATCAACAAAAGGAGGCTAACACCAAGACATATTGTAATTAAATTTACAAAATATTCTGATAAAGTAAAAAACTTAAAAGCGGCAAAAGAAGGACAAAAGTATTCCTTAACTTACAAGGGAAAACCCATTAGACTAGCTGGAGATGTCTCAACAGGAACTTGGCAAGCCAGAAGGGAATGGCATGATATATTTAAAGTGCTGAATGGGAAACATATGCACCAAGAATACTCTATCCAGCAAGGCTGTCATTCACAATAGTAGGAGAAATAAAGAGTTTCCCAGACAAACAAAAAACCACAGGGGTTCATGACCACTAAACCAGCCCAGCAAGAAATATTTAAGAGGATTCTTTGAGTGGAAAGGAGAGACCAAAAGTGACAAAGACACGAAAGGAACAGAGAAAATCTCCAGAAACAATAACAAAACAATAATAAAATGGCAATAAATACGTATCTATCAATAATTACTCTGAATGTAAATGGACTAAATGCTCCAATCAAAAGACATGGCGTATCAGAAGGGATAAAAAAAAAATAAGACCCATCGATATTCTGCCTATAAGAGACTCATTTTAGACCTAAAGACACCTGCAGATTGAAAGTGAGGGAATGGAGAAACATTTATTATGCAAATGGATGTCAAAAGAAAGCTGGAGTAGGAATAGTTATATCAGACGAATTAGATTTTAAACCAAAGACTATAACAAGAGACAAAGAAGGACATTATATAATCATAAAGGGGAAAATCCAACAAGAAGATTGTGAATATTTATGCACCAAACATGGGAGCACACCAATATATAAAACAATAACAAACATAAATAAACTAATTGATAATAACACACTAATAGTAGAGGACTATAACATCCCATTTACATAAATGGACAGATCATATAAACAGCAAATTGACAAAACAGTGGCTTTGAATGACACAGTGGATCAGATGGACTTACCAGACATATTTAGAACATTCCTTCCTAAAACAGCAGAATACACATTTTTTTCAAGTGTACATGGGACATTCTCCAGAATAGGTCACAGAACCAGTCTCAACAACAACAACAACAACAAAAAGATTGAAGTCATATCATGCACCTTTTCTCACCACAATGCTATGAAACTAGAAGACAACCCAAGAAAAAATCTGGAAAGACCACAAATACATGGAAGTTAAACAACAGGCTACTAAACAATGAATAAGTCAACCAGGAAACCAAAGAAGAAATTTAAAAAAATATACATGAAAATGGAAACACAACAGTCCAAAAGCTTTGGAATGCAGCAAAAACACTCCTAAGAGGAGTATATAGCAGTTTAGGTCTACCTCAAGAAGCAAGAAAAATCTCAAATAAACAACCTAACCTTACACCTAAAGGAGCTAGAAAAAGGACAACAAATAAAGCTAAAGCCGGCAGAAGGAAGGACATAATAACAATTAGAACAGAAATGAAAGATACAGAAATTAAAAGTAAACAAACAAAAAACAATAGAATGGATCAGTGAAACCAGGAGCTAGTTCTTTGAAAAAAAATTAATAAAATTGATAAACCTCTAGCCAGACTTATCAAAAAGAAAAGAGGAAGTACCCAAATAAATAAAATTTCAAACGTGAGAGGAGAAATAACAACCAACACCACAGAAATACAATTATAAAAGAATATTATGAGAAACTATATGCTAACAAATTGGACAACCTGGAAGAAATAGATAAATAACTAGAAACATAAATTACCAAAACTGAGACAGGAAGAAATAAAAAACTTGAACAGACTGATATCCAGAAAAGAAACTGAATCAGTAATCAAAAAACTCCTGACAAACACAAGTTCAGGACCAGATGGCTTCACAGGTGAATTCTACCAAACATTGAAATGAGACTTAATACATATTCTTCTCAAACTACTCCAAAAAATAGAAAAGGAAGGAAAACTTCCAAATTCATTCTAGGAGGCCAGCATTACCCTGATACCAAAATCAGGTAAACACACCACTAAAAAAGAGAACTACAGGCCAATATCCTGATGAACGTGGATGCAAAAATTCTCACCAAAATACTAGCAAACTGAATCCAACAATACATTAAGAAAATCATTCACTACGATCAAGTGGAACTTATTCCTGGGTTACAAGTGTTGTTCAATATTTGTAATTCAATCAACATGATACAGCACATTAATAAAATAAAGCATAAGAACCATATGATCATTTCAGTAGATGCCAAAAAACCATTTGACAAACACAACATTGATTAATGATAAAACTCCTTTAACAAAATATGTTTAGAGGGAACATACCTCAACATAATAAAGGCCATACATGAAAAACCCACAGGTAATATCCTAAATGGGGAAAAACTGAGTTTTTCCTCTACAGTCAAAAATAAGACAGGGATGTCCATTCTCACCACTTTTATTCAACATACTTCTAAAAGTCCTAGCCTCAATAATCAGACAACAAAAAAGAAAAGGCATCCACATCGGCAAGGAAGAAGTCAAACTTTCACTTTTCACAGATGACATGATACTCTATTGAGAAAACCTGAAACACTCCTCCAAAAAGCTGCTAGAACTGATAAATGAATTCAGAATAGTCACAGAATACAAAATCAACATACAGAAATCTGTTGCATTTCTACACACCAATAATGAAGCAGCAGAAAGAAATTAAGCAATCAATCACATTTATAAATGCAACAAAAACAGTAAGATACCTAGGAATAAACCTAATCAAAGAGGTCAAAGTCCCATATTCTGAAAATTATAGAACACTGATAAAAGAAATTAAAGATGACACAAAAACTGGAAAGATGTTCCATGCTCATGGGTTGAAAGTACAAATATTGTTAAAAGGTCTGTACTGCCCAAAGCAATCTACACATTTAATGTAATCCCTACCAAAATACTACCAGCATTTTTCATAGAGCTAGAAAAAAAAATCGTAAAATGTGTATGCAACCACAAAAGATTCTGAATAGTCAAATTTAAAAAGAAAAGCAAAGCTGGAGGCATCACAATTCTAGATTTCAGTTATATTATAAAGCTGTAGTGATCAAAACAATATGGTACGGGCACAAAAATAGACACATAGATCAATAGAACAGAATAGAAAACCCAGAAATGCACACACAACTATATGGTCAACTGATCTTCAACAAAGAAGGAAAGAATATCCAATGGAAAAAAGACAGTCTCTTCAACAAATGTTGGAAAAACTGGACAACATGCAAAAGAATGAAACTTGACCACTTTCTTACACTGTAGACAAAAATAAATTCAAAATGGAATAAGCACCTAAATGTGAGACTTGAAACCATTAAAATCCTAGAAGAAAACACAAGCAGAAACTTCTCTGACCTTGGCCCTAGGAACTTCTTTGTGGATATGTCTCCTGAAGCAAGGGAAACAAAAGCAAAAATAAACTATTGGGACTTCATCAAAATAAGAAGTTTCTGCATAACAAAGGAAACAGCAAAATTAAAAGGCAACCTATGGAATGGAAGAAGATATTTATAAATGACGTATCTGATAAAGGGTTAGTATCCAAAATATATAAAGAACTTATAAAACTCAGCACCCAGAAAAGCAATAATCCAGTTAAAAAATGGCCAGACAAGTGAATAAACATTTTTCCAAAGAAGGTATACAGATGACCAACAGACACATGAAAAGATGCTTAACATCACTCGTCATTAGGAAAATGTAAATCAAAACTACAATGAGATATCACCTCACATCTTTCAGAATAGCTAAAATCAGCAACACAAGAAACAGGAGGTGTTGTCAAGGAACCCACTTGCACTGTTAGTGGGAATGCAAATTGGTCCCGTCACTCTGGAAAACAGTACTGAGGTTTCTCAAAAAGTTAAAAATAGAACTACCATATGATCCAGCAATTGCACCCAAAGGATACAAAAATACTGATTTGAAAGGACACATGCACACCAATATTTATAACAGCAATATCAACAATAACCAAATTATGGAAACAGCCTAAGTTTCCATGGACTGATGAATGGATAAAGAAGATGTGATATATATATACACACACATATACGTACAATGGAATATTACTCAGCCATAAAAAAGAATTACATCTTGCCACTTGCAATGACATGGATAGAGCTAGAGAGTATTATGCTAAGCTAAATAAGTCAGAGAAAGACAAATACCATATGATTTCACTCATATGTGGAATTTAAGAAACAAACAAGGAAAGAGAAAAAAGAGAGAAAAACCAAGAAACAGATCCTTACCTATAAAAATGGCTAAAATCCAAGACGCTAAAAATACCAAATGCTGATCAGGATGTGGAGAAATAGGTGTCATTCATTACCAGTGAGAATGCAAAGTGGTACAGCCATTTTGGAAGTCCATTTGGCTGTTACTTAGTGTAGGGGTTCAGGGAGTTTTGTGACCCCACAAAGAAAAGGATGTGGGCATGAGAAGCAATAACACAAGTTTTACATGTGAGGGAGTTATCACCTGGAAATGAGCAGGGCAAGTGAATTACTGGAGGAGAGGGGATTTATGTGTCTAAATGATGTCTCTCAGTAACATGGTAGGCCATGTCTGGATCAGAGAACTCTGAAGGGCATTAGGGGCTTGAGGTGTTAAAACCATAAGTCTCTAACTCATCAATGACTAATGAACACTGGATTAGTTTTCACAGTGATAAGAACTTACTAGTGCCCTCCTCCATTCATATGTTGAAACCCTAGCCTCCAGTGTGATGATATTTGGAAATGGAGCCTTTGGAAGGCAATTAGATTTAGATAAGTCATGAGGGTAGGACCCTCATGATGGGACTACCCTCATGATGGGATTAGTCCTTTATAAGAAAAGGTACCAGAGAGATTGTTTTCCCTTTCTTAGCCATTTGAGGACAGAGAAACAAGACAACCATCTGCAAATCAGGAAGAGATCTCAATTGAATTAACTCACACCTTGATGTTAGTCTTCTCAGTCCCCAGAATTTTGAGAACATAAATTTGTTATTTAAGCCACTCCATTTATGGTATTCTGTTATGGCAGCCTGAGCTTACTAAGATACATGGAATATGCAAAGCAGGCAAGCTCTAAGTGGCTAAACATTTGCTTGTTTAAGTTGAGTTTATAGCTGATGGATTTGTGAGATAATGGGCCTCATCCCATGGTGAAGAAATAAAAAAAAACAAACATTGGGGCCAACATACAGAGACCATCTTTGGATCACTCCTTTAACATTTACAAAGCTAAACACAGTCTTACCTTATGATCCAGCAATCACACTCCTAGGTATTTACATAACTGAGTTGAAAACTTTTTTTTTTTTTAAAGATTTCTATTTATTTATTTGACAGAGACACAGCGAGAGAGGGGAACACAAGCAGGGGGAGCGGGAGAGGGAGAAGCAGGCTTCCTATGGAGCAGGGAGCCCTATGCAGGGCTCGATCCCAGGACCCTGGGATCATGACCCGAGCCGAAGGCAGACGCCTAACGACTGAGCCACCCTTATGTCTGAACAAAAACCTGCACATGAATGTTTATAGTAGTGTTATTCATAATTGCCTAAAACTTTTGGCATCCAAGATGTCTTTCAATATTTGAATGGACAAATTGTGTTATGTACATGCAATGCAGTATCATTCAGCAGTAAAAGAAATGAGCTAGCAAGCCGTACAAAGACAGGAGAAACATCAAATGTATATTGCTAACTAAAAGAACCCAATCTGAAAAGGCTACATATTCTATGATTCTAAGTAAATGATATTCCAGAAAAGGCAATACCGTAGAGATATTAAATGTTCCTGAGTCCACACAGATATAAATAAATGGTTAAATAAATTAACAAATAGGTGAGAAGAGACAAATCTGTTAAAAATAATTTATGTAGATATTCTATCCTAAAGAAAGAGAAATATAACTTTCACTCAAGTGTGGGTTGCACAGTGACTTCCTTCCAAAGAGTAAAGCATGGAAACGGGAGAAGGGAGAGAAAAATAACTCTGTATCAGAGAAACTTGAGAAGCACTTGGTATTATAAGTAAAACAGCCTTGATAAACAGACCTATCAAGGTTAAAAGTCAAATCATGTTGATATATGATGTGATGAAAATGACAGTTTCCTCTAGGAATTGCCCCCCAAATCCATAACCCCAATCTAACCATTAGAAAAACATCAGGCAAATTTTAATAGAGGGACAGTCTACAATATATCTTCAGTATTCCTTAAAACTGTCAAGATCATCAAAACTAAGGAAAGTCTGAGTAGCTGTCAGAGCCAGAGAAGCCTAAGGAAACATGACAACTCAATATTCTTTGAAATCCTGGATAGCATCCTGGAACAGAAAAAGATGTTAAGTAAAAAGAAAGAAAATCTGAATTAACTGTGGACTGTGAATTAACAGTAAGATTTCAATACTGGTTCATTAATTTTAAAAATATACTATAGTAATATAAGATATTAATAATAGGGTAAACGGTGTTTGGGGGAGGGGGAGGTGGTATATGGGAACTCTATGTATCTATGCTCAGTTTTGTGTAAATTCAAAACTGTTCAAAAATATAAGGTCTGTTATAAAAACTGAATGTATTTAATAAAGTATTTCTCATTACAACTGATGTTTGATTTTCATTTTCATTATTTTTATAACAGTCTGAAAAGGAAGGTCCTGGGAAGAAGATTAAAAGAAAAAAATGTGTGAAGAAGTTGTTGACCTATACATTCCCCCAGGAGATGTAAGCCTAAATTAATTGGCTTGCCTTTAGGATATTTTGTTGCAGATATTTTCATTGCCTTGAGGGTGTTTTAACAATGGGAAATCACTGGGTAGAGTGTGTATCATTCCAAAATGGAAGATACATGTAATGACTATGTTTCTAACTAATAAATAACATATTGTCTCTATTAATGAAGAGAAGGTAAATCTTCAACAAACTTCATTGTCGGTAACTTTATCAGATGAGGAAATAATAGAGAAGTATAGGATACAGTATTCTTACTATCAGAAAGATACTGATACTAAAATACAAAGTTTTACAAATAGCAATGGTTCATTTGCTGGTGTACACACACACACACACACACACACACCCTCTTAGAACAGAGTGTAGATAAGGAAAGGAAAATGGCAAAGTCTATAAGCAATGCTCAGGGAAGAAAATGTATGTAAATTAAATTCTAGAAGTTATATTTCATCCAAGCACCCATCAATTCCTTCATTGTTTCAAACATTTATTAAGTGGCTACTACAAACCAACCTTATCGAAACCCTGGAGCTATAGTAGTGACCAAAACAGAAGGACTCTGCTTCATGGATCTAATGATTCCAGTGGGATACAACAGGTAAAAGCTACTAGATAAATTAGTATGTAGCAAATGACTTAATTCAAGTAACACGAATGCCATAAAGAAAACAAAGCAGGGTAATTGTATAGACAGTGATTGGATGAAGGTGTTTTATTTATTTATTTATTTATTTATTTATTTATTTATTTTAAGATTTTATTTATTTGTGAGAGAGAGAATGAGAGACAGAGAGCATGAGAGGGAGGAGGGTCAGAGGGAGAAGCAGACTCCCTGCTGAGCAGGGAGCCCGATGTGGGACTCGATCCCGGGACTCCAGGATCATGACCTGAGCCGAAGGCAGTCGCTTAACCAACTGAGCCACCCAGGCGCCCAAGGATGAAGGTGTTTTAGATAAAGTGATCAGGAGGCAATTTCTAACAAAAATTGAAATTTAAGTATATAAATGATGAAGAGAAGTTATTCTTGTGAAGATTTTGAGGAGGAGAATACCAGGAAAAGTGAACAAAAGTATATGAGACTGATGTGATTAGAACAACCTGCTAGAGGAGAGTCTGCATTGACAAACTGAGTGAGGTAGCTGATTGCTAGGCCATGTGAGGTTTTGCACACTACTGGAAAGTGTCTGGATGTATTCTTTCTGAGAAAGGAAGCAATAGGATTAATGGCAAATAAATGATATGACCAGATTAAATATTTAAAGAAATACATTGTCATATAGGTTATAGATTGCAATGAAACAAGGGTGGAGACAAGGTGACCAAATTTACGTTACTGAAATATTTAAGGTGATAGCTGAGAGAGGTAGGTAGAGTATAATAGACTTGGAAAAAGATGTATTTCTGAAAGGAGACTCAAAATAATTTGCTCAAGAATCAGATGAGGCAGTGCAAGAAAGATGACACCAATTTGTTTTGATCTGAGTTACTAGATAAACAGACTTGGCACCTGGGGAAGACAGGAGAAAAAAAGGATATTTTTTTGTAGAGACAGTTGACAAGTGTTATGTTTTGAACATTTGCTATTTTAGATGTTTATTAGACATGACAGTTTGGAATTGATTGTTTACTATTTTACTAATATACATTATGTATTTTCAATTTGGCTGTAACTCATTGAAGACAAGACCATTTCTGTTTTTCCAACATTATCTGTTACATGTAAAGGACATAATTGGAACAAATATGTAATAGTTAATGAATTCTAAATTTATATCTCCAGCCTGGACTTTCCCCCCAAACTACAGACATTTATTTTTAACTACTTACTGGACATCTCTATTTGATGTTTAATAGTCATCTAAAACTTAACATTTAGAGACTGAGCCTTTGATATTCTCTTCCAAACTGATCACCCAGTAGCGTTTGCCATCTCCCTAAATGGTAACTCTAGTCTCGCAATTGCTCAAGTCATAAAATTTGTAGCCTTTGATGACTCTGTTTTTTTCTAACATTCCACATGCACTCCATTAACAAATTCTATCAGCTTAGTAATGGTATAGGGTAGAATAGTAATGAGCATTTATTCAGAATTTGTTTACTCCTCCATGTATTTACTACTACTTTAATTGCTACACCTCCAGTCCAAGCTATATCACTGACACCTTGATTTTTGCAATAGTCCCATAAATGGTTTTCCTGCTTTTGATTGCATACAATTCAGTATATTCTCAATGGCAGTTAGAATAACACTGTTAAAATGTAAGGTGGATACAGTTGCTTCTCTGTTGATTTTGGGGGCTTTTCATCTAAATCAGAATTAAAGTCAAAGTCTATATAATGACTTGCAAAACCTTTATGAACTGGACACTGTTATCCTTCTTTACTAATTTCTGTCTCTTTTCTACTCACTTTGCTTTAGCTGCTTGGGCTCTTGAGTATCTCTAGACACTACTAGTCAGTCTCCTTTAGCCTTTGCTCTTCTCCCTAACTGGAATTTTCCTTCCCAGATATTTCATGGCTTGCTGATTCATCAGCTTCATTTCTTCACTCAAATATCACCTACTCAGTGAATCCTTTCTGGCAAATTCTCTATAAAACTGTAATTTTCTTATTTCTTAAAATTTCTTTTATTTAGCTTTATCATTTTCCAAAAGAGTTCATATTCATTTTTTGTTTGTTTATTTACTATCACTAGGAGGAAAGCCCTGTAAAGATTGCAATATATCCATTGTTCCTAGAAGATTTTCTGGCACATAATCAACATTCAAAAATTACCTGTTGAATTGAAAGAATAAATGAATCATCAAATATAATTTGCTGAATTAATTTAAAACAGGCTAAATTTGGGGTGCTTGGGTGGCTCATCTAGTTGAGCGTCTGACTCTTGATTTCTCCTCAGGTCATGATCTCAAGGTCAGGAGATCGAGCCCCCCTTCAGGCTCCATGCTCAGCAGGGAGTCTGCTTATGATTCTCTCTCTCCCTCTCCCTCAGCCCCTCTCAGCCCTACACACACTCTCTCTTAAAAACAAAGAAACAAAAACAGACTAAATCTAAAGTGCTGACCTTTCTTGTCTCAGTTAATGTGACTCATTAAATTATGGCACTAGTTTTATCACTGTAGTCAAATTATTTCATGTAAATTATGTAAATTGAATGTTTGTTTAGAATAAAAATTTTGTTAAAAACAATGCAACTAATGAATCATTGAACACTACATCAAAAACTAATAATCTACTCTATATTGGCTAACTGAACATAATAGAAAAATTTAAAAAATAAATAAAGCAAATTTCTGCTAAAACCTAAGTAGCTACAGGTTTCAAAATGATAAGTAGTATTTTGGGGGGGTTGTTGTTTTCTAAACAAGAAGACTGAAATAGATCATGGAAGGAGAATGGATTAGTGTGGTTAAAGTGAAGAAGGAGAAGCTATAAGAGACACATTGAGTTATTTCTGTATTATTGACTCCAACATAGCAAAATTAGTTTTTCTTGTGTCCCTTCTCTTCTAGTTTACCTAATTTGCTGAATTCTCTGCTTTTACTGATGCCTTCTTGCCAATCTGGCAAGCTGACCCCCTGGTAGAAAACCTACACTATTCACAAGACATTTTTTTTTCTTTTGGTACAGTCACCTGATCTTTTTCTCCTAATTCATACTTCTCCTCCATTGAGTTTCACAATACCTACCTAATATGCTCTTTTGTACAATTCTCTTCACTACACACTTCATAATACATTTTACTTCAATTTAATCTTTATAAAACTCTCATCTAATAAGGCCACTGAACTCTAGGAAAAGTTTTTTCTTTTACATATAAAATATTGAATTTGCTTATCTTAAAAAAGCCAGCTCAATAGATTACCCCCATCTGTCTTCCTGACCCATCTAACCATAATTCCTCACCTTGAACTGTTTCTTTATCTGTCTTCCCATCATTTTTAACATCTCTCTTATTATATTACAAGTATTTATTTTTATTTCCATCATCCCAGATGTATAGAGAAATCATTGAAAGAATAATTTAACTCGTTTTCACTTTTGCATTGTTGTCTGGCATTGAGTAAGTATTGAAAAAGAAAGTGTTTTTACACTAGCTGCTTTCAATTAAATAAAAAAAATACAGCTAAGATTGCTAATGGAAGGAAGGAAGAAAGAAAGAAAAGGACAGGAAGGAGAAAGATAGGAAGGGGGTTGGTGCTTGGGTGGCTCAGTTGGTTAGACGTCTGATTTTAGCTCAGGTCATGATCTCTGTGTCCTGGGATTAAGCCCTGTATCTGGCTCGTCACTTAGAGGGGAGTCTGCTTGTCCTTCTCCCTTTCCCTCTGCCCCTCCTCTCACTCCCATGCGTGAGTGTGCGTGCGCAAGTGCTCTCTCTCTCTCTCTCAAATAAATAAAACCTTAAAAAAATAAAATAAAGGAGAAAATAACAATGTATTCAAATTTCCTTAATTTCAAATATGATAAATTTGTACTATGAAATATATTTGTATATAAATATATTCTGTAGAGATATAAACTAAACTAATACACTTACTTGTAAAAAAAAATCAACCCCATGTTGGGAGTTAAAGATAAACAAATCCAGCTGTTTATCATCTTGAACCAAATCAAAACACTGTACCTTAATGTATTTTGTATTCATAGAAGTGGATAGGAATTATTTTTCTCTTAAATGCATACATTATTAAATTTCACAGTCTATTTTACAAAATCAAGTAGAGATATTACATGCCTAAATTGGCAAATGTGAGATACTGAGTTGTTTTTCTCCCAGAAATTTGGATGGAAACTGGATTGTTTGTCTTCATTTTGATTTATTTAAATAATGACATCAATATTCTACATTAAATTTTGGTTGGAAGCTTGGCTTTGAGAAAGAAAGTACTATACACAATCAAGTTTTAAGACAATAAAGGTCTAAACCACAGATCTAAGTATTTTATAATTTTACATCACTTTTGATATGGCTAAACACTTCATATTTACAACAACAGCAAAAAAATCCACTGACATCACTTCTATTTGTTTCTCCAATTTGGCTGCACTCTGACTTTTCCCATCTTCAGCAGAGAGCCAACCTGCCCAGGGGAAGCCTTGATGCACGTCCAGCTGCTGATTGGTATATGCCTCACAGCCTGAGTGCTGATTCTTTCTCTGAGAAATTGGAAAAGCTACTACAGGATGCTGGGATGCTTTAATGGAGAAGAGGTAAGTGAACAGATTATCCTTTAGAACTGGCCACATTTCAGTTTCCCTATTGAAGAACTGACTTCAAGAAGGTTTTTGTTTTGTTTTTCTCTATCCCTTTTACTCTTTTGTGCTTTGTTCTCTCAACTAAATTGTCCCTATCCTGCGTATTGTGGGTCTCCTATTTTATTCTAATTCAAGGTACATAGCCTTATTAGCACAACGCCACCTGGTTGTGTTTTTAATCTGTATTGGGTAGCCATCCACCTCCCACATGGTATCAGGAAGATAGTCTCTTGATAATTACCATGGATGGCCTAATGGGTCTCTCTTTATAGATTAGGAAGCTGTCCAGTGCTCAGTATTTCTCTATCTCAGCAAAGGACAGGCCAGTCTATGTCATAGGACAACAACTTGATTTAATTTTTCATATGCCTTTTTGATTAAGTACTCTGGTGTGCAGAAGAAGCAAAGGGGACAATTTTAGTTTGTTTATGCTTGAGGAACATTGTGAAGTGAAGGAAGCACTGTATTGGGAGTCAGAAAATTTGCACTGTGCTCTTCCATCTGTGTCTTCCTGGCTGGGTGATCATCCTCTTTCTCTTCCTCTGGGCCTCAGTTGCCTACAGTAAAGTAGAATATAACCTCTACCTGTGTAAAGTGGGCCTGCACTAATTAATATGAGGTTCTTTGCAAATCTGTATTTCAGTCACAGTAAAGATAAAAAGGCTCATCTGAAATGTACCAGTTCTCAAAATAGTCTCCACCCAGAGTGGTGATAGAAATGCAGTTTATTGAATGTTTACTCCCTATCCAGTATGATAAAGGCACGGAAATAAAATATTGAGCAAAATCAACAACGTTCCTAACCTCACTGAGATTACTAAAGAAATGAAGGGTGATACACTAGGTATTGTGATTGATTAGAATGCCATGTGCTGGCCACCTTCTTTATGCTTGAGTGTTCTCATTGTGAACAATTACTTGTTCTCTCTATCAAAAGTATCAAAATAAATGGAAGTGCTTAATGAAATTTTCCTGCTTTCTCATAATTAGCATTAAGAACTTTATCTAAGGATGTGGAGATATGGAGAGCTCTGTTTACATTTCAAGTTCAGAGAACCTCTAGCTCTTTTTTCCAAGCTGAGGGGCACCAAGGATTAAAAGAACATGCAAATTTAGCCATCTCATAAGAAAAGAGGTTCAAGTTTTGGGGGGATACCATGTGCTGGAAGAGAAACCATTCTTTATTCCTCTCAAATCTCTTTTCGGCAGTTCTTTTCTTTGGGGAGGGTGTAGGTTCTGGGCTGCTTTTTCTATACTAAACAGCAGAGTGAAGAATTCTGTAGTGTTAAGCCAGGTGCATTCCCCCACCATTGCTTTTGCCCTTTGCTTATGACATGTTGCCGATGTTCTCAGATTTGGGAAATCTTCCCACCTTCCTCAGTGTACTAGCTCCACACCCGCTACTCAGATTCAGTACCAACCTGAGAATGTAAAAGGCCAGGAAGCTTCTTGTACTTCTTACTTCCTGCCTATCTCTCCCAGGCATTTAAAGTGTTTTTAGATACGTGGAAATAACTGGTCTAACTGGTCCCTACTCTCTCTCTCTGGTACTTCCTTTCAGAAACAAAATGCCTTCTTCCTCTTTAATGTGCACCAACCCCTTTTGTCTATTACATGACTGTCATTATGGTAGGCAGAATTCTAAAGATGCATCCCTCCCCCCAGATTCTTGTCCCCTGATTATCAACCAAACAGTAACCTAGATACTGCTGTGAAGGGATATTGCTGGTAGAATTAAGGTTGCTAATCGAATCGGCTGACTATAAATTAGGGAGATTATTCTGGATTTTCCAGGTGGGTCCAGTGTGATCACATGAGCCCTGAAAAGCAGAAGAGGAAGGCCCAAGAATGAGTCAGACAGATGTAGGAGCATGGAAAGCAGGGGAGGTTTGAATCTTAAGACAAACCAGACTCACTGCTGCTGGAAGAAAGCCACTTGGAAAGCACAGGGAGAGGCGGGGACTATCTAGGAGCAAAGATTCCTTGTTGACAGCCAGCAAAGAAATGGGGATTTCAGCTCTACAACTACTTGGAACTGAATTTTGCCTGAATAAGTCTGGAATTGGATTATATCCAGAGCTTCCAGTAACCTTGCCAACATCTTGATTTTAGTCCTGTGAGATCTATGACAGATCTGACCCACAGAAACTATCAGGTAATAAATTTGTGTTGTTTTAAGTTGCTAAATCTGTGGTAATTTGTTGTGGCAATAATAGAAAACAATATAGTCACATCTTCCTCCTGCTCTAAGGTGCATTTGCCTTCCTGTCCCTGAGGGAAAATTATAGAAGTAATTCAGGAAGCTGGATCAACGAAAGGAAAAACAAATTGGTGGGAGGCAAAATATTATTCCCTTTATACTTTTTAACTTTATATTGATGTGATGACTCTATAATTAGATTATAAAGCAGTTGACAGACATTACATACAGAGTAGGTTCTAAAATTGTGTGTGTGTGCATGTGTATGAGAGAAAGAAAGAAGTTTGGATTAATATTTCTTCATATGTTCTTATATTAAAATATTAATTGAACTTCATGTAGTCAATCCAGTATTCTTTCAACTGAACCTCATTAAAATTCCATGAATTAGGGGTGCCTGGGTGGCTCAGTAGGTTAAGTGTACAACTCCTGACTTTGGCTCAGGTCATGATTTCAGGGTCATGAGATCGAGCCCCGTGTTGGGCTCCCTGCTCAGCGGGAGTCTGCTGAAGATTCTCTCCCTCTCCATCTGCCCCTCCCTCCAATCACACATACTCTCTCTCTCTCAAATAAATAAATGAATCTTAAAAAAAAAAAAAACCTCCATAGAATTAAGTATCTTTCATGTTTATTACATATAAAGAAGCAGGCTTGGAAATTTTAAATGGTCTGCCTAATGTCAATGAGATGAAATTCAGACTGTGCAAAATGGAGCAAACCTTAGGGGAATTAAATATGTAAAATTAGTGAAACTGCAAAAATCACCTGAGGTGACCAGGGCTTGGAGAAAACCCAAAAGATAGCTCGGCTAAGTGCAAGAATACCAAGGGGTAGCCTGCATTTCACTATTTGTCATGGTAAGAATACATGAGTTTTCCATTGATTAAGGGAACATCTTGTTTGCTATAAAACTTAAGTTGTCTTATCATTATTTCAAAGTGAGGTTGCCTCCTGTGACAAAAACAAGCAAATAAATGAACAAGAAAAACCTAACCTGTTAAGTAGACCACCATAGTAAGCACTCAACAAATGTTAAGCATAATTATACTACACAGTCACTATGTCAGTGGCTCATCTGAGGAACATTTAAACTTAAAAAGAAAAAAAAACTTCTTGTAATAATTTTAATAGGTGTGGGTGAGAAGTAGAGACAAGAGGGATAGCTTAGATGGATCTCCTGTGCAGACCAAAATCCTGTGGTACCTTCTCTATAATCATACATCGTTCTCCTAAGGGAGCCAGCATTTGAGTACCTGCTATCAAGAAGTAAATGAAAACTATTGAGTTTTAGCTGGAAAATTAGTAGCATCCTACGCAATGAGGAAAACAATTTCTGTGCCACTAATGTGGACTTTTCATTTTTCCTCTTCTTCTGCATCTTTCCAAATAGAGCAATAAGTGCAATAAAGGGTCTTTGGATAAGAGCAGATATTGTCTCCACCCACACCAAGCTATGGAAGGAGGACTTTGAATCAAATATGTGATTGAAGTTTGAAAAAAAAAAGATTGAAAATTCGTGGGCTCAAATGAGAAGCAGTTATAGTAATCAGCTACACAGTGGGGAGGGATATTTTAAAGACTGTAGCAAGTATTTAGAAAAAATAGGAATATTTTCTACTTATAATTTAATTATTTTCAATTTATTGATCAAACTTACTTCATATTACATTATTTACATCATGAACTGTGTGTCTGTCTATACATAAGTTTGTGTGTGTGTATACATACATATATATACACACATATATATATATAATATGTATATTATATATAATATATATATTAACCTAGGAGTAACCTACTAGAATTTTCACAAGAAAAATTTCAAATTTGTTGAAATGCTCCTCAGATGAACCATTAAGTTCGTGTTTATGCAGCATAATTGTACTTGTTATAAGTAAGACACAATCCTAAATTTTTTATATGTGTAATATTATTCAATTTATCAAAACTGCCTAATAACTTTGTGAGATGAGGAAACCGAGGCACAGTGAGTTTAAATACCTTGCATATCTCCAAATTATAAAGTACCAGAACTAGGATATGAACACTTGACATTGTTCACTGGGGCTTTTGTACCAAACTTCCTGTTCATAGAAAAAGTATGAAAGGTTCAGATCAGAAATTCAAAGTTCACTCCAAATTGTTGATCAAAAGCTAGAAGGACCAATCACAGTTAATGAAAAACTCAGCTTACTTTTCAAACATAATACTTATTTTGACAAGCCCTTGTTCATTGCCTTGACACATGATAAACAAGTTAACATTATTAAATTAAAAAAAAAAACATTTCCAATAATTTCTTTGAGTTTTGCCTCTCCTTCCTTTCTTCTTTTTTTTTTTTTTCCCCAATGACAGGGAAACATAATTGAGGTCCCATGTCCATGGGCCTGGTCAGGAGGCTTCCCTGGTGGGCAAAGAAAGAGCTGGTGGCAGGGCCTTATTTAACCTTCTTGGTGCAAAAGTGGTTGGGGTGGCTGCACTTCTTGTATCAGTTGACTGTGCAGGGGTTCAGGCGAGCATTAACACATGCGGCAGATCATCTTGTCACAGTTGTACTTCTGGGTGAGCTGGAGAAGGCTCGGTAATGCTGCCTTGAAGGAGAAGCACCAAGTGCATGGTGGGACTCTTTCTGGATATTGTGTCTAAAAGGGTGCGGCCATCCTCCAGCTGTTTGCCCCACAAAAATCAGATGCTGCTGGTCAGGTAGGGTGCCCTCCTTGTCTTGGATTTTGGCTTTGATACTCTCAGTGACATCATTGGGCTCAACCTGGGGGCAGTAGGAGGATAGTTGTCTTGTCTGTTGTGTCTTCACAAAGATCTGCATTTCTGGGTCTGCCTCAAGGCCACCACCAACCCACTCTGACACCTTTTTCCTTTCCTTTCATCTTTTATCCTTCTGGAATTCCTACTAGATTTATGTTAGAGACTTGCATTTGATCCTCAATGCCTCAATTACAATTATTTTCCAGTCTCTTTCTCATTATCTTGGCCTTATGAGATTATAGTGCTATAATAGATATGTAGGGATTTGTTGAGTACCTACTCAGTGCACATTGGCATTCACAACAGCCTAGGATGCAAAGACTATTAAAATTTGTGTTTTACAGATGAAGAATCTGAGTGTAACAAGGAGGTTAAATATTGAAACCAAATCAATTTGACCTGTGCTAAATCCTGCATTTACTTCTGGTTTCAGTTCATTTATTTTCCCTTAGCAAAATTAAGTCCACTCTTTAGCACACCTATTGAAAGTCTTAAAAATATAATTTCAGTGATTATAGGTTTTCAGTTCAAAGATTTTCAAATGATTAATTATTAATTTCTCTGTACATTAAACCTCCTATTTATTTTTTTAATACTAGGAACACCTCTACATTTTGAGAATTTAAGCTTACTTTTTACAAAATATTGTACTTATAATTATTTGATCTCTGTTTCTGTAGATGTAAAGTTTCCTACCTATTAGATTATTCAAATATTGAAAATTCTCTGTAAGTTCTTCATCGTGCACTCTTTACTAGAGTAGTAGTTTCTTAACAGCCTCAATAAAAGCTCTTTATGATATAAGAAGCAGATATCATGCTATCAGTTTGTTTCCAAAACCTTACCCTCTGCAGATCAGCAGTTTTGGCCATGTAGCCATATGTGACACAGATCACATATTTGTGGGTGCATTTACTTTGGCCCTCTGAGTATTCAAACTGGCACATGTCGGCTTCATCCCAAATTGAAGAGCAAAGGGAATTCAACCAAGGTAATAAATGGACACTGGTGTTTGGGTTCTGGGGATCATGCAGGGAGCCTGGTCTCCTCACCTCACCCCACCCCACTCTCTATATGTAGAATGTTCGACTGGTCCCAAGCTCCTAGTGGGTTAAATATTTGCTACCTTTGGTTCTTTGGTATTCCTCTATTTTGACCCTTAGAATCTCTTCGCTCTTTCATTTTTTAAATGTTGTAGTTAATTTTTTTTTTTTTAAACACAACCTAAGAATTAGAGTGCATAACGTTCTTTTGCTGTTTTGGCCACCTACACCAAAACTGCTTATGTTTTAATGAAACAAGCTTATATCAGGGTCTTTAAGCATGCAATAGTATCCATTTATATACATTATTGTTCAGTTTATGTAGAATTGCCACACATAATTTCAGGACTTGAAAAAAACCTTTTTTTGATACATTATTTTTATTTTTTGTGCAACTCGTATCTGATTCATGGTTTGAAAGCTTTTAAAAGTTCTAACACTTTGGGGCACCTGGGTGGCTCAGTCAGTTAAGCATCTGTCTTCGGCTCAGGTCATGATCCCAGAATCCTGGGATTGAGTCCCACATCAGGCTCCCAGCTCAGCAGGGAGTCTTCTCTATCCCTCTCCTGGCTGGTGCTTTCTCTCTCTCTCTCTCTCTCTTGCTAGCTCTCTCTCTCAAATAAATAAATAAAATCTTAAAAAAAAATTTCTACCACTTTGAAGAAAATAGAGTCTTATTGTCTCTTGGTTTTACTGCTAAAAAGCAGATCAAGGAAACATGAAAATATATGAATTAAAAAAAGAACAATGAACATAAATATAGACAAATGGAACTCTAATAAAACAGGAAAATTTGGTCCCATTAGTCCTCTTTCTTCATTAAACTATTTAATCTTTAGTTTTTTTAGGGATTTTTCCTATTTCTGAAATAGGAACTCTCTAAAAATAATATAAGCACTAAGTTGCAGATTTTGTTCTTATCTAAAATATATATATTTATACAAATACGTAAGCATGCATTCCTATTGCTATATGCATTCCTATAGTCTATTCCTACTCTGTATATATATATATATGTATATATATGTATACCTTATACTCTGAAGATCATAAACATAAAAGATAAATCATTATATTATTCTTATTTTCTATTTATTCAAAATTTAGAAGTTATTAGTTATATTTAGAAAGATTCTTATTCTCAAGAAGAATGTACAAATGGTTGACTTTCCCTCAAAATTATTTTACCTCTTCCAAATATTGCATTAAAGGTAAACAGTAAAATAATATTGTTTTCCAATTTTCCTTATTTCCTCCTTTTATCTAATATTCCAATTGCTAACTGACATATTTCTTTATTTTATTTATACTGATATGCTATTTTATAATTTAATTAAAACAAAAACCTCCAAGTAGATTACCTTTCAATATCCTTTAAAATTAAAATTATACATTGTTTTCACAGAAAATAAAATACTCAGTTCTCTGAATAAAAGCTATTTTAGTATTTAATATTGTACTATAATTTCTAAGTAAAGGCAGATGAGGGGCACATGGGTGGCTCAGTTGGTTAAGCATCTGCCTTTGGCTCAAGTCATGATCCTAGGGTCCTGGGATTGAGCCCTGTGTCAGGCTCCCTGCTCAGTGGGGAGTCTGCTTCTCCCTCTCCCTCTACCCCTCTCTCAGATCATGCTCTTTCCCTCTCTCTCTCTCTCAAATAAATAAATAAAATCTTTTAAAAAATTTAATAGGTGGATGAATTCAAATTTCACATTTGTTACAAAGTCCTCAATTGGAAATTTTTTCTAACTACAAAAGATGTTATTTATACTTGACACAAAGTCAAGAATATTTGAGATGAATATTTTCAAATATGTTTTTTCTTTTATTATTCAAGAGGTTTTTTTTTCAAAAACAAGTCAAGATAAAACTACCTGAATCTTAAGTTAATAATTATACTTCCAAAATATTTCCTGCTCTTATTTTTTTTTTTTTAGAAAATAAAAGAGTATACTGTTTGCTAAAGCTGGATATGAATATTAAATATGTTTATACACAAATTTAAATATCCATTGAACATATTTATTATTTATATTATTCAGTTCATAATGTAATCATTTATTTATTTCAGAACCTTGCTATAACTTGCTTATTACTTGTAGGAGGTTTTTTTGTTGGTTTTTTCAGATTTTCTGATTTTACCTGTGAACAAAGACAGTTTTACTTCTTCTTTCCCAATCTTTATACCTTTTATTTCATTTTTTTTGTCTTATCACACTAGTTAGAATTTCCAATATGATATTGAAAAGGAATGGAGAGAGAGAGCATCCTTGTCTTGTACCTAATCTTAGTGGGAAAGATTTGAATTTCTCACCATTAAGTATGATGTTAGCTTCAAGTTTTTGTAGATATTCTTTATCAAGTTGAAAAATATATTTTTTTATGTTTATTAAGAATAGATGTGGATTAAATGGTTTGAGAAACAATGACATAGAATGGCAATCCAAATTTGTGTCTGCTTATTAGAATATGATGCATCCAAAGAAAGGTATCAGAGAGGAAGAGAAAAAAAAATCAGGAACCACTTAACTGGAGTTCAAGTTCCTCCTGAGAAGCTATCATAAGCATTCTTGTATTTTCTCTCATTTGCTAGCAAATTTGTTTTCCTCTGAATAGTAAATAAATAACTATTAGTTTACTAGATACCACTACAAAATAAAGAGCACTTCAAAAGTTTTTCTTTAACACAGTCACTTCAGCTTTTCTTTTCCACTTGTCATTTATTAACAATAATAAACTTGCACTCTTGGACACATGTTTTAAGGAAAACTCAATATTTTATATATCATTTCATATTCTACTAGCAACTATATGACACGAAGAGAATTGATCACATAAATGATGCCTGAAAGAATTGAGAGAAATCAAATTATCGAAGCGTCACCTTAGGAAACCAGAAAAAAAAGAGAAAATTAAATCCAAAGTAAGCAGAATAAAAGAAATAATGAAAATTAGGGTAGAATCAATGAAACTGAAAATAGGAAATCAAGAGAAAAATTTTTTAAAGCTGGTTCTTTGAAAAGATCAATAAGCCTCTAGCCAATCTAATCAGACTAAAAAATAGAGAAAGAAAAGAGAGAGAGAGAGAGAATACAAATTACAAATACCAGAAATGAAGGGGAGGACATCACTACAGTTCCCAGGGACATTAAAAGTATCATGAAGTAATACTATGAACAACTCTATTCCCACACATATGATAACCAAGATTAAATGGACCAATTCCTTAAAGATACAATCTGCCAGTCTCACCCAAGAAGAAACAGACAATCTGAATAGGCCTATATCTATTAAAAAATTGAATTAATAATTAATAATCTTCCAAAAGATTATGCACACACAGAGAGACCTTTTAAAACTCATCAATAAGAAAACAACCTAATTAAAAATTGGGTCAAAGACACTAACAGACCTCACCAAAGAAGATATACAGATGGGAAATATGTGTATGAAAAGATGCTCTATATCACATGTCACCAGGGTAATGCATTTAGAATAGCAATGAGATCCTACTGTACACCTATTAGGATAGCCAGAATCAAGAACACTAACATGAAATGCTAGCAAACATGTAGGGCAACAGGAACTCTCTTTCATTGTTGGTTTGAATGCAATATAGTAAAGCCACTTTGGAAAGCGGTTTGGGTGGTTTCTTATAAAACTAAACATTTTCTTGCCATATTATCCAGCAAACACACTCCTTGGTATTTATCAAATGAGTAGAAAATTTATGTCCACATAAAAACCTTCACATGGATGTTTTTGCAGCTTTATTCATAATTGCCAAAATTTGGAAGGAAACAAGATGTCCTTCAGTAGGTGAATAGATAAGTAAACTGAAATGGCTGCATACTCTATGATTCTTACAATATGATAATCTAGAAAAGGCAAAACTATGATGACAACAAAGAGATCAGTGGTTGGGGGAGGGAAGGAAGGATGAATAAGTAAAGTACAAAGGATTTTTAGGGCAGTGAATCTACTCTGTATGATACTATAATGGTAACTATGTGTCATTATAAATTTGTCCAAATCTATATAATGTGTAATACCATGAGTGAACTTCCATATAATCTATGGACGCTGGGTGATAATGATTTGTCAATGCAGGTTAATCAGTTGTAACACATTTACTAATCTGGTGGGGGATGTTGGTAATTGGGAGGGTATATATGTGTGGGAACAGAGGGTATATGGGAAATCTCTGTACCTTCTGCTCAATTTTGCTATGAACCTAAACTGCTCTAAAAAATAAGTCTCATTTAAAAACTGTAAAGAAGATTAGGGGTGAAGGGTATGTTTAAAAAGTTAGAGATTATTTACAGAAGTGGAAAGCTATGTGAAACAAATTAAACCACTTTTATATACTACCTAGGAATTGTTGTTCAACTTTAAAGAAACATTTGTCAAAATTCTAATATGAACAGAAGATTAGGTGTGAAGGGTATGTTTAAAAAGTGAGAGCTTATTTACAGAAGCGGAAAGCTATGTGAAACAAATTAAAACCACTTTTATATACTACCTAGCAATTGTTATTCAAATTTAAAGAAACATTTGTTGAAATTCTATTGTAGAAAGAATGATTAGTTTGGAGTCATAAGAACTAAATATAATTCCTAGCTTTGAAATTTAACTTGTAAGCTATCTTCCAGCTATTATTTACTTTGAGAAACACAAACATCTTTTTTTAACTAACTCTCTTTACATTGTAGCTTGCTATGTTAGTAGAATTATATTTTGAAATTACTCAACATAGTTAAACTAAATGTTAGTTGAATATTAATCTACAGATAATTTGATAAGCAAATTGAAGATTTTTAAGGAGCAGAATCTCCAGTAAACTCATGGGTGACATATGTTTATATATATTACCTGTTTGGCTTAAAGCTCTTTGAATTTGAAAACAATAGATGTTTATGACCACATAATCCTAGCATGGTGCCTGAAATAAAGTATAAAACATATTTGTTGAGTGTTGAGGAATAATAAGAAAGTTTATACAGCTTTCCTTTGTTATCATAAGTTTTTTCACATGTTATTCAACTTTTAATGTTTTCTTTTTTATCATTGAATAAATACATAATGGTCAAGAACATTCAATAGAATTGCCTCCAGCTTTGTCGATGATTCACATGGCTCATTGTTTTAGCATTAGTGACAATGTTTGGGCAATAACATATGAAAGAATGCAGCTTGCATGATGAGAACTCATTATATTACAAACAATAAAATGATTACATAGAAATAACTTCAAAATGATTCAAAAGTTAAGATATTCAAAATATTAAAATCTTTGATGTTTCAATAATTCTGTGTAATTTACCTAACTCATGAGAGTTTGGACTTAGATTTTTTTTATTGGTGTTGGTAACTTAATACACTATTTATAATGTGAGATTCTCCAACCTACAGTGATCAACATATCTGTTAATAACTTAATTATTTCTTATTTGTTTTGACAAGTTTATTGCATAAAGGAAATTGTACAGTCTGCTCTTAAATAGATGGCAATTACCATAAAGTTAAGAGATTACTGTAACAAGGATATACAATTAACCAGTTCTGTGTTTCATAACACCATGTGCATGCCCTGGTGCATTGCTTTCAGCAATACAACAGCTGTTCTTTAATGCATTTTTTATGTCTCCAGGTAATTCTTTCATGATGAATTATGGTGTATTCAGCCAGAATTAATAATAAGCCAAAAGCATGTGTGAAAAATTAAGTAAAATCTTCACTGAAGAGTTAAATTTGATTTGAGATTTTAGTTTCAAAAAAATTAAACAAAAAGTATAACTCTCAGCTGATCAAAAAACTACCTTGTGTAAATCCTTAATATAATACTTAACTAAGTGGGAAGTAAATATTCACTTAAAGAAACAGGAGTTGCCCACTTGTGTTCACAAATAAGAATAATAGTCTTTAAAAGCATTAGTGAATATTGTTAAATTTGTAACTTTACTTTGAGAAACCCTCATGTCATATATGTTCTGTGATTTATGAGCTGGCTCCTCAATCCTTGTCACCAGTGGAAAATGTTCAATAATTTTACTTTTCTTACTCTCACCTAAATGAACCCTACAAGAAGAACCTTGAGATAAATAATTTAAATTGTGGTGTGAATGAAGTGAACTCTGTTTCATTAGCAAGTATTTATTAGAAGTCTAAGTCCACAAAGGAGTGAGAATCCACACAATAATTTGAACAAGAAAAGTTTAATGTGAAGAAATATTACCTATAACAAGGAATTGGAGTAATGTGGCATAAGCTTGTAAGAAGTAAAGAAATAAGGCATTCAAGTCCAGGAGGCACAGAGAACCTCCCTCAAAATCAATAAAAATAGGTCAACAGCTGGACATATAATAGTGAAGCTTGCAAATCTCAGAGGCAAAGAGAAAATCCTGAAAGCAGCTCAGGACAAGAGGTCCTTAACCTAAAAGGGTAGAAATATGAGACTGGCAGTAGACCTATCCACAGAGACCTGGCAGGGCTGAAAGGACTTGGCATGATATATTCAGGTACTGAGTGAGAAAAATATTCAGCCAAGAATACTTTATACAGCAAGGCTGTTATTCAAAATAGAAGGACAGATAAAAAGATTCCAGGACAAACAAAATAAAAGAATTTGTGATCACTAAACCATCCCTGCAAGAAATATTAAAAGCTGATCCTTTAAGCGAAGAGAGAAACTGAAAGTAAGATAGACCAGAAAGGAACAGAAACAATATACAGAAACAGGGACTTTACAGGTAATATGATAGCACTAAATTCATATCATTCAATAGTTACTCTGAATGTAAATGGGCTACATGCCCCAATCAAAATACACAGGGTGTCAGATTGGATAAAAAAAGCAAGACTTATTGATATGCGGGGCGCCTGGGTGGCTCAGATGGTTGGGCATCTGCCTTCGGCTCAGGTCATGATCCCAGGGTCCTGGGATCGAGTCCCGCATCAGGCTCTCTGCTCCTTGGGAGCCTGCTTCTCCCTCTGCCTCTCTCTCTCTGTCTGTCTCTCATGAATAAATAAATAAAATCTTTAAAAAAAAAAAAGACTTATTGATATGCTAGTCTGCAAGAGTTTCATTTTAGACCCAAAGACACCTCCAGTTTGAAAGTGAGGAGGTGGAAAACCATTTATCATGCTAATGGACATCAAAAGAAAGCTGGGGTAGCAATCCTTATATCAGACAAATAGATTTTTTTTTTAATTTTTATTTATTTGACAGAGAGAGAGAGACAGCGAGAGAGGGAATACAAGCAGGGGGAGAGGGAGACGGAGAAGCAGGCTTCCTGCAGAGCAGGGAGCCCAGTGCAGGGCTCAATCCCAGAAACCTGGGATCATGACCTGAGCCGAAGGCAGACGCTTAATGACTGAGCCACCCAGGCGCCCCCAAATTAGGTTTTAAACCAAAGACTATAATAAAAAGATGAGGAAGGACACTATATCATACTTAAATGGTCTATCCAACAAGAAGATCTAACAGTTGTAAATATTTATGCCCCTAACATGGGAGCAGCCAATTATATAAACCAAGTAATAACAAAATTAAAGAAACCCATTGATAATAATACACTAATAGTAGGGGACTTTAACACCCCACTACTGCAATGGACAGTTGTCTAAGCAGAAGATCAACAAGGAAACAAGGGCTTTGAATGACACACTGCACCAGATGGACTTCACAGATATATTCAGAGCATTTCATCCTAAAGCAACAGAATACACATTCTTCTCAAGTGCACGTGGAACATTCTCCAGAATAGATCACATACTGGGTCACAAATCAGGTCTCAACTGGTACTAAAAGATTGGGATCATTCCCTGCAAATTTTCGGACCACAATGCTTTGAAATCTGAACTCAATCACAAGAGGAAATTTGGAAAGAACTCAAATACATAGAGGTTGAAGAGCATCCTACTAAAGAATGAATGGATCCACCAGGAAATTAAAGAAGAATTAAAAAAAAAAATCATGGAAACAAATGGAAATGAAAACACAACTGTTCAAAACCTTTGGGATGCAGCAAAGGCAGTCCTAGAAGGGAAGTACATAGCAATACAAGCCTTTCTCAAGAAACAAGAATGGTCTCAAATACATAACCTAACCTTACACCTAAAGGAGCTGGAGAAAGAACAGCAAATAAAGACTAAACCTGAAGAAACTTAATAAATATTAGCTGAAATCAATGAAATAGGAACTAAAAGAACAATAGAACAGATCAACAAAACTAGGATCTGGTTCTTTGAAAGGATTAAGATTGATAAACCCCTGGCTAAAAGTATAAAAAAGAAAAGAGAAGGACCCAAATAAAATCATGAATTTAAGAGGAGAGATCACAACGAACACTGAAAAAATACAAACAATTATAAGAACATATTATGAGCAACTATATGCCAACAAATTAGGCAATCTGGAAGAAATGGATGCATTCCTAAAAATATACAAACTACCAAAAATGAAACAGGAAGAAATAGAAAACCTGAACAGACCCATAACCGGCAAGGAAATTGAAGCAGTAATCAGAAATCTCCCAACAAACAAGAGGCCACGGCCAGATGCCTTCCTGGGTGAATTCTACCAAACATTTAAAGAAGAATTAATACCTATTCTTCTGAAACTGTTCCAAAAAATAGAAATGGAAGGAAAACTTGCAAACTCATTTTATGAGGCCAGCATTACCTTGATCCCAAAACCAGACAAAGACCCCACCAAAGAGGAGAATTACAGACCAATATCCCTGAGGAACATGGATGCAAAAATTCTCACCAAAATACTAGCCTATAGGATACAATGATGCATTAAAAGGATTATTCACCACGACCAAGTGGGATTTATTCCTGGGCTGCAAGTTTTGTTCAACATCTGTAAATCAATCAATGTGATACACTACATTAATAAAGGACAAGAACCATATGATCCTCTCAATAGATGCAGAAAAAGCATTTGACAAAATACAACATCGTTTCTTGATTAAAACTCCTCACAGTGTAGGAATAGAGGGAACGTACCTCAATATCATAAAAGCCATCTATGAAAAACCCACGGCAAATATCATTCTCAATGGGGAAAAACTGAGAGCTTTTCCCCTAAGGTCAGGGACATGACAGGGATATCCACTCTCACCACTCTTGTTCAACATAGTACTAGAAGTCCTAGCCTCAGCAATCAGACAACAAAAAGAAATAAAATGTATCTGAATTGGCAAAGAAGAAGTCAAACTCTCACTCTTCACAGATGACATGATACTCTATGTGGAAAACCTAAAAGACTCCACCCCCAAATTCCTAGATCTCATACAGGAATTCAGCAAAGTGGCAAGGTAGAAAATCAATACACAGAAATCAGTTGTATTTCTATATACTAACAATGAGACAGAAGAAGGAGAAACTAAGGAGTCGATCTCATTTACAACTGCACAGAAAAAACCCATAAGATACTTAGGAATAAACCTAACCAAAGAGGCAAAGGATCTGTACTCAGAAAAGTATAGAACACTCATGAAAGAAATTGAGGAAGAGACAAAGAAATGGAAAAATGTTCCATGCTCATGGATTGGAAGAACAAATATTGTGAAAATGTCTATGCTACTTAGAGCAATCTATACATTTAATGCAATCCCTAGCAAAATACCAACTTTTGTCACAGAGTGGAACAAATAATCCTAAAATTTGTATGGAACCAGAAAAGACCTCAAATAGCCAAAGGAATGTTGAAAAAAAAAAAAAAACACAAAGCTGGGGGCATCACAGTCTGGACTTCAAGCTCTATTACAAAGCTGTCATCATCAAGACAGTATGGTACTGGCACAAATATAGACACATAGATCAATGGAACAGAATAGAGACCCAGAAATGGACCCTCAACTCTATGATCAACTAATCTTCGACAAAGGAAGAAAGAATATCCAATGGAAAAAAGACAGTCTCTTCAACAAATGGTGTTGGGAAAATTTGACAGCCACAGGCAGAAGAATGAAACTGGACCATTTTCTTACACCCTACACAAAAACAAACTCAAAATGAATGAAGACCTAAATGTGATACAGGAAACCATCAAAATCCTCTAGGAGAACACAGGCAGCAACCTCTATGACCTTGGCTGCAGCAACTTCTTGCTAGACATGTCTCCAAAGGCAAGGGAAACAAAAGCAAAATGAACTATTGGAACTTCATCAAGATAAAAAACTTTTGCACAGCAAAGGAAACAGTCAACAAAATGAAAAGAAAACCGACAGATTGGGAGAAGATATTTACAAATGTCTTAGCAGATAAAGGGCTAGTATCCAAAATCTATAAAGAACTTATCAAACTCAACACCCCAAAGAACAAATAATCCAATCAAGAAATGGGCAGAAAACATGAACAGACATTTCTCCAAAGAAGACATACAAATGGCCAACAGACATATGACAAAATGCTTGGCATCAGGGAAATCCAAATCAAAACCACAATGAGATACCACCTTACACTGTTCAGAATGGCTAAAATTAACAAGTCAGGAAACAACAGATATTGATGAGGATGCAAAGAAAGGGGAGCCCTCTTATACTGTTGGAGGGAATGTAGGCTGGTACAGCCACTCTGGAAAACAGTATGGAGTTTCCTCAAAAAGTTAAAAATAGAGCTACACTATGACCCAACAATTGCACTATTGGGTATTTACCCCAAAGATACAAATGTAGTGATCCAGAGGAGCATGTGCACCCCAGTGTTTATGCACCAGTGTCCACAATAGCCAAACTATGGAAAGAGCCTAGATGTCCATTGTCTGATGAGTGGATAAAGGAGTTGTGGTATGGGGCATCTGGGTGGCTCAGTCCTTTAAGTGTCTGTCTTGGGCTCAGGTCATGATCCCAGGGTCCTGGGATCCAGCCCCAAGTCTGGCTTCCTGCTGGAGAGTCTGCTTCTCCTTCTGCCCTTCCCTCTGCTCATGGTCTTTTTCTCTCTCTCAAATAAATAAATAAATAAATAAGATCTTTAGAAAAAAAAAAGATGTGGTATATGTATACAATGGAATACTATTTAGCCATCAAAAAATGAAATCTTGCCATTTGCTACAACATGGATGGAAGTAGAGGGCATTATGCTCAGCGAAATAAATCCATCAGAGAAAGGCAATTAGCATATGATCTCACTCATATGTGGAATTTAAGAAATAAAACAGAGGATCATAGGGGAAGGGAGGGAAAAATAGAACAAGATGAAATCAGAGAGGGAGACAAACCATAAGAGATTCTTAATCATAGGAAACAAACTGAGGGTTGCTGGAGGGGAGGAGGGTGGGGTAACTGGGTGATGGACCTTAAGGAGGGCACATGATGTAATGAGCACTGGGTATTATATAAGACTGATGGATCACTGAACTCTGCCTCTGAAACTAATAATACACTATATGTTAATTAATTGAATTTAAATTAAAAAAGCATATCTAAATCACATGACTAGACATTTAGAAACCTAATTATTTTGCCATTTTTAGGAAAAGTAGATTTCCCAAACATTGCTATTTTACCTTATTTTATTTAACATACAAATGAAAAAATATACAATTAAATTTAGTTAAAATAAATGATACTCAGTAATAAAAATGAAAAAATACCAATTATTATTATTTTTTTAAGATTTTATTTATTTGAGAGAGAGAGAATGAGAGAGAGAGCACATGAGAGGGGGGAGGGTCAGAGGGAGAAGCAGACTTCCTGCTGAGCAGGGAGCCCGATACGGGACTCGATCCAGGGACTCCAGGATCATGACCTGAGCCGAAGGCAGTCGCTTAACCAACTGAGCCACCCAGGTGCCCACAAATACCAATAAATGAAAAATATAAATAAATCTCATTAAGAATAATTACTAAATTCAAAAATTGAAAATAATGTAATAATAAAGATCACTATAACTTTTTATTATTTCATGCAATATTATAAGTACATAACATTTCAAACAAAGATACCATTGTATTATTAAAAAAAAAGACAGAAAGAAAAAAAGAAATATTAAAGAATATAGGGGGGTGCCTGGCTGGCTCAGTGGGTGAAGCATCTGACTTTTGATCTTAGGGTTGTGGGTTCAAGTCCCCTGTTGGGTGTAGAGATTATTTAAAAAAATAAAATCTTAAAAAATAAAAGATTATAGCTATAGAAGATATAAAGAATACCACTCCCTCTGTGGTTGAGTTAGAACACTTGAGGGAAAGGTTCCCATAGGGCTAAGATACAACTCAAATGGAAGGATACAGCCATGGCCAACTTGATGGCACAGAAGTCAGTTTGGTGTAACAGAGGCAAAACTTGCCGGGAATCTACCTTCCAGCACTTACTAGATATTCATTCACTAAGGCATTGAAGAAAGTTCTTCACTGGGAGGTATCTCATTGGAGACACTCTATTATAAAACCACCCAAGAAGGGCGTGTGGTGGAAGCTGCTGGCCAATGAATACTGCTAGTTTTTGTGTACTGCAGGAGTCAGGAACTGAGAAGCTGCAGGCACTGCAGGAGCCAGGTGCTGGAAAAGGTGTGTACCCTGGAGGAGCCCCCCAAGAGGGTTCCTGGGAATCAGAAGCAAAACACTTACCTCCTGCAGTGTTTCCCCAGCACTCTCTATTGATAAAGCTGATCATCATGCCAGCTGGTAAAGCAAAACTATTTAAAGGTCACAGATCCGTTTTTTACAGAGCAAGCAAAACTTTTGAATTTGGAGGTGAGATTCAATAAATCAATAACTGGCACAGTAACATAAATGCATAAAGGCAAGTATCTATGATCCCAAGACAGTTATGCTTGAAAATGTGATGTTCATCACATTTGGTGATAAGCACTACCAGAAAACTAGCTACAAGTAGGTCAGAGAAGGTGATATGGGAAGGGAGGCGTGGTTTGTGGAAGACACATGACATGCATAGCAGTTGGATGTATAATATTAAGTGCATGATCAAAAAATGGAAGGAAGTGGAAAGAAATGACTGCAAACTCCCAATTACTTGTTACGTAGCTATGCAGTTCTTGATGGCCTCTAAATCAAGTGATAGATTTTACTTAATACATAAGTGGGACAATAAAAGTTTTTAGGTAAAAGTCTAAGGAATTCAAAATGTCCTCTAGAAATGTCCTCCATTGTAATGAGCAAGACAGATAAAGTGATGTCCATGGGCCTTATCTCTTACCATGAAATACTTTTATTTCTATCAAAATAAAAGTATGCATACAGAAGCAAATGGAGGAGAGAATAAACGTGTAAACTTATGCTTGGAAATAACGTTGGTCTTCTAAATCAGCCTGTAACTTACTGTCCCTTACTTTCCCCTATGTACTTGAGAGCAGAATCAGCCATAGTTGATATGATACAGAGGAATTATCATTGTAAAAGAGGTTACGTGGGACTACAGCAAAAAAGAAAATTATCTTTGAACATTCTATAACCTTATACCTACTTTTTTAATATATGCTCATTACTCAATTATAAAAATTGTGGGTATTCAATATTCTTCTCTATTAGCTTTAAGTCAATTGTGGTGAAGTTTTAAACTCAATTCAGTGCACTGTAGACTGAATGTAGAGTTAAAAGATACGAATTCAGCTCTAGACTGTGCTGTCTGTTATGCATATAATGTTAGGCAATAAAACTGACCTTTCAAACAGATATGTTAGTGTAGCACGTGACTAACATAGGGATAAAATGAAATAATGAAGGTGAAAGATTTTTATTAATTGGAAAATACTGTATAAATATAAGGCGTTTATTCTGATTTAATTTAAGTGTGTTGAGGGATGCTAGTATTCTAAATAACTAAGACTTACCTCTTAAAGAATCCAATTTTAAAAATTTATCTAGGATATCTTTTATTAAGGGTATCTTCCTCATGGATATCCAGGAGAAATCCATTTTTCTCCCCTGATCTGAGCAAGGAAGAACAGAGTGTCAAAACTGAGGCTGTTGATAGGTATTTCATAATCTTATGCGTGTTCAATATTTGATCTTATAATTACTCTAATTTTTATGTTTTTCAAATAAATGTGCTTCAAAATATTTTAGACATTTTATTAAATGACTATCTGTATCCTCTTTTCATTTTTTTTGTAGATCTACTCATTCAAATGACATTACAAACTTATTCTTAACTTTCCAAAATTTATAATTCTTAACCTTCTTTTTGACACATTTTACATTTTAAACCATATGAATTTAATATCTGTTTTAAAATACTTATTTTTAGTTTAAGTTTAAATAATTTTAAAACTTCCCTGCTGATAAGCTTTCAAAATAAATAAAAGTTTACAAATAAGTATTATTTTGTAGAAAACTGCTTTACATGGGTCACATATCTCAAGTAAGGGAAGTTAAAGTAATTTCTGTCTTCATTAATTAAAAAAATATATATATTCAGCACTCAATTTGCATTTGCTCAAAGAACCCGGCAATCATCATTGTTTTGGATTATGCTGTATCAAAAGGAAGTGAGCCTCATAATGTAGCTCTAACCTGGTATTTTATCCCAGAAGTTGAAGGGAGATTTTGCCAGGATAAGAATAACAAAACAAGACTTGACACTTAAACTTTATCCACTTTCATATAGTGTATCTCTTTGCAGAATAAAGAAATACAAAAACTGAAGCAATGTGAGGGCCCTGAGCAAAATGCAAACCAGAGTCTAAAATATAAAAGCAGAAATTTCCCTATATTTATCCAGAATGAGCAAGTCATGCCACCATATTTCTGATTATAGTTGAAGTAAGCATAAGTGTTGTATGATGGAGAATGATCCTGAAATAGAATGACCTAGTTAAATATTATGAAAAAGCTAAAGGTACTATAACGTAATTGAAGGAAGATAAAATGAAAATATCAGTGTTTGATGCCATTGAAAAAATACTGTATTTGATCACATCAAGATGATAATTAGCTTACTAATAAATTTAGGTCACTGAAACTATTGAGCTATTAAATAGATTTAGAAATTTTAATAGCTATTGATTTATTCAGGTGATGTGTATGTTTTCCTCATTATACACTATAATGATTTTACCTACACAGCAAAACATGAACCTTTCTGCTAATTACAAAAACTGCACAAAAGATTATGCTTTTATTTTTCAGAAGTCCTTTAAGTTTAGTTATATATACCATAATATTAAAAACATTTTCCTTAAATTGATTTTTATTATTGATTATCCCACTCCCCCCAACTCTTTAAAATCAGATTAAAATCTAACTTCAGGGGATTTCATTTTCTGTTTATAGCGGGCTAGCTTATATCAGAAAAAAAAAAAAAAGTCTCAGAAAGAGCAAATATAAAACCTGGTTTAAAGATGAGAACTACTGTTTGAAGATATTGGAAATGAACTCAGGCTGTCAGGACTTCAGGGTCCAAAATTCCCAAGAGAAGAAAAACACAGTGAAAGGACTCCAGTGTTCATCTGTCATTTCTCTTCTTGAGGCATTTGCAAACTTATCAGCATTATGGGCCCATAGGCCAAGTGAAAATGCAGGGTCAGAGCTTTTTGAAGTTGCACACAACTGTGGAGACAAAAATTAGAATTCAGCGCTACCACAACACTTTGGAACTAAAACACTAAGACTTCAGAGTAAAGGCAGCAATAGAGAGGTGAAGGTGGTATTATGTGACTCTTGGCCTGTATGGTACTTCTTAGCTCCTAATCTGCAGTGTGAGTGGCTGGGCAGGCAGGCTGAAAGCAGGAGCTAAGAGGCTAAACAGAGAGCAGAACAGTCTTATAGAGCCAAAAAGGAAAAAAAAAAATGCCGTTCAAGTCCTGACTAGGAAGAAGAGCCCAGGAAAATACTTCAGATTTTCAATTGAGACTCATGTAGGGTCACTACAAGATAGAGCTAAACAAAGTATTAATGAAATGGAAGATAAGTCAGTAGAAAATATAGACTGATAATGAAGTGAACATGAATAAAAATATAGAAAATAATGTAAAATATATATGGAACAAAAGTAAGAATCATAGACCTGGAATTGAAGTCCTACAAGGAGAAGAGAGGGAAAAGGATACAGTAAGTTTTGTTTGAAGAGGCACTGTTGTGAACCTTCTAAAATTGACAAAAAGACAAAGCTACAGAGACAGGAATGATAAATATGAAAGAATATAACTTAGACAAACTATAGCAAAATCACTGAAAGTCAGTTAGCAATAGCAAAATATTAAAAGCAATCAGAGAAAAATAGAGAATTCAAATAAGCAGCAATAATAATGACACCCAGTTTTGTTTTGTTTTTTAAAGATTTTATTCATTTGAGAGAAAGAATGAGAAAGAGAGAGCACATGAGATGGGGGAGAGTCAGAGGGAGAAGCAGACTTCCTGCTGAGCAGGGAGCCTGATGCGGGATTCCATCCTGGGACTCCAGGATCATGACCTGAGCCGAAAGCAGTTGCTTAACCAACTGAGCCACCCAGGTGCCCCAATACCCAGTTTTGAAACAGAAATGAAAACCAGAAGGCAGTGGGTGATATATTTAAAATTCTTTAAAAGAAATAAATTATAAGCTATAATTTGATATCCACCTAAAATATATTTAAAACTTAAAGTGAACTATACTTAAGAGCCCCCCTTCTTCCTGAAAAAAAAAAAAAAGAATTTATAGGCAGCCAACTTGCACAAATAGAAATACTGAAGGAAGTTCTCGAGGCAGAAGAAAAAGTGTCTCAATTAGATTTGCAATGATGAAGGAAGGAATAAGGAACACTGGAAGAATAAAAGTGTGGTAAGTTCAAATAAAATAAAAATATAAAATAGTAATAAGAATGACCTATGAAGAGTGAAAATACCTGACAAAGAACACACAGAATGTGGGAGGGGATAAATACATTAAACATTTTAATGGGAATTAGACACACACACAAAAGAATAAAGAATAAATAAAAATGATGTTGAGATGAATCAATAACACTTATTTTTCAATAAAATTATTATATTTTCTCCAACATTTATTGTTCATTCAAAAGAGATTTTTGTGTGTGTGTTTCATGCACCATGTAGGTCTCAAATATACATATAAAAATAGGACACATCACCCGACCCAAGTACATTGAATCCAGTTTAAAAGCAAATGTCTATTTTAAGATTCAGCATTAATTTAATTCAGATTAGGAACAGAGAAGAAATACTGTTAAATATATATATTTTTAACTAATTGAAAACAGCATATATTCAATTGTGCATATACTACTTGTATTTGTATCCAAATCAAAATTTAAATCTAAGATTTTTGCACATTTAGATTCTATTTTTCTCAATTTCTTTGGTTATTGGTGGGAATTTATGGCATCATTGTTGTATTATTTTACTTCTTTTAAATATTTGGGATTGTGGCTGTTTTTATTGCATTTCTTGTTTGGTTAAAATTGTAGTTGTGTTCACATACATATAGAAGTTAAATACATCTCTCAAAAGTATTTTACTGTGTTTTACTTTGGTGCTTGAAGGGTGTTCCTTCTTGATTCATGAATGGTGATATCTTCTCCCGTAACTCTAAAAATTGTATGATTTCTTTAAAGAGATGTGTAATTTTATTTGACATCAATCGCATTTCCAGCAACTGGTTAATATTCTAGGCATATAATACCAATTAATGTTTCATTAATAGTCTCTTAAACATTTTAAGCTACAAATAGAAATTCAATTTTTTTAAAGATTTCATTTATTTATTTTTGAGAGAGAGAGAGCATGAGCAGGGAGGAGGGGCAGGGGGAGAAGCAGACTACCTGCTGAGCAGGGAGCCTGATGCAGGATATGATCCCAGAACCCTGGGATCATGACCTAAGCTGAAGGCAGACACTTAATTGACCAAGCCACCCAGGAGGCCAGGAGTTCAAATTTAAATGAGCAGCAGACCTCATATAGTACTACAGATGAAAATAATTTAAGTGATGTGTTGATCAGATAAGTAGAAAACTTCCACAAAGTTAAACCAGCTGAAGTCAATGACAATACCATCAATGAGAGAGTACTCCTTGCCTAGCATGATGAAAGCTATTTTTTCTAATTATTATTATAGGACATATTTCAATAATTCAATTAGAGAAATGTTAAAATGGGAATAAAAGCATAAGTGATGAAATATGATCCTTACAATGCAATGAAGAACACAGAAATGCAATTGTAAACACAAAGCGTTATCAAGCACAGAGGGGGGTTGCCAATTCTTTTAACGAAAATTACTTCCTCGTTTCTGAAAACGTTTTCCTAAATATTCTTTTATTCATGTTTTAAAGATAAACAAAAAGCAGTCAGTACCATGTGATTGGAAAGAAAAGAAGGTGAGAAGAGAAAGTCTTTCTCCTGCCTAGGCCTAACAGCAGCACTCCAGTAGGATTTGAAGCCTTCCATTATCATACGAACTCTGTGTTCATCATCTATGGTCACCATTTATTCAAACAGAAAATGGAAAAACAGTGAATGTTTGGCAGAGTCCATCTAATTCTTTCTTCAAAATAGAGGTAGAAATGTTACTTCACACCCAGAAAGGCTATGTTTAAGATATTCTTTAGTATCTGATAAGCACTTTTTATCGCTGATGTCAATATATCTTTTATAAAATGTTAATAAGTTTCATCAATATTTGTTTAAGACAGTTACTGAGATTTCTAAAGCTCCTTGTAAAATGCTAAATGCCCTATGGGTTTCCAGGTGCTCCATAAACAGGTTGCAAAAGGCTAGTTTTAGAAATGAATAAAATGAACAGACAAAATAAACTATAACAATAGAATGTGAAAAACTAATAGGATTTATTGAAGGAATGTATTATTCATCAACTGAATAAAAAATTGAGGAGATGATTTATGAGGAAGATATCATTTGTGTTCCATATTTGATATATGTGGGCAATTTGAACATATGCAAATGAAGGAAAGAGCCTTTCAGGTAGGCGAATTGAATGAGCCTAGAAAAAGAGGTAAAAATCCATATCTATACTCAGATTGGAGAGGAGTCTACTTTGGTTGGGTTATAGGGTGGATAAAAAGGTATAATGGTAAATAAATCAGTGATGGTGAATACAAAAATTAGTTACATATCTATCTTTAAAGTGGTCAAATTGTAAGTCATATGAAATTAGAGATCAGATTTTAATTTTAAATTAATTATGTGTGTTGTATATTTGAGTGTGTTTGAGTGTGGAGTGTAGTCTGTGCACATGTTGACATAATAAAAGCCTTTTAGATTAGATTAGGAAAATATAGAATACGGGGCGCCCAGAATCAAGAAGTATATAGAAGGTATGGTTTCATTATTACAATTTAATTTTGCTTTATGGAGATTTCTGCTTTAGACATTGTTTTTACCATCAGTGGTATGTAAAAGTGTGACCACTGAAACAAATGCTTATTGACAGTGTCATTTAGTGAAAACTATTCTATTAAGACTTATGAGTACTGAGTTCAAGTTCTGCCAATTCTGCTATACTAGTTACCATTGTATCAGTTAAAAGTTAACTTTTTAACGTTGATTGTGTTAAAAAGAAAGCTGACTACAACGGTTTTCCAAATAGGGCTATATTAAAAAAAAAAAAAAAAAAAAAAGATGTCCAGAGATAAGCAGTCCAAGATGCAACTAACCACTCAAAAAGCTACTATTTTTATAATTCAGCATCCTTAGCGTGTGTGTTTTATCCTCGTTGCAAGACAGCTGCTACAATTCCTGATATCACATATGTCCTTTAGGCATGAAGAAGGTAAAGGCAGAAGTTTTGGTCAAGTCTGTGCTCTTTACTAGGAAGATAATACAGGAAGCGCTATCTATTAGATGTCTGTCATGTATCATTAGCAATAATTGTGATACCCCTATCAACAAGGTTATATGGGTACATGAACATTTTTAATGAGGCAAATGGCACCCAAATAAAATTGGTGTTATATTAATAAGAAAGGAAGGATGGATATTGAATAGGTGTCTTAAGAGTGTTCCTATAATCTTATTTTTCTCATTTGAAAGGCCTAGGTCGACTCTGAGAATCTAAGATTATATATCAACTGAAAACAATTTGACTAATAAACTCAAATAGCAACTGTATTTCATATCGTAATCATAAAACAAAAATCAATTGCCTTGGTTGTAAATGGCACAATCCTGGGAATTGTATTTGCATTATGATGGCAAAATGTTTCCTTATAAGTCAAAAGTTCTCTTTCATCAGAATAAGCAGTATCTCTGAATACTGAGTAAGCTAATGTCAGAAATGAGTTAATTAGACTTTTTACTTTTTATATTGTTTACATCAAATCTAAAGGACTCTTTCATTTCAAAGTAGCAGAAATGCAATTTCATGGTATTCTGCTTAACTGACTTAGAGATATATACTAACTGCCTAAAGTTTGATTATTTTAATGATTTTAAGTCTACCGAAACTCAAGTACAGATTTGTGATTTTCTAACCAATATACTTGTTCCAGAACGAAGACTCTAATCTGAATGTTAAATTATAAATATGCTCATCAAAACTAATGTGCAGACCACAGAGAAGACAATCTTAGAGGAACTAAAAGTCTACAGTTGTATACGTAATTTATGACTAGCAAATCGGGCATAGAATAAACTATCATAGAACTTAAACATAATTACCAAATAACCTGAGGTTATTGGTAAAGCTAATCTAGCTTTTTAATCAAATATTCACTAAAATAGGTTTAGATCATTGCCAGAATAATTAGTTGATTCAAATTTCTATTTTGTCAAGTGGCTTTTTGTTATTATATAAACATAGTATTTTGAGATTTTGCTAGATGTTGAATTTGAGTAAAATATTTAAAGCTATATACTGTTTGCATTAAGTTAATAGAATGATGCATCACCTTTGAGTAATTTAAATAGTTATATTTAAAACACTTTCTGCTCTAAATTCACTTTATTAATTTATTCATCAGACATGATAAGGATTTCTCTACATTATGACTAATAAGCAATATGAATACTTGTTTTGCAAAAGCAAATGCAATGTTACCTATTTCATAAATAACATTCAGAAACTTAATATTCTTAGTTAAATAGTTAATATGCATATTTTGTATCTTAGAGTTGCAAATTATTTTAGACATGATAATAATGATGTTGCATAAAAAAAAAAAATAATGATGTTGCATTGATTATCTTGATTGAGGTACTCCAGTATACACTATCCAAAATAATACATCATTTTACTTAATTTTCACTTTTAGATTGATAAGTGGTTACTGGCAACTTTCTAGTAGACAACACAAAGTAAATAAATTCATACACACCCATGAACATATATACCACACAAATGCATGAGTCATCAGCATATATGTAAATATGTGTAAATCCACATTTATATGTTAAAATAAAGAAATTGATATGATGATGTAGATGTTCAAAGATTGACTTTGATCTCCCACTTCTTATAATGAATATCAAGTAATTCAGACAGCTTTCCCACTGACAATAATTAAAAGAGCTGGACAAATATGATGTATTAGGCTGCCTACAAGAATGAAGAATTTCTGCAATGATGTATGGAGAAGAGCTAGAGCTAAAGGAGGCAGTAATGAGATTTGGAACCTTTTATGCTTATGGGTGTTTTTTTATTCTGGTTAAGGTGGCTGAGAAGCTGAGTGCAGGGCTGAGGTATTTTCAAATGGTTTTTTATGAGAATTTCAAAGATGAGTGCCAAAATAAGTAAACATATATACCCTGAGCCCATATAATCTAGGTTAAACTGGTCTTCTTATTTGCTAGGTTTATTTCCTCAGAAAAATTAACTTCCTTGTGCTCTCCTTCTCCTTCTTTCATATTTTATAACATACATAGTAAAATATAAGGTTCATTATTATTAACACATATTATGCTAAATGATAGGGTAATGGGAGAGGAAAAGGAAATAAAATATCCTAATAGACATATAAATATATTCCTATTAAGTGAAGGGGAAAATTCTCATGATGCATACTATCTCCACTTGGCAAATGATTCTGTGATTGTAGCTGGTATTTCTACTGCCTTCCTGATAGATATAAATCTATCAGTATTACCTAGAATATTTAAAAATTAGAAAGTACAACAGATAGAAAAGAATGAATCCAGTAGAAAAATAATCAAAAGATACTGACAGTTTATTCAGAGGGAAAAAATGGACAATAAACAAGAACATTTGCTCAGCCTTAGATATCATATTTAAAATATTAATTCATATATGATACAATTTCACCAGTGAAAGAAAAATGGGTGGGGGGTGGGTGAAATAGGTAAAGGGGATTAAGAGTACACTTATCTTGATGAGCACTGAGCAATGTAAAGAATTGTTGAATCATTATACTGTACAACCAAAACTAACAAAAAACTGTGTGTTAATTATACTTGAATAAAAACATACTATTCAAAAAGAAAGGAGGGAAGAAGAGAAGGAAAAAAGAAGGGAGGGAGAGAGGTAGGAGGGAAGATAGGATGGAAAGGAGGGAAAAGAGGAAGGAAATGGACAAGAAAACACAGGGAAAGGAAAACTAAAAAAAGGAAGGAATTAGAGAAGATTGACAGCCCCACAAGTTGAGGAGGATGTGGAGCACCAGAAACTCTCCAACATTGCTGGTAGGGATGGACTTTGGCAACATAATTTTGTAAAACAACTTGACACTATCTAGTAATATTAAAGATGTTTATAGGCCACCTGGGTGGCTCAGTTGGTTAAGTGTCTGCCTTCAGCTCAGGTCGTGATCCCAGGGTCCTGGGATCGAGCCCCGCATCAGGCTCACTGCTCAGTGGGGAGTCTGCTTCTCCCTCTTCCCCTCCCCCCTGCTTGTGTTCTCTCTCTCTTTCTCTCTCTCAAATAAATAAATTTAAAAAAAGATGTTTATAACTTCTTACCCACCTACTTCCTTCAAGAATTATAATATTTCTGAACATGTAAATAAGAAAAAATAAAAGAATATTCACTGTAATATTGTTCAACAGCAATATACTGATAACACCTTCATTTGTAAGAGAATTGATACCTAAATTGTAGTAGAGCTATATAATTAAATATTATTTTAGCAGTAAAATGGAATAAACTGAAGTACCTATTTCAACCTAGAGAGACCACAAAGATAAAATATTGGGGGCGTAAAAAAAAAAAACAAGCTATGTAAATTTCTATAAAATAATAATTTAAAATATATGTGGATGTACATGAACTAGCATGAGAATGATAAGCTACATACCAGGGCAATGGATTCCTAAAGGAGGTAGAAAGGATACCAAGAAAATGGTTCAATGACAGGTCATTTTTAAAAATTTTTTGGTTCCCTATGTCATTCCCAGTTCCTCAAACAGAACTTGGCACAAGGATGTTTTCAAAAACGTTTGTTGAATGAATGAATGAATTATTTTCAGTTTCTTTCTTAATCTGTCTAATTACCAAAGTTTTAATTATATTAAAACTCTCTGTACTATTATACTAAGTATGAAACACTTCAAACTTTTAAAAACTAAATACTGACTCTTCATATAAAAATTTAGTTTAAGCAGTTATTCTAATTTTTAAAAATTACATGCCATTTTGTCAAACAAGAGTTATTATCCTTAAAACAGATAATGATAATATTTTTCTGTTAATAATACTGATAAATTGAAACATTATAAATAAAATCAGAACAGGACTATCTATCAGTTTTACCCTCAAAAATGTTTTGAAGCAAACTTCTCCAGTGTTACCATAATAGTCTTCCATCTAGTAAACATGATTGATGTAATCATGTACACACTTGGAAAAATATCCAAAATTAATGACATCAGGTATTGTATAAAACTTCAACTGTGCAAAATAATTCTTTTAATATCAGAATAGCACCTATCATTTTACTTTACTAAGCATCAATTCATACTGACCTAATAACTTGCTTAGGGTAATTTAATACTAATGAGGTCGCGAATTCTACACCTTGCAGGCCAGTTAGTTCGCTCTGTACATTGGCTATTGATTGCATGGTATGGTGGTGAGTCTTGCTTGAGAAATTACACACACACACACACACACACACACACACACACACAAACACACAGAAAAAAGACTGGAAATCTTTGAAAACACAGTTTTTCTCTTGGAAATTAAGCTGTTACTGGAATGTAAGAAGCTAGAGGAAATCCTAAAAGTTAAGGGGATGCCTGAGTGGCTCAGTTGCTTAGGTGTCTGCCTTCGGCTCAGGTCATGATCCCAGGGTCCTGGGATATTGAGTCCCACATTGGGCTCCCTGCTCAGCAGGAAGCCTGCTTCTCCTCTGCCTCCTTCTCTCCCTGCTTGTGCTTGCTCGCTCTCTCTATAACAAATAAATAAAATCTTTTAAAAAAAAAAAAGTTAAGGGACAAAGAAGAATGTTACTTTTAAGTCAGAAAATGCAAATCTGAAGCCATTTCTGGATTATGTCTTTAAAATATGGTATGCATGACATACAAGGCTCTGTTCCCCTCAGTCACAACTCAGGATGCCTATAGTTGGAAGTATAGAAAAATATATAAATTGCCCATTATTTTCTAGTAATGATAGGCAAAAATTAAAGCACTACCATTTGCTAGTTCCTGTTCTTTAATCTCTAGCCTTGGTTCAAAGCAAAACTCTTTTCACATTATCTAGTTCTACCAGTTGCAACAAATTCAAATAATTTCAGGAGAAAAAATAGCCATGTATATATTTGAATAGGTCTAGTATCCTCCCTGTATAGGGAATTGTGGATATTGTAGTGAATTGGAAATTTCATACTAACACTTACTGTGTAGAAATTCAATTAGTTAGCCACTATTTTGTGATTCATCTTTTCCTGGTCTCTGCCTTGTTGATCAAGTTATATACAATCTTCATATTTACATTACATTTTAGAATTTCACTAGACTAACATTTAAAATGTGGCTCCATTGTTATTAATTTCTTGTTCCCTAGCATTCAATACATTTAATATATGTTGGTGATATAATAAAAATAAATACCTATTTAGTCTTAATTTTAAGATAGTAATGGAGAAAAATACTCTAATATATTATTATCTTATTTAAACTATAGAGCAACACTACAATAGAGATTGTTAGGCCCATTTTATAAATAATAAAACAATTCTGTGTTAAGAAGAAAAATTAATTTTGGCCAATTTTGTCCCAAGAATATCCACCAGATTGGTGATGTGCTTGAGCAAGCTTGTGCCAGCTTGTGAGAGCCAGTTGTTAAATTTTGTGAGAAGGTTGGTAGCTTTTTAATGGCCATGGTGGGGTTATTTACACCACAGAAATTGGCAAATGCTACATATAAGTCAGAGCTTTCTCTTCAGGGAGCTGCTTTCCCAGCACACGACTGAATGTCATTCAGCTTATTTCTGTAGAGTTAGGGTTTATATTCTTTTGTGTTTTGTTAAATAATCCATACTCTTGATCTCTGTGTAGTATGGTTTTCATGTGGCACTTCTATTCTTCAAGAATTTTTTATTATGTATTACTCTAGCATTAGTAAGGTCAGTAAATCTTAAAATATATTTTATAGTGCTTTACAGTAAATCAATGCTTAGATTGATTAAAGTAGTGATCCTTAAATGTCAAACTAGGAAATCTGTTTTTTATTTAACATCTAATGGGGAGTTTTCATGCAGTGCAGGACCATCACCAGAACTATGATAAGCTGCTTAACACATTCTTTGGCAGGAAGGTAAAAAGTGGTTTTCTTTTTAGAAGAGCCTAGAGGTAAGCAATCAGAAGGCTATTATTAAAATAGTCTCTATGAGAGGTAACAAGGTCTTCACTAATATAGTAGTGGCAGTGTGGCTCCTAAATTTTGTTACTACCAAAGGACATCTGCATAACATAGTAAAATGCCATATGGGAACTTAACTTTGGTTGCTTAGTACAAATTTTGTTCCTATAAAATAGTTAATTTCTATGAATCGATACTATTGTACCTGAGTGTCTTCCTTTTTTTTTTTTTTTAATGAGCTCTCTCCTAGAGAGCACTGTACCATTTCTAATTATTTGATGAGAGTAATCAAGTGAATTCATCTTCAGCTTTTTAGAGGATTATGAATTTATGCTCGATTGAAAGCATTTCTGTCCTAGGAATATCCACTCTTTTCATGTTAATTTTTCCTCCATCTGTCCAAATTTTCAGAATGTGAAGAATATATTTCATCATATCCAAATTGTCCTTTTTCCTTTTTGTTTTGCCAAATGGATTCCTCTAAGAAAAGGCATTCTCCATTTTATCAAATTTTAATCTGTGTGGAAAATATAACTATAATAAGGGTTAAGATGTAGGAATCAATCCTTTTTGTTTTAGTGCTTTTAAAATGGCACTAAAAATGTGGCTCAGCTGGTTAAGCCTCTGACTCTTGATTTTGGCTCAGGTCATGTTCTCATGGGTTGTGAGATCAAGCACCGCATTGGGTTCCCCGCTTGGTGCAGAGTCTGCTTGAGATTCTCTCTCTCCCTCTCCCTCTGCCCCTTCCCCTGTGCATGTGTGCTCTCTCTCTCTCTTATAAATAAATAGAACTTTAAAAAAATAATAAAATAAAAAATAAAAAGCAAAGAATTAATCAGCTTTAATGTCACAGATAGAAAGAGGAACAAATACATACTTAGTCTAAAGGGTTTTGTTATTAGGTATTTACATGAAATTTATATAGTCGATATTTTGTAATTTAATAGAATTAATATATAGTCAATGATCAAATCAAAACTAAAAAAATACATAACAGGTGTAAATATCAGTCCATAAGTTATAGAAGAAGTATCATTTGTTTTCTTACAACTTTATTGTTTTTCAGTTGAGCCCCCATTCTCTTGGGCTGACCTTATAGTTGAGCTCAGTAATTGTTACGTCTCCTCCTGTCTTTTACCCTGATTCTAAGACACTGTATGTTACCAGTGTCTAATGGCAGAGGTGGCTCTGGTTTTTAGTTATCTATCTACACAGCTCACCAGATATCCTGCACATAAGCTCTCTTTCGGTCTTGTGGCTATCTTGTCATTTTGGTGATATTCTTTGTACATGGAAATCTTCATTGAGTTTTGAACTTCAACTTGTAATAATTTCTCTGTAAAACCTTGGTGCTTGTATCCCCAGGTGACTGCCCATAGCATTGCTGTGAAGCAGATTCTGGTTTCCTGTTGCTCTAGACCTGAAAATTTCTCCCTTTTTTCTTTTCTCAGACCAAGGAAATCTCCATATAATCTGGAGAAAATCCTTCTTCCATCATTTCAAGTCACCTGCTTCCTTCTGAAGCCCTGTTTTTTGTTTGTTTCATTTACCTCCTTGGGAAAGTCTCTAAGTTCTCCTAAGAATGTAAACTTCCAGAAAATGGGAGCCAATTTTGTTGTGTACCCTGCCAAACTGTTCCCTTGGAGCAGTGAAATAGAGATCAAACTGTCTGAGAAAAAGGCAGAGGCCAACTTTTCAGAAGTGTCTCCTCCTGCATAAGAAATACCACGGAATGTTAGGAGTGGCTTTTGTCAATGAAGGATGATACCAGGAGGCAAATACATTGACCTGGGAATGCAGCAGGTCATTGGCTTATTCATATTAGATAATTAGGTGATTTTAGATAGCAATGTGTATAATGTAGTTTGTGTTTCTAGGTAGCTGAGATTATTTTTTTTTTCTTTTCTGAATTTAAAACTTCTTTGGGGGCATGGTGGGAAATTAGAAAGTTGATGCCAGCCTTATGCTGTTTAGTGGGAAGATTTTTGTGGATGTCATGATTGAAGCCTGAAGACCCAAGGCTTTGATGCTATATGAACATCTCATACAACGTTATATAAACAAACAAATAAATAAATAGTACTTGCTTAAAGTAAAATTGCCTATACAATTAAACATAAAATATTGAATATAAGGATTTCTTGACTATATAAAAATGTTTATGCTTATTTAAGAATGTAGGTAATGCTGGTCTCCTGGGAAAATTTTGAGATTGTCTTGGCATTTAGTTATATTATCCTTGGAACAAAAGCTATGGTTGGGCTGGAGTCAAGTCTATGACCATGACATTACAAAACTAACCTGACTCACATGGTGAATGATGATGATCTTAATGCTCTCATCAGCTGTTTTACTCTGTCACAGAATACCATGACTCTTAACGATGTACAAAGCAGTGTACAGTTCATACAGTTAGATAGTGGCCTTAACTAGTTAACTATCCTAATTTTCATGTATCTCAGCTTCAGAAAAATTATAGTCAGTCATTGTAAAAATGAGTAAGATTAACTTCTTTCTGTTAATTTGATTTGCTGATCCCTATATATTTGTTTGGGCATTAGAAGTTAAATTATTTCAAAGGCAGTGACTAAACTACCTCTGTAGGTCATCTGAACACCTTCAGAATCCTATTATGTAGTTTAAAAAAATTTCCTGCCATGGAAACAAAATTTTATCAACAAAAATATATATATATATTTTTAAAAGATTTATTTATTTTTTAGAAAGAGAGAAAGAGAAAGCAGGGGGCAAAGGGAGAGGGAGAGAGAATCTCAAGCAGACTCCACACCAAGTTGGGAACCCAATGAGGGGCTTGGTCTCACAACCCCGAGATCACGGCCTGAGTCGAAACCAAGAGTCTGACGCTTAACAGACTTAGCCACCCAGGTGCCCCAACAAAAATGTGTATCTTAAAATCAACGAAAGTGTTACTAAATATGTCTCTGTTCCTTTTATCATAAGGCCAGATTTCCATGTGTCTGTGCGGCTTACCTGTCAGGCAGTTATTGGACAGAAGCTGTGCTAACCCCTATTCCTAAGGCTTCTCTCTCAGCTGATGGATCTGGGGCTGGGGGCAGGGTTTGAGAAATTTTCAGACTTTTCTTAGCCTTTTTTTTCCCCAAAGATTTTATTTATTTATTTTTGTGAGAGTGAGCGCGGGTGCACGAGTTGGGGGGAGGGGCAGAGGGAGAAGCAGACTCCCCGCTGAGCAGGGAGCCCGATGCAGGACTCAATGCCAGGACCCTGAGATCATGACCTGAGCTAAAGGCAGATGCTTAACCTACTGAGCCACCCAGGCACGCCCTTTCTTAGCTTTTACTTCTGGTCCACTTCAGTCTCTTCTGTGCATGCCCATTGTTTTCTAGTCAGCCAAGGATGTGCAGAGACCTTACTTGCTTGCTTCCAGGGTCCTTTTATTTCTAGGTTCTCCCTTTTCAGTGTCTGGCTGTTTGCCACTTTCCCCAGGCAAGTCCACAACCTCAGTCAGGCTAGCAGAGCCTCAGGTTTCCACCCTTGCTTCCTTCTTAGTTTGCTACTTTACTGACTATGCAGGAGGCCATGGTTTTCAGTGTGCTCCGAATCAAATCAGCTGCCTTTGTCAGCAGAGTTGCTAGTTTTCTTAGCCAGCCACACCTGGTTAAACTATAGTGCTGATAGCAGTGGGAAGGGAAAGAGCAACAACAGGAGCAGCCCCAAGCAAGAAGGCCATAGAGCCTGGTTGTTTTTCAACAGAGGTTTTAGTAGTTTTATTTTTTGTTTCTGGGTTTATTTGTTTTTTTTTTAACAAATAAATCCTTCTCAATTTGTTTTTGCCTTTGGTCAACTTTCAGAGTCCTGGCATGGTTGCTTTGAACAATATTGCACAGTTTTTGTTTTGTTTTCTTTTAATTTCTTTATTATTTATTTTAGAGAGAGAGAGCGCACTAACAGCAGAGAGGGGCATAGGGAGAGGGTCTCAAACAGACTCAGCGCTAAGAGGGGAGCCCGACACGGGGCTCGATCTCATGAACCTGAGATCATGACCTGAGCTGAAATCAAGAGTCAAATGCTCAAGAGTCAGATGCTCAACTGACTGAGCCACCCAGATGCCCCAATATTGCACAGTTTTATGCTTTTTTGTTTGTTTTGTTTTGTTTTAAGAGAAGTTTTGCTTACATCTTTCATCTATCACTGCTGGAAATCCTGCATTATTTCTTGCGTTGTGAAAGGATTTTTTTTTCCCAATTATCTCATTTTATCATCACAAATTGTCTATGAATTAATAATATTTATGTTGTAGTTTTACAGAAGCAGAACTCATGACCAAATGGATTAAAAAATATAACCAGGGGTAGGATCTCTATATGCCCAAAGATAAGAAATGAATGACTTATTCCACAAAACCCATTCATACCAGAGTGATAGAGGCCTTACTTACATAAATACCTTATGGAAGACAAAGCAAAACTATGGGGCTTCGCAATAAACACATTCACACAGAATGTTCTTCACTTTCATAACTGAGAATAGAAAGATTCCTTCCCACTCCCATTACAATACTTTTCCTCCCATACCATATCCAAATCTTCTCAGTTTTGAAATACATGAACTGTTTTTATTACATGTAATGAATGCATCTGGAATTAGGAGCATACTTAGATCCTAAGGAATAACAAGAAACAACTTGTTTATACAACATGTAACAAAAATGCAGCTCCATTAGAAATAACACCTTTAAAAACACAACATAGGGCGCCTGGGTGGCTCAGTTGGTTAAGCGACTGCCTTCGGCTCAGGTCATGATCCTGGAGTCCCTGGATCGAGTCCCGCATCGGGCTCCCTGCTCGGCAGGGAGTCTGCTTCTCCCTCTGACCCTCCCCCCCTCTCATGTGCTCTCTCTCATTCTCTCTCTCTCAAATAAATAAATAAAATCTTTAAAAAAATAAAAAAATAAAAAAAAAAATAAAAACACAACATAAAGGTGAAACATTATTTTAGCATCTAACAATCACTTTGTGTTTTCCAGTTCTATCACTGAGATTGGAAACATAAAGCACTAAGTTTTGTAATAAGAATAGAACTTAATTTTTATGTGGAAATTCTGGGTAGTCCAAAGAGTAAGCTTTGCAAATTCTGATAAGGAAGTTAAATGCTATCATGAGATACTATGAAATAAACAGTTCTGAGTATATTTACCTAATTCAGCATTTCAGTTTGTTGAAAGATATATGCAATACACCTCAATTTTAATTTGTATTTCAATATTCAGTTGTGTATGAAAGGTGATGTTATTTTTTTTAAAGATTTTATTTATTTGACAGAGAGACACAGCGAGAGAGGGAACACAAGCAGGAGGAGTGGGAGAGGGAGAAGCCGGCCTCCCGCTGAGCAGGGAATCTGATGTGGGACTCGATTCCAGGACCCTGGGATCATGACCCGAGCCAAAGACAGACACCTAATGACTGAGCCACCAGGTGCCCTGAAAGGTGCTATTATAATTCAGAACTAATAGACTTGAGATTGTCTCTCCTTCTCCTTCTGCACCTTCCCCTCACTCGTGCTCTTTCTCTCTCAAATAAATAAATAAAATCTTAAAAATAAAATAAAAAAAAAAAAACATTCCAGTGTAGGATCACAGACAATAAACACATATTTATCATGGTAGGGAGTGATAACAGTCAAGAATCTAAATAAAACAGAATAAAGGAAAAGGAAGACTAAATTAGAGAAGGTGAATGGTGAAGAAATTTCAACTTAGGTAAAAAAAATGACTAGAGACATGTATAAAGTATAGAGGGAGCCATAAGTATTTCTGAGTAATGCAGCTTTCAGGCAGAGAAAACAAACGAAATGCCTCATGTCTACTTGAGAACATACTTGGTTGGAGGTACAGCAAGACAGTAAGAGTGGTTGGGACAAAGTGAACAAAAGGAGTATCGCCTAGATGAAATTTTTAAAAGTATTTTTAAATGAACATTACCAAAAGTCCATGATAGCTTTATACCCTTTTGTAAAAATATACTTCTACGTGAATAAGAAGGTAGAATTTAAACAAATGTCTGGCTGATTTAAACAAAGAATAATTGTTTCCTATGTATCTATATATCAGTGCAGTCACTTCACTATCAAACTTAGAGTGAATGACAACCATTTTGCTCACATTACTCGATATTTTGTAAAATGTAAGGATTCATGTAGTACTTAGCAATTTATTTGTACACTGACAGATATAAAAAATTTTGAAGAAATTTATAACCATGTTTCTTTTCTAATACAAAGTCTAAGTGTTTGTCTCAATAGGACAAGTCAATTCATAAGTTCCTTTTCTTCTCTATCAAATTTATTTTGATTTTCTAATCTTCTTGCAGGTTAATGAAGCAAGATTTTTTATTGTTAGATAACAATGTTAGGATAAAAATATATCCTTAAAAAGTAAATTGAAATGTTTCAATTTCTTCTGACTATAGGAGATATGCAATTTATCAGTACCAGTATAGTGGGCAAAGTATGAGGACTATTTTTGAGAAATGAAATCTATTTTTTAAGAAAATAGGAAGGAGATCATTTATCCTTATTTTTAAACTGTAAGACTGAAGTAACTTGGCATATCTTTATACCCAGGAGAGTCTTATTAGCAGGACTTACAGCACTTGGAAATAATCTAGGACAGTTGAGCTTTTGTATATGTGTGACCAATTATTAGCATTAAAAGTTGAGATAAGCCAGAAAGATGATTATAATACCCTGGTTATCATAAATAATGAAAAATTGTATACCTTTTGTTACTAACTTATTAAATACTAGTTATTTAAAAAATTCAAGTGAATATATATTAAAATGTAAATTACATAAAACAATTCTTTTGTTTTTTAACTTTTGCTGGGCATTGTATCTACAGCTATAATAATAATGGCAGAGTCTATGTCTCCATAAAACAAGGTTTTTTTCAAGATTTTTTTTCCCACAATGATAAACAAGTATTTACTTGATGTGCTCAAAAGGGTGTTGAACAGAAAATGTAAATGGCTTCCCTTCCTGGCAACGTCAGACTAGGTAAATCTAGACTCGGTCTTGCTGTGAATAACTAGGAAAAAGTGGTTAAATAGAACAACAAATTTGCTTAAAAGTCTTGAAAATCTAGCAGTTTTCTAAAATGTATGGTTCTAAGATCTGAGAAGGGAAGAAATCCAGGTAGATGAGTCCAGTTTGGGAGCTGCTTTCGCAATAAGAACATATAATGAGTCTGGAAGAGATAAGCTAGAGGACAGGAGCCTTGAAGAACTAAGGAAACCAATTTTAGAGTACAAGTTCTGTCAAGAGGAGAGACAACTGAGAATCGTGCACACACTTTTTGGGGACTTTGTCGAGCCTAACTGCAAAATTAGGGATAGAGTAGGCAAATACTGACCTTTTGCAGGAATGAATCCTAGTTTTGAAGCATGACAATTCTGATTTGAATGAGGTGATTTAGAGTTGTGAAGCTCTTGACCAGCTGCCATTCTTTATAATTATAGTAGTATCCACGCCTCAGATAATATCTATAATGTACTACATACAGTTCCCAGAACTCCTCAAGACATGAGCAGGTAAATGAGCAGATGAGACGGTATCATTGAAATCCGTGAGGAACCACAGCTCACTGAAGGGCCTCTTACTCAGAATTCTGGGAAATGTAGCTCCCAGCATTTCCTCTGTGACATACAAGGGGCTGGGAAGAAAACAGTGATAATGGAGAGTGGACAGTAGACAATGCAGCTGAGTAAGAACAGAGATTTGGACAACCTTATTATGAAACTTACCACACATAGGCTACTATACCTAAAAGCAGAATTTATATTTTAAAAAGTCAATTAATAAAAACTGACTGTATGTAAGCCATAAAGGAAGTCTCAAGCAATTTTTAAAAATTGAAACCTGAGTATGTTCTCTATTTAGAGAGAAATTAAGCTAAAACTAATAAGATAACTAGAAAATAACAGTATTTAATTATGAAAAATAATTAGAAAATGAGTGTTAGCAAGGTCACTGGACACAAAGTCACTGTGTAAAATTTAATTATATTTCTCTATGAAAAGTCAGAAAAGTAAGTTTAAAATGATACCATTCACCATAGTAACATACACAAATACGTACATATTTAGGAATAAAGCTAATATCAGGATTCTAAGAAAACTTAACACTTTGAGAGCCATTGATAAGATTTAAATAAATCAAGCTATATTCTATTTGCAAGATATTTTCAAGATATGAATTCTTCTAAAACTCTTATTTACATTTAATGCAATTACAATCAAAGTTTCAGCAGCTTTGTGTGTATATATCTGTGTGTGTATGTGAATGAGTGCATATGTAAATTAAAATTTTGATTCTTAAATTTATACAAAAATGCAAAGGGCTCAGAATAGCCAAGTCATTCATCAAATGATAGACATTTTGATCTGGAATAAAGGACGATGTTTTTAATCAAAGGTGCTCAGAAAATTTATCTGCATAGAAAATATGAAACTTGAATATTACCTCACACCACAGATAAATATAAACATAAATACCAAGTACACTCTATATCTGATCATAAATGCAAAAATAAATTAATACAGGATACGACCATACATGTATACATACATGAAGCTTTAACATACTACAGGAAAATATATTCATGATTTTGTGGTATTGAGCAATTAATTAGTTGGGACACACAAATTGCTGAAAATAAAGGAGTTGTACTACATGAAAAGTAAAAACCATTGAAGCAAAAAAATGCAAACACAGTGATGAGAAAAGACTCTTGCAGTACATGTAACCAACATAGTCACTGCATATGGATGAATTATGAATAACTCACTAATATCAATAAGAAAATGATGAACAACCTAGTAGAAAAAAATCAAGAGACATAGTTACTTCACAAAATAATACCCAAATGGCTCATAAACACATGAAAACATTCTTAAAACTCACTTGAAATCAGAGAAATACCAATTGAAATCACAATGAAATACCACTGCAAATCTACTAGACTGACAAACAGAAAAAAATGGGTAATATAAATTATTGGGAAGGATAAGTAGCAATAGGCCCACTCAAACACTGTCAGAGGACTATTAATTCATGCAACCACCAATATATCCATATAATACAACTCAATAATTCTATTCTTAGGTCTGTCTCCAATAGAACTATGTAAATAAAGAGGATTATTTAAGATTGTTCTAATAAGCAGCATTATTTAGAATTAGCATACTAGAAATAACTCAAATGTCTATCAATAGTAGAATGGATACTGTAACCATATTCATAAAATGAAATACTATGCAACAAGGAAAATAAATGAAATGCAGCTTTATGCTACAACATGGATGGATCTTACAAAGGCAATTGTGAGTAAAAAAACACACAAAAGTATCATAATTCATGAGTCTCAATTACAGGCAGAAGTAGGCTCAGTGTTCATTTAGAATTATTAGTTAGGATATTAACTAATTAATAATTAGTTGAGGATATTGGTTATGTTGGATAGGAGGGAGAGGGTAATGATTGGCCAGGGTTGAGAGGTGACTTCTTGGGGTGCTGATAACTTCCTGCTATCTTGGCCTGGGTGGTGGTTGCACAGGTACTCAGTTTTTGATCTTACAATGGGTTTTACATTTATTTTTATGTACATTTGGCTGTATATGTGCTAAACTTTAATTCATAAAGTTAAGAAATATATAAACTTAGCAATGTTTGTAAAGTCACCATCCAAGTTTAGGTATGTATCCAAGAAAATGGAAACTGTGGCTAATGTAGAGTTGTGTTTTCTGTTTCTTTTACATGGTAGCATAAAAGTTATTACAAGTGACTATATAGATGTAATTCTCTAGATGAGATATGGTTAAGGATTGACTAGCCTCTAAAAAAAAAGAGAGAAAGAAAGCAAGTTACCTTGAAAAATCAACAGATATGGGCAGTCAGATATTGATATGCAGAAAAATATGTAAGTTCAACATCAAACCACTAATAAACAATGACCTTAATAGTGCATAAAAGAGAGATGTGGAATTGCTAAGTTAGCATAGGCAAAGAGCATAAGAAGATAACAAGAACAGCAAGATAGGAAGTAAACAAGCAGGTACATGATTATATATTTGTGTTCCACATAATGCTTCAGACATGTAGCAATTAACTTGCTTTTTTTATTTACTGTTTCCCAGTAAAACTATTACAATGGATGGAGTTCAAAATGTTATTTTTAAAAAAGGCTGTATGGAAAATGATTCATTAACATATAAACGAGCAAATACTGCCTATTATTATGTTTAAAAGGGAGAAAAACTTACTAGAAAGATTACAGGACTTGCAATCAGACAAACCCAAATTTTTATCTTTTGAGACTATGTGATGTTGATCATGTTTCAATAGATTTGAGCCTCAGTTTTCTCAACTGTAAAATTGCCATGTTATTTCACATGGATGCTGTCAGAAATCATGTAAACATCTAAGAATTAATGCAGTGTCTGGCACTTAGAAATATATAATATACAATATTGCACGTGGATGTAATTATTTTTGATAAGATAATCAAAGGTTACTCTTACTGTCTTGATCTTCAGATGTTTTAGGTGACACTTACCTTGATATAAGAATAAAGGGGAGGTCCCTGTGTATAGTTCCTAATCTTCCTCTACATGGTAACCACATGTAACCATAACCACTCGAGATGCAACTACAACTACTTGAAACATCTCCATCTTGGTCTTCTGGCTGTCTAGGCTGAGAAAGATATAGTTAATAAGCCTCCTTCCTGCTCTCAGTTTTCTGCCTAATTTTTCTATTCTAGATAATTGATATAAAAGATTCATTTTAAGCCACTCTTTCTTGTTATGCTTTGATGTATTAGACATTCAGGAAACCAAGAGCAAAATATTTTCAAGAGGTTTACTTACTAAGCTCTGGACTCCAGGAAAAGACTTTACAAAGACCAGGGAAAAGACTAGGGGGAAGCCTGCAAAAGACTCAGGTGAGAGAATTTGGTATGTTGGAGGACAAATAGAAGATCGGGGTGAGCATCCAAGTAAACAAAATATAGAATGATGTGAAATATATTTGGGAAAACAGGCTGGTAATTTACGCAGACCTGGTAAATCCATAAGAAAAGTTTGGATTGTAATTTGATTGCAAAGGGAAGTCACTGAAAGATTTTAGGCAAGAATTAACTGGCGGTGTTGTCTTCAATTTCTTTCATCAATGTCTTATAGTTTTCAGAGTATAGGTCTTTCAATGCCTTGACCAAATTTATCCCTAGGTACTTAATTCTTTTTGGTGCAATTGTAAATGGGATTGTTTTCTTAATTTCTCTTCCAGCTACTTCCAGTTATAAAATAAATAAGTCACAGAGATGAAAAGTGCAACATAGGGAATATAGTCAATAATACTGTAAAAACGTATGGTGACAAATAGTGCCTACACTTACTGTGGTGAGCACTGATAATGTAAAATGTCAAATCACTGTGTTACACACCTGAAACCAATATAATGTTGTATGACAACTACACTTCAATTTAAAAAAAAAGACTTAACTGGTGGTAATCTTCGCAGATCATGGATAAAAATGCAGTAAAAATAGAAATGAGAAGAAACTTTGGGAAAATTCTAAAGTAGACCTGAAAAGATATGATTTTATTTTGGACTTAAAATGAAGAACAACAGATTAGAGGCTGGAGGTAGAATCAGCAATAGACTGGCTGAAGGATTGGAAGTAGAGAATGGTGGCAATGATGATGAAAATGTCACTTTATTGTGGTGGGGGATAAAACTAGGGGAAGACTAGAACTTTGTTTTCATCATTCTGACCCTCATCTTATCTACTTACACCAGTGGCTTACTTTATGACCATCATTTTAAGACCAAGGGCAGGAATAGAGTTTGATGCTCATTTGTCTGCTTATTGGCCATTTTTTGAAGATTATATATTTTTTAAACAAAGTCAAGGTGTAAGCCACATGCAAATGGAGAACTCTATTGCTTAAGGAATTTTGGAATAAGTGGAGCAAATCACAAGGATGTCAGACTTTTCCCTTTACATTTGTCATAATTAACCAGCCTTCTATCTTTATATTTAAAGCAAAAACGTATTTTTCCTCATGTCTGAATTGTGTCAACTTTATAGCAGCTTTAAATGATAGAGAATTTCTCCACTGATCCTAACAGCTTCCTAAAATCATCCCTAAACTAAAAAGAAGATTTGGTTTTAATAAAAGGACTATGTAATTCTGTTTACATAATGAAAGAGCATATATGTATTAAAAATAACTAGAACAATTGTGTTATTGCTCATTTAATTCACCTATTGATTTTTGTGCATGTAAACACCTAAGATTTCCTCAAATTTGTTGGAAGGGGAGATTTAAAAAATTTCTTCAGAAAGTGATAATGGTTAAGATTATAGTTGTGCTTTTCAAGTTATAATTTCAAAGGAAATCGAAAAACTTCTAGGCACATACTAATTATGTTTTCTGTAGAGCACATCAAGGAATGACTATTATTATAAAGTGGATTTTTCTCTTGAAATGCATATAATAAACCATAGAACTGGTGACAATTTAAATAAGCAGCTTTGATACATATTTAGGGTCATTCAATATGACAAGAAAACCCATGAATCTTGAAAGCACTTGGTCTATCTGGGTTTCAGTTCTCTAGTACTTAATTTAACATGGGCGAGATTGATTAATATCTCTCCAACTTTAAAATCATATGTTGTTTCTTTGAAATTAGACAATAATAGACCTTTACAAATGTTCTCACTTCTTAAATCCATTTCTTTTTTTAATTACTTAAAAAAATTTACTCCTTTTTGTTTAATATACTAGACCTAGAGAATAAAAGTGATAAAAGTTATTTTATCAAATAAACTGTCTTATAATATTCAATCACTGTTATGTTAAACTGGTCAGTTTATCTCACGCAATTTCTTCATTGTCAATACTTGACAATTTTCCAGAATAATTTCCATTATCAAGTATATTGTCCCACTGTTTTTGTAAATTAAAAAAAACAAGATGATGCGACCCAATTGTTAATTGAAAAAAATATACTCACTAAGCTTTTAAAATATATAATACACTATTACATATGTAATGTATTTTTTAGTAAATACATAATACATACAAAATATAATAAATGTATATGCTGCCACCCCTACTGTAAGCTGATAAAGGACAGATAATAGTATTAAAGTGCAAGAAATCTTAATAAAATATATTTTAGAGAAGTTTAGGGCAATTTTTGTAGATAGGACATGTCATCTAAATTAAAAACTTATTCTGAAGACTTGTTGGCTTCAGTTAACCTTCGTAATGAAATCTCTAGAAGATATTTAAATAATAGAAAACATCAGCTTATGAAGGAATATTTCCTTTAGGGTATATATTTTGCATGGCTTGGTTCTATTTCATTTTATTGTTCCCCGTAGTCATTAATTTCTGACCTGAGTTCCAGTGTTTTCCTTTTCAACTTGTTCATCAGATGATTTCTGACTTATGCCAGCTGCCCAAGTAAAAATCAGATCCCATTCTCAATAATTTCTCACACCTAACTCTTAGGTGAGATCAACGCAACATTCGTAAGAATCACCTAGAGGACTTTTTTAAAGCCCTAATTCCTCAGTGCCATCCCCAGAAATTCCTATTTGGCAGGTCTGGAGTGGGACCAGAAAATGTTCATTTCTAACAAGCTCCCAGGTGTTGCTGTTCCTGAAGGTCTGGGAATTACACTTTCAGTAGTAATGTCTTAGGTGATGTAGATAGTCACCCAAAATCTATTGGAAGTTCAAAATTTAGCCAAGCCTGCTTTCCTCCAATTCCAATATATTAGCTACTTATTGTATACTGTAAAAGCAATCATTTATTGTCAATTTTTTGATAGTTATGAAATAAATAAATTGAATAACGGATGATTTCACTAGGAAGGCACAATCTGTTTGCCCAAAGCAAGCAACTTAATAATGTTTAACTTTCTGACAGTTCCAACCAACTAACTGCACTTCAATTAGACAAAGAGTCATGAATTTCAAGAGTTTCCAAGGGTTGCTTTTTCTTCCTCCCTCCCTCCCTCTTTCTCTCTTTCTCTTTTTCTCTCTTTCTCTTTTTCTTTCTTTCTTTCTTTCTTTCTTTCTTTCTTTCTTTCTTTCTTTCTTTCTTTCTTTCTTTCTTTTTTCTTTCTTTCTTTCTATGGAATGAGGCAGTGTTTGAAAAGAAACATGGTGTCAGAATGAACAGATGATTACAGATAAAAGATGAGATAGATGTGTATGAGCGAGAGAGAAGATGATAGATGATAGATAGATAGATAGATAGAT
>NW_022589726.1:1194638-1302663 GCF_004348235.1 Phoca vitulina
CTTTCTTTCTTTTCTTTCTTTCTTTCTTTCTTTCTTTCTTTCTTTCTCTCTCTCTCTCTTTCTTTCTTTCTTTCTTTCTTTCTTTCTTTCTTTCTTTCTTTCTTTTCTTTCTTGTTATTTATTCTTACTAGCCCTCAAATTTTTAGCAGGAAGAGCAAGAATTTTCTTTGGAAGAGAAGCAATTCCTCTTTGATGTTAATTAGCATAATTGAGATGATATCTTAAGTCCTTTTTTTCCCATCTTCCACTTGGCCCCTACTACTCAAGCTGCACATTTTTTTCTAGAATGAGAGACTAACAATCCAGACTTCTGTCTAGTACCAAGGAAAAAATGTACACATTGAGGTCCACAAATCTATATTTTTAACTTTGGAAACTGAAATTACCAGTTTAAAACACAAGTTAGTTTTGCTAGACAACCACATTCATCACATTTAAGAATACAATACAGGGAAGATGCACAAGGCCTGGTATCTTATCCTGGATTTATTAGAACTTCTCAAACAAACCCTCTCTGGAAAACACATTCTTAGAAACTAGACCTCTCCATGTTGCAACGGTCATGAAGGAGATTCATGCTTTGGCATTCCAGAGATAATACAATATTGGTGACATTTGTCATAATGATGACATTATATTATATCAGTGACAAAAAGAAAACTAAATAAAGCCTCTAATGGGGAAAAAAAAGGAGAGAAGATTGTTACTTAAAACCAGATGCTACTATCAACATCAACAAAAGAAAGGTGAATTATAAACTAAATTAGCTTGTTTTATAAAAATACACTCTTAATAGAGTCAATCTGGTATGACTTTAAATAATGATGTTATTGATGTGTGATTTCTAAAGAAATAAAGCCTTATTAATGATGTTAATAGATTTGGTGATTTTGTTAAATGTTTGACTTAATCAGTGAAATAAAATTTTGCCAGGTCATTTTCTGATTCTGTGTCAAAACAATGACGTATTAACTGGTCTCACAAAAGGCAAATATTTATAAAACATTTTTATGTATCTAGATATTAGATGGGACTTAGCAATGTATAAAATGTATAAAATTAGATGGGACTTAGCAATGTATAAAAATGTATAAAACATTTTTATGTGTCTAGATATTAGATGGGACTTAGCAATAGATGGGTTATATTTTTTTTCCTAGATATATTGATATGATTTTATAATGTGATACATGTTTTTCTTAATTTTACTTTACTTTTGTAAAATAGTTATTGAGCACATGTATATTTACTTGAATCTCTAAGCCAGCATTAGAGTGTATGACTTGTAGGATTCAGCTGATGGATTTAATTAAAAAAAAAAAAAGGAAGGTAAAAGGGGTTGTATAAAAGAAGGCATACAGGAAAAACAACAACAACATTGAAATCTACTACATACTTTAGGCCAAAACTGTACTTAGGAAAACAACATGTATTGCATCACTTAAAAATCTACTCCCAGGAAAGTTCCCAGTATGTTCAGGGTAGCCACGGCCATATTATTCTTCAAGACAGTCATTGCTATTCTTAACTGTGCTACGCCCCTAAGAAAAGGCAGTAATGGAAAAAAGGATTTAGAATAAGGGAGGAGAAGGGAGGGAGGGAGAGAGAGAGAGAGGGAAGGAAGGAAGGAAGAAAGAAAAGAAAAAAGGAAGGAAGGAAGGAAGAAAAAAAAGAAAGAAAGAAAAGAGAGAAAGGAAACTAGATGTGATTTCCGAATCCACTTATTACCAAATATGCAAAACTGAGGAAAATATTCAACTTCACGAAGCTTCAGTTTCTTTTTTTTTCTATCTTATGAACCACCTAAAAGCTTTTTTTATCACTTTATATTTTATGTAAGCTGGTAAAATTATTTTTAATGTGCCTAGTTCTAGTTTTAAAAAGGAGAACAGTAAAGGAAGCTACCGATTAAGGATACACAGAAACATATTATTTAAAAGTTTGAAACTTAAGATGTTAGCTTGAAAAGAAGAGTGTACAAAACATTTTAATGACTAAAAAAGGTTCTTGTTCAGGGTATCTGTTGATTGATTTTCTACCTATTGTGAAGATCCATTTAAATGGCAGAAAACTTATGAAAACGGAGAGCACTAGACATCAATAGGAAGGGTGACTTTTGCTTGTTTGTTTTTAATCAGAAGTACTTAGCAGCTCTTATGAAATACATTTCTGTATGTTCAAATAAACAAATGGGGTAATCCAAATCAAAACCTCAAAGAGATACCACCTCACACCAGTCAGAATGGCTAAAATTAACAAGTCAGGAAACGACAGATGTTGGCGGGGATGCGGAGAAAGGGGAATCCTCCTACACTGTTGGTGTGAATGCAAGCTGGTGCAGCCACTCTGGAAAACAGCATGGAGGTTCCTCAAAAAGTTGAAAATAGAGCTGCCCTACGACCCAGCAATTGCACTACTGGGTATTTACCCCAAAGATACAAATGTAGGGATCCGAAGGGGTACGTGCACCCCGATGTTTATAGCAGCAATGTCCACAATAGCCAAACTATGGAAAGAGCCAAGATGTCCATCAACAGACGAATGGATAAAGAAGATGTGGTATACACACACACACACACACACACACACACACACACACACACACAGGAATATTATGCAGCCATCAAAAAGAATGAGATCTTGCCATTTGCAACAAGTGGATGGAACTGGAGGGTATTATGCTGAGTGAAATAAGTCAATCAGAGAAAGACATGTATCATGTGATCTCACTGATATGAGGAATTCTTAATCTCAGGAAACAAACTGAGGGTTGCTGGAGTGGTGGGGGGTGGGAGGGATGGGGTGGCTGGGTGATAGACATTGGGGAGGGTATGTGCTATGGTGGGCACTGTGAATTATGTAAAACTGTTGAATCACAGACCTGTACCTCTGAAACAAATAATACATTATATGTTAAAAAAAAAAAAAAAAGAAGATAGTAGGAAGGGAAAAATGAAGGGGGGGAATTGGAGGGGGAGATGAACCATGAGAGACTATGGACTCTGAGAAACAAACTGAGGGTTCTAGAGGGGAGGGGAGGTGGGGGGATGGGTTAGCCTGGTGATGGGTATTAAAGAGGGCACGTACTGAATGGAGCACTGGGTGTCATACACAAAAAATGAATCATGGAACACAATATCAAAAACTAATGATGTAATGTGTGGTGGGTGATTAACATAACATAATAAAAAAAAGAAAGAGGATTAAAAAAACAACTAATGATGTAATGTATGGTGATTAACATAATAAAATAAAAAAAACAAATGCACTGTAGAAAGAACTAGAAAAATAAATATAAAAATAAATCAGATGTGTAACCAATGTCTCAGAAATTATATTTAAATTGGGGATCAAGGAGGACCATTACTTCATTTATGGTGCTGAGATTTCTTAGAAAAAAGAAAGTAATCAAAATATTCATATAATTTAAATTCATTATTAATTAGAAGCCTGATATAATTTTATTGAGAGAGGAATGAAAGCAGAGTGTACCAAATTCACGTATTCCTGAAGGTGCTCCAGAGTTGACTCCACAATTACATCCTCACATTTAGGTCACCACTACTCCTTTCCCTGTGGTTGAGGTCTTGCCTGTGGCTTGGACCCAGTGACCAGGAGTGGAGAAGGGAGGAGCTGATTTGTCCTTTCATCATTTTGCCACTTTTCTTTTACACTCCACCTTTCCTACTCACTATGCTGCTTCTGGTTCTTCCAGGATCAGGACATAGGAAATAGGCATAATAGAAAAAAGGAAGATAACATCATTCATGCATTGGCTGTTCACTACCATAGCTGAACGAAGGCTGAGTGTTACGTGATAAGACCACTTTCCATGGGAAACTCTGCATTGAACTGATGTGGTTGGGCTGATCACTGATATCATATATATTTGCTCTGCAAAATTGACCAGCACCTGCTCCGTCTTGTTGAGCATTGGTCCAGCCAGTGGACTCCAGCTGTCGTCAATATTCTGGGGATGAGAGGTGGGGCACAAGTACCTGTTTTCAGATATGTCTCCACACTCCTGGGACTCCTGGGAGTTTCTCACAAGAACTCTCTCACACTCTGCTCTGATGGTAGCATGGTGCAGGCCTACAATTTCTGTCCTATAGCATATGTATGTCCTGTTGGGGACTGAGAATCCAGCCTTCTGCTTCTCAGAGGTATCTGAAATTTCTGTGTTTCTCTCACTGACTCTACCAACTTGGCTGTGAAGGGGCAAGTATCCTTATTTTGGAAACATTATAGCACCCAAATCCCTACAAAATCTCTTCAACTAGTCAACATTCTTCTAATGAATCCATAACTTATGTGGGTTTTGGTTGTTATGTGTGCTGGGCTGCTTTTACTGTCTCTCATTATGCCCTGCAAGGTTGTGTCTGGCTCTGCAACAATTCTTAAAAATGTGCAGGTAGTTCCAGCCATTATCTTCAGGTTTGGTGCCTCAGACATAAGATGAAAATTCCTATTCGATATTTTGCTCCTATTTGAAAGCTCGTCAATAGAAAAAATGTTAATACACTGGGCAAAAGTTGGGACTTAGGGGGAGAAGTAGAAGTAAATAGAAGTGTAAGTGTACTAACATCTTTTTTTTTTTTTTTTTAAACAGAGTTAAGAACATAGATACAGGGCGCCTGGGTGGCTCAGTTGGTTAAGCGACTGCCTTCGGCTCAGGTCATGATCCCGGAGTCCTGGGATCGAGTCCCGAATCGGGCTCCCGGCTCGGCGGGGAGCCTGCTTCTCCCTCTGACCCTATCCCCTCTCATGCTGTTTCTCTCTCTCTCTCTCTCTCAAATAAATAAATAAATAAAATCTTAAAAAAAAAAAAAAAAAAAAGAACATAGATACATAGGTCCCTTACCTGCAGTTTCACTTTTGTGGTTTCAGCTACCTGCAGTTAACCACAGTCCTGAAGCAGATGATCATCCTTCTGACAAATTGCCTGGAGGCCAATGGCAGTCTGACAATACATCACGACGTCTGTGTCATTCACTTTGCTTCATCTCATCACAGAGGCATTTCATCATCTCACATCATCACAAGGGTGAGTACAGAACAGTAAGATACTTTCAGTGAGAGAAGGACCACATTCATAAAACTTTAATTGCAATATATTGTTATAATTGTTTTATTTTATTATTAGCTGTTATTGTTAATCTCTTACTGTGCCTCATTTATAATTTAAACTTTATCATTGGTGTGTGTAGGAAAAAAAAAACATAGTATGTATAGGGTTTGGTACTATCTGCAATTTCAAGCATCCACGGGGGTCTTGAGAACGTATCCCCCAGGGATGACGAGGGACTGCTGTATTACCTAAATTTATAGACTGACAAATAAAGCTTTAAGTATATGATAAATTAATAATTAAAGAAATAGAAATTTGGAATCTGTTAGCAGTAGTTGCCTTTGGAAACTACCCAGGGAATTGGGGATTAGAAAGACCTTTATTCTCATGTCCTCTTGTACTGCCTTGGCAGCAGGGGCACAGCTATCCCGACTTCCTGTGTGTGTGTGTGTGTGTGTGTGTGTGTGTGTGTGTGTGTTCAAAAAGATAACCAATCAACTGATTTTGTCAGATACTCAGTCACCTTTCCTGTTCTAATCAGACAGATAATTGGGTTAACTTTCCTCAGATACAGAGAGTGGATATAAATTGCATGAAGGATGATATTTTTCTCTTAAATAAACCAATATTGTATTTAGTAGGGAAGATATATTCATTCTCCATTCTATTAGACAAACTTCTTAAAGTGCTTGTTGTTTGCCAGACAGTAAAGATATAAGATTACTTGGACATACTCTCTATACTTCAGGAAAATATAGTATACAAAAGTCTGAATGTTTTTAGCAAAGTTTTCATGGGGAAGTGTAGACAGTTTCTTTAACATGTAGCAATTGTTTCACTGCTACTGTTGAACAAGTAATTTAGGTCTTTTCCAAATTTCTTCAGGAAGAATAATTTTAATTTCTAACTCAAAACCATATATTTGTTTTACTAGATTTAATTTTTTTAAAACTCTCCTAAAATTTTATATTAACAGTATCAATATTGATAAATCCTAACTATACATACTTATACATTAGTATTAAGAAAAAATAATTTTTAAAAATAGTGTTGTGAATTACTTTTTAACTGGATGTCTATCCATGGCTAATGAGAACTGATTTTGAAGCTTCAGGGTTATAAATTACCCTGATCCTGGCCTGTGCATGACTTATGTAGCAAAACTTCTTAGCTACTGTAGTTAAGATGCCTAAATTGCTCTTTTTGCTAGAGGTAAAGATGTCTGATTAAAATACTACTGCCTTCTGCCCATTCCTGCCTTTCAAGGAGATTGAGGACCTACTGTATCTACCTGCTCCTTTCAGGCCTCCTGTGTATATTTGGCCACTAACTTCACCTCTTAATTAGCACTGCACTCAAGCCATGTTCTGATATTGATATTCCTGATAAGCCAAGGGAAAACCTTATGATTTTTATTTAATTTTTTTTTGGTGAATGCTAATTCTAAGTAAAATAAGAACTTTGGTGAACAGCTAACCCTGCTTCCATTATTGTTTTTCTACTTATCAGAATAGAAAAACAAGCAGCTTCCCAACAGTATGAATATTTCCATATAGGAGAACATTGTGTGTGTGTGTGTGTGTGTGTGTGTGTACATATATATACATTCTTATTGTATATATTTTATTTTTAGATGGGATCTTTTTTTAACATACAAAAAAACATCAGAATACATACAGGCAGAGATTTTGCCATGTTCTTAATTCTTAGATAACATCAGTCATTTAATAAATATGTATTCAGTGGATATAATGTGCCAGAAATTCTTCTAGGCATTTGGGTATATCTCTGCATCATAGAGCTTATATTTTAGCAAGGAGAGATAGACGATTAATGTAGATATGGTGAATGAATTATCTAGTATTTATAAATATGGGGACAAAAAAGAAGCTTATCAGTATGCACGGGATTAAGAGAGTCAGAGGCTGGGAGGTGCAGATTGTAACATTAAACAGAGTGATCTGGCAATTCTCACTGAAATTATGTGATTTGAACAAAGATCTAAGACTAAAAGTGGTGTAGTCATACAGATTTCTGGATTCTTTCCAGAAGAATTAAATAGCAAATGTGCAATCTTTATGGTGGAACCAAAGAGGCGAGTGTGGCTAAAATATCTTGGTGGGATGGGGATAAAAGAATAAGAAATGAAACGAAAGCATTAAGGGGGATTTGGGAGGACTAAGATTATATAGGGCTTTATAGACTATGTAAGGGCTGTGGCTTTTACTCCTGAATGAACAAGATAGGAATCACAGTTTTTGAGTTCAGGGGTGACATGACCTTACTTAGGTTTAGAAGAAACCCTCCCTCCCCACCCCCCTAACCCTGCTGGCTTCTGTATCTGAATTAATTGTATTGGGCTAAGAGTAGAAGCAGAAAGCCTAGTTAGGTGGCTATTGTAGTAATCCCTGTAAGAGATGATGAAGACTTGTTTGAGGGAGGTACCAGCAGAGCAAGTTAGAAGCTGCTAGATTCTAGAAGAGCCAATGTTGCAGGGTGAGGTGGGGAGGAGGTTGGTAAGAAGAAAGAGGGGAGTGACTCCAGGAATTTTGGGGTTAAGCAACTGAAAAGGTGCACATGGATTTAAGCAGATTTGGGGAGGAGAAAAACAGGAGTCAATATTGCATATATTCAGTTTGAGAATTTCAGTAGTAAAGATGTTAGTAAGAAGCTGATAACCAAGTTTGAAGTTCAAAAGGAATATCAGGCTAAAGATAAAAATTTAGAGCCATTCGCACATACATGATATAAAAAGTCATGAGACTGCATGCACTCACCAAGAGACGGAGGTTCAAGAAGAGAAAAGGAACAAACTATGAATCTTGAGATTTTCTACCAGTTAGAAATTGGGGAAATTAGGATAAAATAGCCAAGATTAAGAAGGGGCACCTGTGATGTAAGAAAAAAGCAGCAGATAGTGGTATCTTGGAGGAGATGTGAAGAAAGATATCAAAGAAAAGAGAGTGAACATCTGTGTGAAGTGCTGTTAAAAGATCCAGTAAAATAAGGACCGTGAACTAATCATTGAATTCAATAACATGGATGTCACTGGTGAAGTGCTCAAGAGCATCAATAGAGATCAATAGAGGAAGTGTGGAAGCAAAAACCAGATTACAGAGAGATCTAAGAGAAGAATGGAAAGAGAGAAATTGGAGAAATTTCATATATGCAACTCTTCCAAGGAGTTTCCCTGCACAAGAGTAATCCTTCAAAGAGCCCTAACCATTAGCGCTCTCACAAAACAGAATAAAACGAAACAACAAAAAACAAAAAAGCCCCCACACTGATCGAATACATAAATGGCGTAAAGTCACATAGCTCGTAAGGGATAGAAACAATTTAAATTCAGACCTGTCTGACTCTCTCTGTTTTACTCTGCTATTTTCTCAAGTAGTCAAAGAGATTGGAAAATAATCAATTAATTCTTATTTTATGTGCTTTTGTAAGAATTAAGTCATTTATTTACACAAATTGTATAGCACAAAATCTACCCTGTTATAGGTGAAAAATGCATGTTAGATTCCTTCTTATTTTCCCTACTCCTATTTATTGCCTGGAATATAAAGTCTTCGGTAAATGTAAAGCAAATATTTATTTCTTATGAAACGTGATAAAATCAAACATATAGCCTACTAAAGGAATGTATGAAGTTTGGAACTTGTCCATATCCTATCCAGATGACATATAAAACAGATATGTATATGTAATTTTAAAGTTGACATTATTCTAAAAAATGGCCATTCATCTATATAAAGAATAAAGATAGAACCTTTTATCGGTTTTCCTTTAATATTCTTTTAAAGCATATATTATTTTGTAAACTTTAATGACAACAGAATTATGAAAAATGAACAGCATGTGGTATAGGAATATTTGCATTATTTAGATAATTATTTCAGCCACTGAACAGAAGAAACAAAATGCATCGAAATTCATATAAAATGACATTTAGGGATTAGTAACCACACATGGATGTTCACATTTTAACTCCCTAGGAAAAATGACTTTGAAAATGCATGTAGGGAGTCAAAGTATTAGATGTTTTTGGAAAACTAGTCTCATTTTTCTGGAACTTAGACAAATAAATGAATTAAACAGACAAATATAGCTGTAGATGTGGATGTAGGTATAAATAAGAAAAAATGTTTTTGATATTGAAAGAGGTCTTTAATAATTTCAAGCTTTGCAGATCCTTTCCAAACCAGATTAGGGGAATGCCTAGTTCTTTCATTCAAAATTACATGCTACTTTAGGGGTGAGAACTGGAAAGAGACAATAAATCTGCAAATGAATAAATTGCTTATGAGAGCTGTGGATCTGGAAAGCTGCCTTGAACTATCTTTATCAGGAGGTAACTCTGAGGGGATGATATTTTACTGGAGAGCAAATGGACAAGAAGGAGGTAGTCATGCAGGTATTTTAGGAAAGAACTTTCCAAATAGGAATTAAACCAAGTGCAAAAGCCTTAAAAAATATCAAAACATGATTTTGAATTTAAAAATCAAGAAAGAAAAGGGAGGGTTTCTGGGTGGCTCAGTCGGTTAAGCATCTGATTCTCAATCTCAGCTTAGGTCTTGATGTCAGGGTTGTGAGTTCAAGCCCCACATTGTGCTCCTCTGGGCTCAGCGTGGAGCCTACTTGAAAGAAAGAAAGAGAGAGAGAAAGAAAGAGAGAAAGAGGGAGAGAAAGAAGGCGAGAAAGGCAAAGGAAAGGAAAGAAGGGAGGGAGGAAGGAAGAGAGAGAAGGGCTGTGTGCTTGAAACAGGAAGTGAGAAACCCATGGTTGAAGAGGTTAGCCAGACAGATTACACAGATCTTGTATGCCAGAGTGGGGAGTATAGGGACTTCATTGTAATAACAATGGAAGTCTCTAGAGAACTGTCAAGTGAAGGAGGGAGGTGATTTAATCAAGGCTTCACAAAATCACTCGGGGTGATATATGCAGAATGGGCCGGAGTGGCTAAATGACTCATTATTAGAAGGCTGTTAAGGTAATTCAGGTGACTGACCATGGTCTTGTGGAGTATATGACCTTAGCAGAGAAAGAGAAAATACAAGAGCTTGATACAGTTATAATAGAGGAAATAACTCACATACTCCTTTGGATGTGGGGCTGTATGAAAGGGAAGTGTAAAAGATAACTTTAACTGACTGTGTAGACCTAAATTTGAACAGATTGAGCTGGAGATGCTAGTAGTAGAGTTCCAGAAAGACTGAAAATAGAGACTGAAGTTTACCAGGAAGATAGAGCCAGCCATGCAGTTTTGGGCATCATCAGCCTAGAGGGGATCATTAAACTATTAGAAAGATTGGCTTTGCCTAGCCACAAAGATTTAGGGACTCTGTGGAGTACTTCTCTTTTACAGTGCAAAAAATCCATAAACTTGTACAAGCTAGAGTAGCAAAAAGATGTGTTTAGAACCTAAAAGCAAGAGGTAATGAGGAAGACAGATTCACCTTTCTTCCCCCTATTATCACTTGGTGCTACCTTGTATTCTGAAAAGAACTGGGACCAATGTTATGTTCTTGTAATATAAAAATGGTGTATTTATTGACAATACTTACGTGTAGGAGATATAATGAAAATGTGCATACTCTCTTCAATGAAGTTATAATTCAATTGTAAAACAAAAACAATGGTCTTCTTGTTTCTATTTCAAAATTCATCAGTGCACAATATTTCAGAGAAAAGTTGTAGACTTTCAATCCTAAATGAGATTTTCATTATCCCACTCTACATGGTCTGAAGCAAAGTTCTCTGTCACTCCCCTCTGTGACTGATATCTCTCTCCACCCACCCCTTTTAACCCTAGTGTATTTTTCACCTCCTTCTCCCATTTTGTTCCTCATTATATTTTTACTTACTTATTGTAGACAAATTCAGACTTTTTTTGGCTTCTTTAAATTTTCCAATCTAGACTTTATCGAAATCAATTCAATAGAAGACCAACAGAAAAGCTGATCAAACAAATGATCTTCCATAGAAGGTGTGTGTGTGTGTGTGTGTGTGTGTGTGTGTGTGTGTGTTGTGTTGTGTTAGGGAGAAGGGGCTATGAAATCTTCTGTAATAATCATTTTTGTCTCTGAGAGATGAGATAACATCTTTGGAATGTGAGGATATTCTCACAAATGACACATTTTCTAAAATCATGAAATAGTTAAGTTTTCCATTTGAAGTTTTAAATTCTAAATCTTAAGTACTACTAAACTTAGCCAACAATCAGAAACTCACACGCTTTCAAAAAAGAAGCATATAAAAATAATTAGTCTTCATCTTAATTAAATGATGAAGCAATTCAACCAACTCAGCTTTTAAATTTAATCATAATTAATCTAAATAGGTACAGAATGCCGTATTATAGTAGCTCAATAAGACATTGTAGGCATCTGGCAGGAACATTGCAATTCAACTCTATAGGTTGCTTCATTTATTCAGAAAGTGGTAACAAGGCAGAAAATCATTAAGTATTTTGCTGAGATGACAGTGCATTTTTCAGTTTGACTCTAGATATATAAAAGGATATAAACCTCATACACATTTAGAGTCTATTTATGAAACTTCTTAGACCTGATATCAAAAGCATGAACCACAAAAAGGAAAATTTTGATAAATTGGAACCCATAAGAAAAAACTTCCTTTGCAAAAGAACATATGAAAGGATGATATGGGCCGCCTGGGTGGCTCAGTCGTTAAGCGTCTGCCTTCGGCTCAGGTCATGATCCCAGGGTCCTGGGATCGAGTCCCACATCAGGCTTCCTGCTCGACGAGAAGCCTGCTTCTCCCTCTCCCACTCCCCGTGCTTGTGTTCCTGCTCTCGCTATCTCTCTGTCAAATAAATAAATAAAATCTTAAAAAAAAAAGGATGATATGATAATTAAAGCTGTAAGAAAGACTTTTGTATTAACTTGTGCATATATGCCAACCACTTATATAATTTAACATTATCTTATATAAAATATATGAAAGTCCAACATAGTAGTTACGTACACCTAGACCAATTTGAAATAAAATGTGATGAGTATTCTGGTTGTTTCCAATACCATTACCAAAAGCAGTTCTCTATTCAGTTTATAAAAAAATCATTTCATCCCCCATCTCCAAAATAACTACTTTTCTGCAGAAGCCGTAGTGACACATATATGCAGCAAAGTTTTGTCCTATACTGATGGCTCAATGATATTTTGGACAGATGTGGAAGGAGAGAGAGAGAGAGAGATGCATAGAGACCTGTTTATAAGTATAACATAGGATCTGGGTAACAATAAATGAACTCCTGATTTGAGTAGCAGGACTGAAAAAGAGGTGACTGAAAAAGAGGTAACAGATACAAGAAAAAATATTTGCAGAAATTATTCATTTTTCTACTTCTTGTTCTTCATTCATTATTTTTTTAAACAGTGGCATAAATGCAAAGACTTTGGTGTTCTGTTGCCAAGCTATAGGGCAGGTTACAAAAAATAAAAGTTAAAGTATAATAGTAAAAGCCTGTGTTTGAAAATTTAAACATAATTGATCAACCAGAAGCAATATTATCTAAGCAACAGAATTCTTTGTGATTATGTGTTTCAAATGAAAAAGAGAAATTGTGTCTAATGAATATTCCAAATTACTACATGTATTTTCAAAGATGTGGATGAGTTAACACTGATATTAATAGAATAGCTTTTAAATATTTACATTTTTCTTTTAAATATAAACAAAATTAACATTAACTCAGGATGGGACTTTGAATTTACTTTCAGTCAACAATAGATAACTTACAATCAAGGATATTTCAACAACTGGTTTTGGAGATTGGACATCTACAGGCAAAAAAAAAAAAGTTACACAGAAATGAATGTATACAAAATGAATTCAAAATGAATCACACTTACATGTGAAACATAAGTTATGCATTACTTAGAAAACAATTATTATACCTCCAAGGAGATACTGACTGATAATGAACATGCATCTTCTTTGCATGTTAGGCCCTTGCATTCTAGTAGTTTCCTATATTATTATCACTACTGAAATTATATGGCTACCTCAAGTTTAGCAGTTGGAAGTACCTTTGGTAAAATGTAGAATCTCTTGCAGTGAATATTCTTTTGCAGTGGATCAGCAGATTAAATTTTCTACTTATACAAAATAGAAAACATTAGTTTGTAACTTAAAAAAAAGTTTTCTACTCACGTTATTATATTATTTCTTAAGTTTGTAGGCAAAAATGAATTAATAAGTTTAATTTGGACATATTGAATAGGAACATATTAAATGGTCAGTTGAAAGTACAGGTCTGGGCACCTGGGTGGCTCAGTCGTTAAGCGTCTGCCTTTGGCTCAGGTCATGGCCCCAGGGTCCTGGGATCGAGCCCCGCATCGGGCTCCCTGCTCAGCAGGAAGGCTGCTTCTCCCTCTCCCACTCCCCCTGGTTGTGTTCCCTCTCTCTCTCTGTCAAATAAATAAATAAAAAACTAAAAAAAAATAAAAAAAAGGAAAGTGCAGGTCTGTAATTCAGAATAAATATGGTGTCAGAAGAAGAAGGTTGATGCCAATAGAAGTCATCAGTATTTAAATGATATTACAAGATCCTGGGTTAATAATAGGATCTTTGTATGTGAGGCACAAGAATGGGCTCAGAACAGAACCTTCTGTAGTGGTTTTGATCTAAAGACTAAAAGCAGAAACAAAGAGAAAAATGTGGCCCAGGTCTTCAACAAATATTTGAATAAAATCTAAAGGGAAAAGTCAAATACTGGATGTACAAAAAGTAATGTCAAATGTTATTTGCCTCAAATTATATCTTCCATCTCTCTATTCATTATCTATAAGAATTCTGAGCATCAATTATCTTATTGAGTGTACACATAAAATATAAAATACTGACAGTTTGAAGGGAAGCTGATTCGTGTTTCTAATCTTTTCCCCTTTACTATGATTATGTGCTTATTATAAGAATACCATAAAGATATGTTTAAATCTAAAAAGCAAAGAAAGATTGTGAATGAAAAAAAAATCTGCAGCAAACCATTAGCTGTAGCATTTCGATAATGTCATTAAAGCTTTTTTTATCTTTTCAAGTGGATTTTACTCCCTCCAGTTGATTTCAACCTAGATTTTAGCTATATATATATATATATACACATATATATATTATTTAGTAATATATATATTTAGTTTTATATATATATACACTTTTAATTTAGGGGATTATCTGGAAAACTGCTGAAAGTTGTGGGAGCTTTCTATAGGAGAATGGCCAAACATAGAGAATGTTGGCATAGATTCAGTAGATTAACCATTAGATCTTACTGATTAAAGCTCTATTAACCATTTCATGACCGTCATCTTTTTCAGATAATGGGATCTTTGTATCACATATATAAGGGCATGAGTCTTATAAGCTCTTGTAAGTTCTGAAGTAGGTGCAATAGGAAAAATGGTAATCAAAATTATCCTTGAATTTTTCTCAAATAACCCAAATTAAGAATACAGCCATGTATGGTGATAGGAATTGTTATAATATATTGCACTCAGAACTACAAAATATATCATACCATTGAGGAACCATATTAAGAAATTAAATCATTCAAGGGTTGACCACTTGGAACATTTCAGCAATTCACTGAACTGATACTAACTTATCTAAAGTGAATATCTGATTTGATTAGACTTAAAGGCATTAATGATCCTTGCATTTATAATGATCCTTGCGTTTATAATGATCTTTTTTACATTTATATTTTTTATATTTTATATTTTATATTTATATTTAATTTATAATGATCCTTGCATTTATAATGATCCTTGCATTTAAGACTTAAAGACTTAAAGGCATTAATGATCCTTGCATTTATAAAGACTTTTAATTCATGACAAGTGGTGGCAAAACAGTTATTTAAATTATCACCAATAGCCAATTACAATCAATTGCCTATACATGGCAAGGTTTTGAGTATTAGGTAAAATGCTTAATACAGTCAGGAGTATAACTGGGCTGGTTGGTTGCATCTAAGTACACAGAAGAACTTGAGGAAAGAAAAGGATGTGCTCAGGGCTTTAAATCCTCAGCTTAAAGTCCAAGTAAGTGACCAGAAAGCTTATATGTCTGCCCTAAAAGGAGCATCTGTAGTTATAGGACTGAGATTTCTGGAAACTGAACTAAAACCCTAGTGTTTCAGATGGCTGAATTTTAATGCAAAATTTAATTTCCAGCCTTTCAGCATCTCTTTTGTTAAAATTAGGACAATGATTGGGAAGATTAAGGGACCGTGGAAATTGAGTTAGGAGACATACCAGTGGAGTCTCATAAAGCTAGAGTACTTGAGCTCTTAATTTTGCTGAGCTTCCTTTGTGGCCCTCTTCTCTATTTGAGGAGGTGAGTGTCCTTTTGTCTGCAGAAATTTAATAGCTCCCCTTGAGGAAGTTGCTTTGTAAAGTACTCCTGATATTTTGTAGATTCTACGTCTCCCACCTTTTTGCTAATAGATCAGTAGACATACTTGGATCTCAGAATCCCCCAGGAAATAAAATTCAAGTTGAAATACCATATGATCCAATAATTCCACTACCGGACATTTACCCAAAGAAAACGAGAATACTAATTTAAAAAGATATATGCACTGCTATGTTTATTGCAGCATTTGAGACAATATGAATGGACCTAGAGTGTATTATACTAAGTGAAATAAGTAAGAATGAGAAAGACAAATACCATATCATTGAGATTGTGTCATTTGAGACAACATGAATGGACCTAGAGTATATTATATTAAGTGAAATAAGTCAGAATGAGAAAGACAAATACCATATGATTTCACTCATAAGTGGAATCTAAAAAAGAAAAACAACCACAACAAATAAATAAAAAGCAGAATCAGGCCTATAAATACAGAGAACAAACTGGTGGTTGCCAGAGGGGAGGGGAAGTGGAAGTGATGAGCAAAATGGGTGAAGGGGAGTGGTTGATAACAGGCTTGCAGTTATGGAATGAATAAGTCATGAGAATGAAAGGCACAGCATAAGAAATATAGTCAATGATATTGTAATAGCAAGTATAGGCACAAATAGTAGCTACACTGTAGTGAACATAGCGTAATGTATAAACTTGTTGAATCACTATGTTGTACATCTGAAACTAATGTAATACTATGTGTCAACTATACTCAAATAAAACAAAACAAAACCCAGTGTGTGACTATGAGGAGGTATTGATACTCATGAAAACAAATGCATAGCTTGTTAATTAAGATAGAAACCTGCAGAACCTGTGTGGGAATGCATTCAAAGAATGGGAGATCAGGTTGGAACCATACAATATTGGATCAAGAAAAAGATATTAATGTGACTCACCCTGTGGAGATTCTGGATTCACTGTGTTATCTTGAGTGGCTAGGAATGACTCTGAAAGTTTTGTTGGTCGGTTGACTAAAAACCAAATATACCTGTGATGTATACTAATTGAAGTTGAAATGCCAAAAAAATTTGTTATACTGTGAAAGTAGGTGTCCAGAATTTTACAGATATTGGAATGCTTGAGTGAATTTATCATGTAATATATGCTTACTTATCCCTTAACTGTGTTTCCTAGGAGAGTCCAGCAGAAACTCTAAAGCAGTTATATGAGAAATAAATTTATAAGGGGAGCCCTGGAATCCTTAATGAGTTCTTCGGTAGCTACTCACTGTAGGCCAGGAATGACAGAACGGCCCCCAGAGAACTCTTCAGGCCATAAAGGTTTTGACCATCCCCAAAAGACAAGGAACTCTGGCCAACTGAGACATTTTCTGAGAGCAAAGGGAATATGAAATGATAGTGTAAGAAAGTAGATGCAAAGGCCAGTCACAATCACATTATCATTTGCAAACTGAGGACTGTAAAAGTTTAAGTATTTTCCCTTTAGCTTATAAAGTTTTGTGTATGTATCCATTAACTAATTTTTTTCCTTCCTTCTCCCAAGCCCCTACCATTTAACATAATAGGTGTTGTTGTGGGCTTTAAATTTTAGTATGTAAATTTTAAGATATGAAAGCAAAAAAAAAAAAAAAAGAAAGCAAGCAGGAGTTTGACACAGTTAAAAGAGGAATGAACATTAATGAAAGATGAACAAAAAGACTTTTATCCTCTTTTGATGAGATTAGCATGTTTTTAATTGTGCAAGAGATATACATATCCTATTAGGCAGAAGAATGAATTTGTTGTTGTCTTTATTTGGAATTTATTCTATTTAAGAGAGATGAGAATGGATACTAAGTTGACAAGATAGGGCATGTAGCTTTGTACTGTGGCAGTTTAGCTCATCTGGAATTATGTTTTCCAGTAGCCTTTCCCTGTATGATTCACAAGAAAAAAACTTTTTTTTTTTTTTTTTTTGAGATTTGAAAGATGTAAGTGAAACAACAGCCATATTTTTATCCTCTGAAAGTTGGTATAGGGCACCAGGCACTATAGTGGTTCATGCACATTACTTTTGGCCTTCTCATAAACTTTATTGGTGTGGAGCAAGAACTGCAACTTCTCCAGATCTTACCAGCTTTCTTTCCTTCAACTTTTCTGAGTTTTTGTCCAAGCACATGTGTGGCTCCATGGTGAAGAGGTTGGAAGTGGTGAGACAGATATAAGTCCTGGTTTCCTCTCATGGATTCCAGTTGTCTGCATGGATTCGAGCTTGTTCCTGCTCTTGCCCATGTCAGCTTTCTGTCTGTCCCCATTGTTGGAACGGATAACCTGTAGCAAATTTGGTTAAATGATTAGCACAGACAACATGCATGCACAAATTCCTCACCAGGTTCACAGTTGTGTAAGGTCTGATTTCTATAATAGCTATATCAAACGTGGCTCTGTTTCACTTCATGAATCCTGACCAAGCTAGTTAGATGGATGGATAGATAGATTAAAAAAATATTGATAGTGAAAGAAGTTATATCAGAAAGTGACATTTCAATACTGCATTGTTCTATATTACCTGAAGGAATGTATCTTATGGAAATTCCACAATCTGGGTACAGAAGCAGGCAAACAAACAAAAAACAAAAACAAGATAGAGAGGAAAAATAAATAATAGTAATAAAACAGGGCACAGATTTTTCTGGGCTCTCTTTTTAAAACAAATTATATATACAAAAATGCCTCAAGCCATCCAGTTTAACAACAAAAAATATGGTTTAACAGCTTCGTGGCCCATTATTTAAATGGTATACTAAAAAAAATGCTATTTTAGAAGTACATCAAATTTAAAATGATTTAATCTAAATTCCATTAACTATTTCTGCTTTAATAAATTACATAGACTGCCTCTGAAAAAAGGACTAAAAACCAAATTTGAATAATGAGTATATTGTTATACTTTTAAAAGTATCTTTTTTGGTTGGCACAATAGCAACTACTATTTATGGAGTGTTTGCCTTGTGCCAGGAACTACACTAATATTTTATATTCATTAATTTTGTTGTCACAATTCTTTATATGTTCTATTTTTATCCTAGTTTACAAATGGAGAAAGTAAAGCACAGGGAAGTTATATAATTTTCCTGAGGAAATAGATCTAGTAAATAAGGGAACCAGAAGTTGAACTTAGATTGTCTGACCTCAGAATGAAGATGTTACCTCCTTGACAGCTCTCTTTAAAATTCGTATGAATAATTATTTTCAAAATATCAAAACATGAATCAACACTAACAGTAGCAAAGTGTTGAAGTCATTATTCCAGTTTGCTAAATCATCTTTCATTATTAGGCTACCTGAAGAGATAAGGTTGAACAGATTTAGAAAGAAAGGTTGGATGAGGAGGGAAAGCTATATGTTTATATACGTCTGTATAAATATACATAATAAAGTATACACACATACATTTGTATGGATACACATATATGTGTATATATGTATAAAACAAGTAGAATTAGTTAACAAAACATGGAAGCTCTTTCAAATATTTTCAGTAATTTTAGATGTTTCTTTGACATCTGCAATCCTATTTCTAAATCATATTTATGCTTCTATATCTTGTTTAAGTTACAGATGTTGTGCATCAATCTCCTACTATAGATGTTTTAGATCTCCTATGCTACATCAAACAAAAAAAATTTTCCCTTACCTCATTCTCTCAATACAGTTTAAACACAGTTCCTTGCTAATACTATTGTTTATATTATCATGATCATGTAAATATTGGTCATATTTGATCCTATAATGTCTTATAATCACATAATTTGGGGAGGGAATTAACTATTGGTGTTATTGGGGAGAACAATTAACATTTTTTGTTTTTCTTTTCCTTTTTCTTATTCTGTTCCTATGATTAATTCTTCCCAAAGCCCTTATACTATATTTGGTATAGTCAATCGTATATATATATATATTCATTCGTTTATTCATTCATTCATTCATTTGTTTATTTCTGAAAGCATTCTTCCTGATTCCCTTCTTCTTTTCATCTGGGTTGGTTGATCACTAACATGGAGAGAAAGCAGATTGGAAGATGGCGCATGTGAGTTGGCATGCTTTGCAAAGGGATGATAAAACAGTAAGTTGGTCTGTGCACTGGAAGTCCCCCAAAATTCAGTGACTATTTTCTTTTGAGCATGTCACTAACTTATATAATGCTGATGTTTTGAGGCAGCATTTTATCTCTGTGCTCAGCAAAGCAAATATAGCCAGAATATAAACATATTCTTTTGTCAGAGTTGGGGATGGATAGGTACAGGCAAGAACTTAGCTCTGCTAAGCAGTATAGATCTGTGTCTTACTGACCCTTCCATAATATTTAACCTACCCTTCTGATTTAAGCTCCAGGATTACACCTCACCATGGTCAAATGTACCTGGTGCCGTCAATTCCTGAGTTTTTTTTAGCATTCTGTCCTGCAAGTTTAAAAGTTTTCTGTGTTCATTATCTCAGTTAGTACTTTTCCATAACTTTCCAGTTGACTTTTCTTCTTTGATTCCTCTCTCATTGACCTATTCTTGTGAACATTGTTTTTTATTCCTTTATTTGCACTGTTATAATTATTCTTGAGAGAGAAGGCATAACTATGTGCATTATCAGAGTAACTTTTTGTTATTTTAAATTTAGCATTCAATTTATATTGTCTATATAGTTCGATTGCTATGATTTGTAATAACAACAATTAGAAATCCAAGCCAGAAAATTTCAACAAGAATATTGGCTGCAGTCAAATTATGATGACTATTTATTGACTTACCTATTGTTACCAAACAACTTATTTGTTTAATGTAAACTTATATCTGATTATAGTCTATCATTATAAGGAAAAGTCAACCTAAATGATTAAAGTGGGAAACACTATATAAATTAAATCCAGTTTCCATAGTGATATAGAGATTTTTTATATTATAAGAACCTATAGAAAAACATGATACAAAGTCCATAATTTTTTAAAAAAAATTGTCTTAAGGGCAATGTCTATTAATCAAGTTGTGATATAAGGAGTACTAGAAACAGCTTCCATCTTGGGGAAAAAAATCATTTGGAATTAGATGAAGGGGTCAAGTTACGTAGGATTTTGTCTAGTGTTTAGGATCTGTTTTCTGTTTCTGAGGTAGGAGTATGAGGATAGAAGTCTCAGCACATATTTCTGAACTATTTTCTCTCCCAACTCCTTGACAGGGTAACTCAGCCATAAAAATTACCTTAGCTAATTGCCTTTAGCCTACTAAAAAAAAAAATCTCCCACGTATCTTTCATTTCTCATCAGTTCTCCACTGCCCAACAGACTCTGACAGCTTGATCTTCACAGACATTGAGGGCTCTCATACCAAGTAATGTGAGCAGAAAAAAAAAAAAAAATCCCAACCTTAACATTTCCTATATGACATATGAAAGACAAAGCTAAATAAATGCAACCATGCTAAACAAATACAAGTTAAAAAACTTTAACCAAAATAAATGTGAGCACTTGAGGACATGCAATTAGAGTAATTTGTAAGCTAGTACCAGAGGGGCAAATAGACACCATAGGGGCACAGTGGTCGGTTAGGCCTACAGGCAGCTCACAGTCAGGGGTAAATGATGACGCTGAGGCTCAGAACTCTGGGTGTGCAGAAGACTAAACCTATTCCTGAGGGTGTCAGATGTTGTGATGGACAAAAGGGCAACAGATTTACTTAGATTCCTCTATCTAGTTTAGAGTAAGTCCAATGAAGCGGAAGGACCTGGGCCTGGCTGGGACTAACCCTGGCTGGGATTAACCCTGGCAGAGACAAACACGGTTTTAGCTTACACGGGAATAGTTGGAAAGGGGACAGATGGACAAACAGTACTGGCTGAATTATTTAAAACCAAGCACAGTATCATTGGCTCCATAACAAATGATGTAAGGCTAGCTTGAACCACAGTTAAACGTAAATAAATATTAAATACTGTATTTTGTTAATATGATTTGCAATAAAACCAGGAAAGTAGTATGTTTCTAGTATCTTATATGATGAAGTTCTTTTATGTGTAATATTAAGTTTTGGGATAATGAAAGTGAGTTTCCCAGTACAATTTTTATAGTATATAATTAGTATTCTATAGTCTTTGTGTGAGATAAAAGGAATATGAACTAAAGATTATAAAAGCAAGTGAAGAAAAAAAAAATGTATGGGACCAGTCCAATCTCTGAAAATGGAGGTTTACACAAGTATTAAGCTGTATCACTCAGCCTTTTTAAGCTATTGAGAATCTTAAGTGGGCAAGATTCTTATTTGTACAACATTTATTTGAGAGACAAGAAGCCTATTTTTGCCTGGCCTTATTTGCCAACAATTTATAAAATCCAGAATTATGTGCAGTGGCTGTACGTGATTAAAAAGCAGCAGACACTGGAAGTGAGGTAGTTAATAAGTAAGGGAGTACTATAGGTAAACATTAGCAAAATGTAAAAAATGCAACAAAAGCCATAGAAGTTCTCAGATGAAAGAGCAGGCGACATTTTGGTATCTGGGCTAATTAGTTGAGAGTCAATACAGGACATCAGCAATCAGCAGCTCATGAGGCAAACCTAGTACTTTAACATAATAGCCCTAGGTCAGTCTTCAACATTTCTCTTAATGAGACCAAGTTTTCATGTGGTGAAAGTTGAAAGTGGAAAATGATAAGTTAAAAACTAAAAAAAAAAAAAAATCTATAGACATTTAGTAAACCTTATGTAATCAATAAGTTAGAATTTTTGTTTGTTCTGTCTTGCTTTTTAGACAGAGTAGAATCTTGCTTAAGAGCATGAACTCTTCCCCCACTGCCTAGGTTTGAATCCTGGCTCTCAGATCCAGTAGGTCCATGGGTTTGGGTAATTTATTTAATTCTGTGTTTCAGTTACCTCATTTGTGAAACAGACATAATATTGTGAACTATCTCATAAGGTTGCTGTGAAGTAATCAACTCATGAATTAGATAATATACATAAATTGCTTATGATAGTACCTGGTATACAATGATTATTATGCAGTCTATGCTATTATTATTATCATTACTGTAAGAAATTTTATGAAGCTTATTTTCTACCAAGCTCTGTAGGAAACATTCTCAGCTCTTGCTAATATCCACCTCTTCCTCCCCCTGAAAAAAGATAAATATTAAATTTTGCATCTAACATCATAATCCAGTGTAATTCCTCTTGAAATAGAAAAATAAATGTGTAAAGCTGTCAAAAAAAAGCTTGGTTGTCCAAGTGTGTGATGTCACTATGTAATAGTAAAAGTAAGACTGTTGTTGAAATTCTAAAGATTTTCTAGTTAAGTTGGCCTTTAGTTCCCCCTTATCCCTATTACTATGTTCTTTAGTTTTTGCTGGTATTATTGTCTTCCAGGAGTGATAGTCTGTGGTCTACTTGAGTTCCTTATCTAGAGATAAAGGAAATAATCTAATTAATAATTAATATTAAGTGATTTATTGACTTTAGCTTGTCCTTCTGGTACAATACAAGTAAAGAATTTTCAACTACCAGAGATGTCCAATAGCACTAAAGGATACTTTACAATGTATTATACTGACCATTCCCAGTGCTCTTTGAAAGCAGGAATACACTTATATTTTTTTCCTTTTTGTTAATCAGTGTTCATCAGTCATTGATAAATGATCAGTAAGCATGCTGTATAATTACACCTTTGTCTTTTTTTAAACAATTATTTATTTATTTACTTATTTATTTATTTAGAGCGTGAGTGAGGGGAGGGGCAGAGGGAGAGGGAGAGAGAAAATCTCCAGCAGATTCCCCACTGAGCATGGAGCCCAACGCAGGGCTCAATCTCATGACGCTGAGATCATGACCTGAGCTGAAATCAAGAGTCAGATGCTTAACTGACTGAGCCACCCAGGTGCCCCACCTTTGTCTTGATATATGTCAATAATAGATACAAATTGTTGTAAAAACCAGGCATAGACACATTTAAGTTAATCATAATTTCTTATCTGAAGAAGTCAGGGTACACAACAAAGAGTAATTTTATCCAATTGAAGTATAGACATCATGGCCTCTAAAATTCTCAAGAGCCTTGTCAGGAAGCACACAATGGTCCATGATAAGTTTGAATGAGGGTGGCTCACATCAGATACCCTGGATGATTAACTTTTTCTTCCAAGCCCAGGTTTATACATAAGGTTGGGACTGTCTAGCTTTGCGCCTTGGCTAGAGATGCTATAGAGTTACCTTACCTGGATAAGATATACCTCACTAGAGACTCAGGCCTGAATCTCCTTCTAATACAACTTCAGCCTCATACTTCTTATATACCCCAGAGAAAATATATTCTCTAGCTCAATTTTTAGAACTAGAACAAGGACCAATTACCCAGATATTTCTGAGAATCATGCTCACAAGTCCTTGGATCAGCTGGTATATCCTACCCTGTGGTAGTAGATAATGGGGAAAATTTATGAAGTGATTCTTCTGTTATGTTGGAGATTTTATCAGGAAAATTACTAACAATAATTTAAATAATGATGCTATTAGTAAGCATAGCATCAACTTACTCTACTGTGCACAATGTCAAAAAATAAAGAACTTTACCTGTAATATTATTTTTTCTCACTACAACACTAATGAACTTAGAAACAGAGACTTAAGAGGTTAAGATGTGAATTAATATAAAGGGTGGAGCTGTAATCATACCCAGACTTTTAAGAGGTTAAGATGTGAACTAATATAAAGGGTGGAGCTGTAATCATACCCAGACTTTCTGACTCCACGGCTGGACTCTATACCACATCTAAAATTGGATCCTGGGTGTTTGGGAGCATTATTGCCAGTTACTGCCATCATGTTCTCTATGCTCTTGTTATGCTACTGACTATTTCTCAAGGAAAGCATGAAAGTCATGTAGGTGACCTTACTAGTTCTGTGAATCTAGGAGACTCTCAGGAAACTAGCAAAATTCATAACTACTTACCTAAGTCAACCTGAGAATGCCACCTTGCTCTGTGTGATGCAGAGAGCAACAGAAATGAAGTGATTGTGGCATGACTTTGAATCATACCTTATGCTTTAGAGAGCATTCCAACATCACCCCTCAGAATTTTACTGTGTCAGTGTTCTTTTTAATTTTTAAAGGTTGAGATTCATGGAACCAAAAATGGACCTTTTTTTTTTTTTTAAACACTATGAAGTCATAGACTTTCAATATTTTTACAGGAAATGTAGTAAGATGGTCTTACAAGAAGAAAGGCAAGTGCAGAACCGCAATACCACTTTTCAGCACAGTACTTAAAAAGTCACAGAAATAAATATGTCTTTTGGGGTACTATTTTTCTGATAGAAAAAAAAGTACCTGAATGCCCCATCACAGCATCAGCCCATAAAAGGTGCATCAATCTCCACCTCTGTTTCTACACTTGAGAAATTTTGTTGACAAGAATATATAAGATGTTAGCACCAATTAAACACCTGTTAACACTCAGTCTATCCATCGATAATGCAGTCTAAAAGATATCAGTTTCACTGATACGCTTCCAAAACAGATTTTTTTAAAAGGTCATTTTGCTGAGGTTGAAGAGGTTGCTGCCTGTGTTCTCCTTTAGGATTTTGATGGACTTCTGTCTCACATTGAGGTTTTTCAACCATTTTGAGTCTATTTTTGTGTGTGGTGTAAGGAAATAGTCCAGTTTCATTTTTCTGCATGTGGCTGTCCAACGCAACTTCTTCCTAGAAACATCGCAAAGGCAAGGGAAGCAAGAGCAAAAATGAACTATTGGGACTTCATCAGGATAAAAAGCTTTTGCACAGCAAAAGAAACAGTCAACAAAACCAAAAGACAACTGACAGAATGGGAGAAGATATTTGCAAATGACATATCAGATAAAGGGCTAGTATCCAAATCTATAAAGAACTTATCAAACTCAACACCCAAAGAACAAAGAATCCAATCAAAAAAAGGGGAGAGGACATGAACAGACATTTTTCCAAAGAAGACAATCAAATGGCCAACAGACACATGAAAAAGTGCTCAACATCGCTCAGCATCAGGGAAATCCAAATCAAAACCTCAATGAGATACCACCTCACACCAGTCAGAATGGCTAAAATTAACAAGTCAGGAAATGACAGATGTTGGCAGGGATGCGGAGAAAGGGGAACCCTCCTACACTGTTGGTGGGAATGCAAGCTGGTGCAACCACTCTGGAAAACAGTATGGAGGTTCCTCAAAAAGTTGAAAATAGAGCTACTGTATGACCCAGCAATTGCACTACTGGGTATTTACCCCAAAGATACAAATGTAGGAATCTGAAGGGGTACATGCACCCTGGTGTTTATAGCAGCAATGTCCACAATAGCCAAACTGTGGAAAGAGCCAAGATGTCCATCGACAGATGAATGGATAAAGAAGATGTGGTATATATATTTACAATGGAATATTATGCAGCCATCAAAAGGAATGAAATCTTGCCATTTGCAACGACATGGATGGAACTGGAGGGTGTTATGCTGAGCGAAATAAGTCAATCAGAGAAAGACATGTATCATATGACCTCACTGATATGAGGAATTCTTAAACTCAGGAAACAAACTGGGGGTTGCTGGAGTGGGAGGGTGGGAGGGTTGGGGAGGCTGGGTGATAGACATTGGTGCTATGGAGTGCTGTGAATTGTGTAAGACTGTTGAATCACAGGTCTGTACCTCTGAAACAAATGATGAAATATATGGTAAGAAAAAAAAAAAAAAGAAGATAGCAGGAGGGGAAGAATGAAGGGGGGGAAATCGGAGGGGGAGACGAACCATGAGAGATGATGGACTCTGAAAAACAAACTGAGGGTTCTAGAGGGGAGGGGGAGTGGGAGGATGGGTTAGCCTGGTGATGGGTATTAAAGAGGGCATGTTCTGCATGGAGCACTAGGTGTTATGCACAAACAATGAATCATGGAACACTATATCAAAAACTAATGATGTAGGGGTGCCTGGGTGGCTCAGTCGTTAAGCGCCTGCCTTCGGCTCAGGTCATGATCCCAGGGTCCTGGGATCGAGCCCCACATCAGGCTCCCTGCTCCGCGGGAAGCCTGCTTCTCTCTCTCCCACTCCCCCTGCTTGTGTTCCCTCTCTCGCTGTGTCTCTCTCTGTCAAATAAATAAATAAAATCTTTAAAAAAAAAAAAAAAGCTAATGATGTAATGTATGGTGATTAACATAACAATAAATTTAAAAAAATAAAAGGTCATTTTGCGAATAATGTTTTAAATTAAAATATTAATATTAGAGAAAAATCTGTATTACACAGTGACCATTTGAATTGAATAAACACTTAATTATACATTTTAGACTTCTTTGAAAGCATTATGCAGTGAAACTACATTTGGCAATAGATTCTAATTCCTCATTCTGTTTCCAGGTTAGTAATAACTGTTCTTATCTTTTTATTGATAGCAGTAATAGGCCACAACATATATTTCCTTGCCATGTACTATTAGCAGTCACTTAGAATAGCAGCCTCTTCAGTTGAGTAAGTAAGACACAGCAGGGTTTGGAAAGAGTAGCCAATAATCAGTAGGTTTATTGGATCTGCCAGCAGGTAAATTATTTAAAAACGTGAACCTGCTGAGATTTTGTTCTCTGAAGAGTCTGTTTGTTTTTTGTTGTTTCTTTTGCTATACCTTTTGTAGTAGTGACTTTCACATTAGCATATGCTCTCAAGAAATTCTGACACCTAGATCAGAGGGAGTTCATTGCTCGCCAGTAGGGGTCATTGTCAGTGAACTTGCACCTAACTTTGGAGAAATAGAGATTGACACTTGTAATTATGTGGTTGCAGAATACCAATTTTAAGAGTATATTTTCAGGATTGGACTTATATGCATTTACTTATTGTATCAGAGTTGGTTGACTTAAGGCAAAACATCTTTAAATACAACAAAGTGATAAATGAAGTAGATACTAGGAAATAATGAAGGGAAAGAATAATTAATTAAATGCTTTTTCTCACTCATAAAATTTCTTAAGCAACATTGAATCTGGCTGCAAGATAGCATTTTGTAATTATGATAGCCAGTAACTACACATTATTGAGGTTTACTATGTGCCAGGCACTGGGCAAATGTGTCACATGCATTGTTTTTTTTTAAGATTTATTTATTTATTTGGGGGGGAGGAGCAGAGGCTGAGAGAGAGAGAGAGAGAGGGAATCCCCAGTAGACTCCCTGCTGAGAATGGAGCCTGACATGGGGGTTCCATTTCAGGACTCTGAGATCATGACCTGAGCTGAAACCAAGAATGGGATGCTCAACAGATTGAGCCACCCAGACACCCCTCACATGCATTATTTCTAATCCTCATAAGAATCTAATAAGATAGTTATACTTTCTCTATTTTAGATACGGGAAAAAAGAGTCTAAGTTAATTTAAATAACTTTCCCATAGCTAGTTAGCATCCAACCAATCCTTAGAAACATGGTGGCCCAGAAAGTTAGGAAAGGAAATCCTAAAGATCCACTACAGAGTCATGGTATTACTGCCTCCTTCTGGTACTAACCACTGTAACAGTACTTTTTATAACAATGTAAAATGGTTTTATGAAAATAAATTCAACCACACCTGAATTAAACTGCAAGGAATTTGTTGGCTCTATAACTAGAAAACCCAAAGGCAGAGTTTGACCTAGAAGATGAATATAATGTTAATCAAAGATCCCACTTCTTTTTAACTCTCCATTGTAGCACACACAATTTTGTCTTTGTCCAAATCTGCTGCTGCAAACATGATAGATGGCCAGCAATGACTCAGGTACAGAGGCTTCCTCAAAATGTCCAGTGGTAACGAAGGAGAACCTTGATACAACCATCAGAGAGAAGTTTTGAGCTTCACACTAATTGGGCCTTTTTAAACAGATCTGTAAATCAATGCCAGGCACTAATTGCTAAGACATCTCTACATGTGTTTCTGGCACAGGGAATGGAACTTAATAGCCTATACCTTGGATAAGGACTCTGACCTGCTGTGGGAAAATCTTGGTGTTTTCAGAGAACTCCTAAAATGCCAATGAGACTGAATATGATAAAAAAATATATATTGAAAAAGGATCATTTTTCTGCTGTATTGGCTTATAAGTTAAACAGTGGGGTTTGGAAAATTGCTAAAAACTTTTCTTGTATGTAACAATTTATTTCTAAAATAAGTAAAAAGGTTAAGTAACATAAAGTCAACTTTCTGCCATCTATATCCTCCTTCTTACTTACTCAAGCTCAATTAAATACTCATTTATAGCCAGTGATGTTTGCTACTGAAATGTTAATTTATTCGTAAAGAACAGAACTAAAACTAAATGTCCATCCTAATTGAGATAATTTTCTTTAAAAAAATAAATAAAAATAAAATACCTCTTTTTTCCCCATAATTCTGCCAGACATGATCACTGGAAGAGATACATCACAAAATTCTGCTAATGAAATTAATATTACACTTTATGTTAACTAACTGGAATTTATTTTTCTTATGTTTTCTTTTTTTTTAATTTATTTAAATTCAACTAATTAACATATAATGTATTATTTGTTTCAGGGGTATAGGTCTGTGATTCATACCCAGTGCTCATTACCAACACATACCCTCCCCAATGTCCTAGATTTTAAATAAAAACTTAAAAAAAGAAAAAAAAATAGGAAAACATATGTCTTTGCAGATCCCACTTCATTTTTTGTTATCTCTACAGCAGGGATTCATTTAATAACATTTAATAACATACAGCAGGGAATCATTTAGTAACAGTGTCCTTAAGGAGCAACTGTAGCTAACAGAAATACGCCCTAGGTTTTCACTGTTGCACAATCATAGTTCTCTCCTACTGGCAAATTCTTCAGCGTCACAAAGTCAATGAAGTCATGTGTACTTTAACTCAAAAATAATTATCAGGTTTTTCTATCCAATATTGATGGGTTTCAAAGGTAGATTGTCTTCAAAGAGAGATATAAACTCCCTGAAGATAATTTTTGGTCAGGAAAATAGGTAATTCTGTTAAAAACTATCTTTAATGTGGTTTGGTAAGAAATATAACTAATGAATGAAAAAAGAGTGCTATACAAACAAGTAGAAATAAAGAGAAGAAATAAAATTAGTCATAACTAGCCTGAGAGTTTAGGAGAAAAATATATTAGGAAAAAGAAAATAGCACATTATCTAGTTAGAAACAGTCATAAATTCCATACTTACCATCAATATAAGTTTGTCAAAGATTTATTTTCCAAATATTTGATTTCCAAATATGAAATTTTGGAAATCTGACAGATTACTTTTTTTTTTTTTTCAAAGAACAGAACTTTCAAGTCACTTCCATCTGATTGATGGTCATTGTTCATTTTCCTGAAAAGTCTTGTTTGGCCATGGATGTAAACCAAACCCAAAATTGTTTTTTACACATTTCAGGCTGACATTTATTGAACACCAACTTAGGGCCAAGGTAGTTCTATTTCATTGTCTCAATAAAAACATCTGTCAGCAAGTCATTGTGCTAGTTTTTCGTTTAGTCATTCAACAAATATTTATAGAACACTTATTGTGTGGGCCAGGCACTCTGGCAACCACTGATACAATAAGTATTAAAGAAAAAAAAGAAAACTAGACACAGCCCTGCCATATATATCATTAGTGTGCACATAAATTAATATGCTATAAAAGGAAAGAAAAGGAGTTATAAATGTTTTTAATAGATCATTTTATTAGTAAAACATATGTGAGGAACCTCCTCAAAAGTGATGATTCCATACAAACCAGAGGAATCAGGTAAACTGAGGAAAAGAAGGAGGAAAGCATAATCAGGCAGAAGGAATAACATATGCAAAATCATATGTTGAGATTAGGGATACTGAATCTGAGGGTCTGAAAGAAAGCTACTGGAGCTGCAGTTAGGGGGAGTGTAGTGCAGGTGAGTATGCGGAGAGTTAGACTGGTGTGAAAATTTGCAGAGTTTTTACATTTTCATTAAAAATTGAAATATAATTAACATACAATGTTGTATGTTGCATGTGTATATGTGTACAACATATAGATTCAACAATTCTGTATATTATTCAGTGTTCACAAGTGTAGTCACCATCCTTCACCATACAATGTTATTACAATATTACTGACTATATTCTTTATGCTGTACTTTTCATCTCCATGATTTATTCATTTTATAACTGCAAGTTTGTACTTCTTAATTCCTTTTATCTGTTTTGCACAAACCCCCACCCACTTGCCCTCTGGCAACTACCAGTTTGTTCTCTATATTTAGGAGTCAGTTTGGGGTTTTTTTGTTTCTTTGTTTTTTTTTTTTTTAAGATTTTATTTATTTATTTGACACAGAGAGAGAGAGAGACAGTGAGAGAGAGAGAGAGAGAGCACAAGCAGGGGGAGCGGCAGGCAGAGGGAGAGGGAGAAGCAGGCTTCCCGCCGAGCAAGGAGCCCGATGTGGGGCTTGATCCCAGGACCCTGAGATCATGACCTGAGCTGAAGGTAGACGCTTAACCGACTGAGCCACCCAGGTGCCCCTGTTTTTTTTGTTTCTTTGGTCATGTGTTTTGTTTCATTTTGTTTTGTTTATTTGATTCCACATATAAGTGAAATCATAATGGTATTTGTCTTTTTCTGACTTATTTCACTTGGCATAATACCTTCTAGGTCATCCTTGTTGTTGCAAATGGCAGATCTCATTCTTTTTTATGATTAATATTCCATTGTGTATATATCACATCTTTTTTAATCCATTCAGTTATTGATGGACACTTGGCTTGCTTCTGTATCTTGGTTATTATAAATAATGCTGCATAAACATAGGGATGAATATATCTTTTCAAATTAGTAGACATGCCAAGTTTTTAGACATCATTGAAATATGTTGTCTTTAAGAACAATGAGAAGCCATTGAACTGCTTTATGTATTAGAGTGATTTGTTCTTATTTGCTCTGGATAGAAAAAAAAAACCAAAGGACTAAACATGAATGTAGTTACACTAGAGAAGAAATGATGGTAACTTGGACTAGGAGTGACTGTGAATAGTGTTCAAGCTTGTGAGATTTTTAATAGGTTAAATCAATAGACTTTTGTAATGGTTTGGAATTCTGGAGTGAGGGAGAGGTGGATGTTGTAGATGATTCCTAGGTTTCCAGCTTACTTAACCTGATGGGTTAGGCTGCCATTTGTGAAGAAAAGTAGTTAAAGGATTAGGTGTGTGGATACAGATTATAAATTCAGTTTTTGCCTTTGTGGTGTAAGAGGACCTTTGAAATATCCAATAATTGATTTTAATTAGGTAGTATGAGATATATACCTGGAGCTAAAGGACAGTTCTGATCAGAAATATAATTTTTTGGAAATCAATTTAATGTAAAATGGAAGTCATATATATGAATGGAATTGCCTAGAAGTAAAGTCTCACTTGTGACAACTTGAAATTCTGGGACTCAAATTTGAGAAAATACAATATTTTATTGTGGATTATAAAAGACGAGGGGTAGGAGTAAAATCTGGAGAATGTTTAAATGAAACCTAAAGAGAGTGTTTGGAGAAAAAAGGGAGTATGCAGCAGTAATCTAGAGACACCTACCCCCAAATTTAAAAAAAAATGGATTTAATGACAATGAAATTATATATGACTTTGGTAATAATTCCATCAAGAGAGATAGGGGCTGGAAAGTGTGTTGGTGTTGTAATGGGAGATTAAAAAAACAAACAAACAAAAACCAAAAACTCCCAACCAAACAAACAACAAAAAAACAGTGAACCAGTGAAGTATAACATAAATAAGCTTCTTGGGAACTTTGTGAAGTGTAGGAAAGAAAACTAAATCTGAAGAGTTAGAAGGGACCGGGTAAGATTCTGTTGTTTTCTTTTTCTTTTTCCATTTTTAATAGGATATACTTGAGTTGATTTAAAGTTCATTGTGAATGAAGCAATTGTGAGAGAGACATGGGGAATCAAAAGTAATAGTAGATAATAGGTATTATAGTAAGAAAGCAGATGAGATGGGATCCAAAATAGATGTGAATTAATCCTTAAAGGGGAGCATAGTATTCATTGTAACATGGGAAGGAGGAGAGAAGGGGAATAGATGACACTAATAATCATAATATAACTATTAACACAAGCTAATATTTAAGAATTGTATACATAAAAAAAAAAACTGAGACACAAAAGTTTTATCTTTCCCAAGGTCATCTTTTTTAAAGTGAGTGGGAAGAAATTGAAATTTGGGTATTTGTGGGGGTAGAATAGGGTTGTGAGTTGCCCAGAAATGTTGTACAATTTCAGAATTTATTGGAGAGCCCAATAAAGGTAGTTTGTTAAGAATTTATAATGGAAAAATTTCTGTCCTGTTATATGAAAATTGTATGCAGCAATTGGATGATCAAGGTCAATCTTGAAAAAAGATTATCAGGTTCAAAGAGAGTGAAATTTTGCAATACGTGTGTGACAAAAATGCAGAGAGGCAAGAGAGATTTATATATAGTAAACATAATCTTGAAAAAAATCATCATGAAATCAATAAAGCTGAGTAGGAAAGGAAATGAAGGAGGTATCTCATGAATTTGTAGAAAGCAGCAAGTTCAAGCAACTGGAAATCCTGATTAACTCTAAAAATGCTGGCAGTAATTGAACAAGCCATAAAGAAAAGAAGCACTAACCATGAAGTAGGGTTATTGGATTAATGATTTTTCAATATTGATCAGATTCAGGTTATGAACAGGTTCAAGGTGTAAACATGGGAGTGAGTGGCTTAAGTGGAGGAAATAAAGAGCTCATTGAGAATCAGAAATTTTAAGAACTGAGGAGCTCTAGAAGTGGAAACCTAGTACATATGAACAATGATATCTACCCATATGAAGTTAGGGCTTGGGGTAAAGGAAATATCTAAACTGGGTACTGAGATCTTTGAGGAGTGATGGAGACTAACTTGAATGTCCACAGATGGCGGTGTTAAGGAGAAGGAGGATTGGTATAGCTCAACCACTCAGTCCTCAAAGGATCTGCACTTCTTTTTCTTTTTGTTCTGAACAAAGTTGAAGTACTAATAGTCTGGAATTTTTATGGAGAGTAAGAATAACACAAATCCTGTCTCTTACATATAAAGGACATGGGTTATTAAAAGACAACACAACAAAACAACAATGACAAGAATAGGCATTGTTTGAGCACTCTGTAGAGGAAATGCTATTCTCAGAATAAAGACTAATTCCTGTTAAGGAAAGCAAGTAAAAAGAGTGATACAAAAGGAGACAAGGAAGATTTATACATTACAACAGGAAGATATGGTAGAAATTTAAGGTTAATATTGACAGATAAATAGGAAGATGAAATTCTTGAGATATAATTTCAGTAATCCTTTGAGAAGCAAGGAGGAATATATCTTATTTGGCCAGAGTAATATAGAGCCAACTGGAGAGTCAAGTCTGAAATATAGTGGAGAATATCAACATATTTAGAGTATTACAATCTAACATGAATAAAAGAAAAAATATATATAAAGATATAATTGCAGGGGTGCCTGGGTGACTTGGTTAAGTGTACAACTCTTGATTTTGGCTCAGGTCCTGATCTCAGGGTTGTGAGATCGAGCCCTGTGTCAGGCTCCCTGCTGGGTGTGGATCCTGCTTAAGATTCTCTCTCTCTAATGTAGTATAATTACATTATCTATCAAATCACTTGATGTGGCTTGCTACCAAATGAGTAGAAAGTATATGGACTCAGCTTGGTAAAGGAAGGGATTACTGAATAGTTGTGGGAGATAAGAAGTTTTAATTTGGCTTTGTTTTGGATGTTATCAAGTATATACTTTGTCTTAAAGGCAACGGAGGAGGGAATTTTAAATAAATGCCTGACAATCAGATATACATTTTTAGTAAAATCACTCTGGGAATAAAACAGGATATATTGGAAGGTGACATGTCTGAAGATTAAAATTCCAGTCAGAAGACCATTGAAATAGTCTATTCATTTACTGTCTTTAGTGGATTTTTATTGTAGCTCTGGGCATCCAAATTGAGGATCAAAAATTTTAGTTATTTATAATTTATCCCATTCAAAAGATCATAGTTTCATGGTAGATTGGGGGCTGTGGTTGAGAAAGGAGGCTGATTAAAATACAGAATTATCAGTGAATTCATTTAGCAACTTATCATGTGTGCCACAAGGTACTGTTGGGGTTTAAAGCAAAAACAAAAACCCCTTTCTTGTGTAAGACATGGAATTCCTGTTCCTACTCTTTGTTTCTTCCGTAGGGTAGGGTATTATAATTCTGCCCATTGTCGTATATACTTTCCCATAACTCACAGGAAGTAGATTATACATCTTTCATCTCTACTGACTTTGGGATTACTCATATGTCATGCTTTGACCAACAAAAAGTAGGATTATGTGACAATGGGCCAGTTCTGAACTAAGAATTCAAAAGTTATTGTAGGTTTTCATTTCATCTTCTTGAATACCTTCCCTCTGCCCTGAGACAGTATGTCTCAACAGTAGTGGTTCCTTCAATCTAAGTATTCAAATGAAAAGATATGTGAAACTGATTTGATTGTGACTTGTAGCCTAGATCCAGGGCCAACAGAGCTCAACCAAACCCACTCAGGATAGTCCAAAAGAGTCCAAAAGAACCCAGCAGAACTGTAGCCAAGGAATAGTTTGTTGGGGTAAACCATTGTTTGTGCCTATTTGCTATGCATTACTGTTGCAATAAAAACTGAATATTACATTTTGGTTTTTACCTTTTGAGATATATATATTCACCGTTACTAGATTGCAGTGCTTCAAAAAAATAGATTAATACCTTTCAATTAACTACCAAAACATATTTATACATCTTTTGTTCTGTTTCTTTAAATTTTTAAAAACATTATCTTGCAAATATAGGTTTCCTTTCTCTTCCTTTATATTTAAACTTCTGCAAAAACTCAGGATCAATAAATAAATTATTCTTCCACTGTAAATATTCATAGGCCTACTGTATGTTGATAATCTACATTAAACAATTGATATTGACTAACTAGATACTTCTATCAAGTATGACTTCTTTGTAGTAAAGGAATTACAATCACCATTCCCTTGATAAGTGTAGACTTTCCAAACCATCAAAAATGAAATAAAATAATCATTTTGGACCAGAATCAATATATTATCAGTTTCTTAAATTATTGAATCACATTGTAGTTTAATACCTATTTTTCTTTCCAATGCATGAAATAGGATATTGTTACATACTCTAAGTTCAGATAAGGAAAATTGTTAGCTTGTTTTTATACAAAATTATCACTTTACTTTTTTGGTAGGATCTAACTCAGTAGATGCATATTCGTGATGCAAATCTACTTGAACTTTATTGGTAACAGTGAGAGATTATTTCTGTTGCATTTCATGGAGTCTAACCATGAGTAACTCATTTTTCCAACATAAGAGTGACTGCAGTGGATTAAAGGAAAATATCAGACTCTAAGAAATGTTTCATGATTGCCTCTTTCTGACCAGAAGACATTGATATATGACTTCTTACATGAAAGAAGTTTCCTGTTCTCTCTACCCATTGACTGGATACTTTTCTGTTTGAAAATATGAGTAGTAAATGTGAGCCTTCCTTAGCTCTGACACCTTATTTGAGATTAGTGATGGTCAAAACTTTCGGTATATGTTCTCTAAACTTTCAATCACCTAACTTTTCTAAAATCCTATATACTTATTTCTCTTGCTTTCAACACTATCTGTGTATTGACAAAGAAGAAAGGATTTTGTACTTTCAATTTATTATAATAATTATAGGGAAAACTCATTGATATGACTCCTATGTAATTAGGTTATGAATAAAGGCCATTGACAGCATATTTTTTCACTTAAACACAAGATATGGAAGAACTATATTTACAGTGATATCAGGGTCACTGAATCTTACATTTTAGTGTCTCTAGTCCAAGATGCAGGACATACTTAAGATCATGTTGGGTGAAAATTTTAATAAGCAAGGCAGCAACATACGTCATAGATGATTCTAACTCTTAGAAGATTCTGGTACACTTGTGCTTTGCCTAGATAAAAAGAAATAGCAGAATTATATTTTAAGATCATTTCCTAGAGTGTATTGTATATAAACCAATTATATATGTGGTATTGATCCCCTGAGTTGAGAGAGTTGATCTGCCCTGGTGAGTAACTTTGTTCTTCAACACCCACATATTTATTTCTCAAATATGAACACTTCTCTTAGGAGAGAATAGCTGTCCTGGGTAGAAAAAACTGTACTTTTCTCAAGATAAACAAAACTATGCTCTTCATAACAAGAACCAAAACAAGTTTTAAAAATGAATCTAATTTATACTAAGGGGAAAATATCAGTTATTTAGGATGTTCTTAAACATTATCTATATTCAGAATTATTATAATAAAAGTTTAGAATGTATAATATATAGTTCTGTCTCTCCCAATGTAGTTTTTAGCAAGATAAAATCAATTAATTATACTGTTAATAATTTTTCTGTGAATCAAAGAGGATCTTTTGTAGGAAACCACCTTACAGAGTTGATACAAAGAACTTAGACCAAAACAGTTTAAGATTGAAGACTCACTAGACCTATCTGTTGTGTTGTTAGGTTGCAACATTTTATTAGTTAGGGTAACTCTAGCTACTATGACAAATCATCTAAAAATGGGATGGAATCTTAAATATAATAGAATGTTATTTTCTATGCACATAGTAGTCCAAAATAGGTGTTCCTGGATGACAGGAAACTTTCATTTTTTGTTGTGAATCAAATACTCAAGCTCATTTCACCTTGAAGCTCTTCCATCTTTTAGGACTGCATGGTTATCTGCATCTATTTGGTAGGAGGGCTTGTGTATGGAGCAGTGGTAGGGGCATGCGTGCATCTTAAAAGTCTTAGCTCAGAAATTTATACATCAAACTTCTGCTCATATTTACTGCTAAAATATAGTCACATGTTTCCCACTTAATTGTGAGGGAAGCTATATATTATAGGCTAAGTGCTTACCGAAGAGGGAAATAATTTTTTTAAATGAAGAACAAATACTATTAACTATAATATAGAATTCTTATATCTGTATCCATCTGAAGATTTCTTTAAACATATAGAATGCCCTCAAATCCGATGCAATGAGGAAAAACCAAACACAACCCAATAACTACATCCAGTTCAAAGTCTATGTGTTAATGATGCCAGCCCAGATATACACAGTCCAGGAACAATAAGTAATAATACTCATCACACTCGAAGGACAATAATGAAGCACCTTTGCAATAATTGCAATAAAAATTCTATTCAAAAAAGAAAAGAAGGGAAATACATAATAGTTTGATTCATAACAATTATGCCATTCCGCTGGTCAGGTATTGTGAAGCCCCTCCTAAACTACTATGGAGAAGAGCCATTGTTTAGACCTTGAGTCTTCCCTCTGGAAAGAAGTTCCTTGTCCATTATCCTTGTTATGTCAGAAAATATGGAGGGTCTGAGATTTTACTCCAGTTGCTAGGTAAATTAGCCTGACACAGCATTCTGATAGAATGTCACAAGATCAGTCAGTAAAAAACAGCAGTTACAGCAGTTTTTATCAGTTCTTCACGGCCCAAACCTAATAGGACAATACAATGTGGGCCGATGTTACCTGCATGCACATTAAGGTTCAACACAAGAAAGAAATATCAACTTGTAAGAGACATTGAGCTGTTATGGGGCTGCTAGTACATCCACCCATCATTACCTGGAAAGAGAGAGAATACTCATTACCCTAGAGTGTAAAGTACATCTTTGGGAGAACAGGAGGGCTTTAATCTTTACTGTGCTGGAAAGTCTGTGGAGAGATACATCACTACTTCTCCCTTAAAGGATATACAACCTCTATCTTTTTTTTTAACCTCTGTCTTTTAAGTCTGTTTGCTTTAAGGCCCAGGCTTTGCAAAAACAGGAGTAATCGATGGAGAATTGTTGAAGACAGTTCAACAATTCTCCATGCCATGTTTGAAACGGGTGTTGGTATTAGCTTCCCATGAGACTGTAAGTTGTTTTATTCTATTTCCTATTATACAAGATTAGTGCCTTAGGATGTTTGTTAAAGCTGGTACATCCAAAAACATTTTAGCTTCAAATCATGATTACTTTGGAAATAAACCCCCCTACAATATTTAGTAGGCTTGCAGTGTTTGCTTTTAGTCAATTCCTTTGGCCTATAACCATACTCATCATTCTGTCCTGTATTTAATTTTCCATTCTGCTTTATTTCTTTTATTTGTTCTATCCTTGGTACTTTTTTGGGGTGGGCTACCTTAAGCCAAATAGAATAATAGTCTTAGGTGGGCAGCTAATTACTCATTCAGTCTTGGCTGAATCTCAATAGGCCATTGTCTCAAAGTTGTTATCAGTCATATTTACTATTTTGGTGAGTCCAGAAACAGTTGTCATTGCAAATTTATAGATTCTCAATATCACTTTTATTTCAGCTTATAGATACTTCATTTCTGCTTGAGCAGATCTTTTTCTTGTGATGTTTTATGGTAAGGCACAAAGGGCAACTAACACTGAAATAAACTAAGTCTATTTAGCATTTTACCTAGAGCTATAGTCTATAAACTAAAAACAAAAACCAGTAGGCAACAGGCAACTTCGAGTGACAAAGAATGTAGTCATAAGCATTGCCCCTGTTGGAGAATGTATAGCAATGTAGGCAATAGTCTTAAAGACCTTTCTTCAAGTTCCTAGGTGGCAAAAGAGCCCTGCCTTAAAAACCAAACCAAAACAACAACAAAAAGCCCCTGCTATCCCTATGATCAATTTCACATAATCCTAAAGTAAATTAGCTTGATAATGGCAATATCTATTCTCTACAGTTTGTAAATTGGTTTCATGTGCACCAGAATGCATATGATTATTATCTGTCTCCCTCACTACTACTACACTCCCAATACTCAGCAATGTGCCTACCATATAGAATGAGGCACTAAGTACTTGATGAATTAATGAATAAATGTAGGTAATCTTTCAACAACCCTGTAGCATAATCTGCATTGTAAAGATTTTATAGATGAAGAAACTGGGAAATATAAGATAAATCATCTAAAGTAAAACAGGCACTCAAAGAAACAGTAAAGTCTAATTTGTGTAAGTGAAAATCCAGTATTATTGGCTATATAAATATAAATATGACTGTAGTTGAGATAAAAAATACAGAATATGAGCATATATATATGAACATTCTATACATAGATAAGTAGACTGCTTGCAAATTATTAGGAAAGAAACGCATATATACTGTACTTAGAATTATGGAGCCGAAAAAGACTTTAAACAGCATCTGGTCTACCCATTTCATTTACAAAATGAAAAGACTATGTACATATATATGTATAAAAATTTGCAGCTAACGCATTTACTTACATAAAAAATTACTTTGAATGCATTATTAGCCAGATCACTTACAGTGACTGATGTATACAAGTATGATATCACCATCATAGAGCAGGTGACATTCACAGCTAGAACAATCAAGCTCAAGGCACATGTGCCCGGGACACTGCCACTTTTTTGGGCACCCTTGTATTCAGGTGATATGCAAAATTCATCTTCAATAAGATGAAATGATTGGATTAGTTGTTTCAAAGGTCTTTGTAAATTTTTAAACTCTATGAATCTACTTGGAAATATTCCAAGTCTTTTTTTAATGTGAGGAAATAGCTGCATATAAGCCCTTAAGGGTCATGGCTTGGGACCATGTCTGACAAAGAAAAATGTAGAAATGTTTCAAAGATTAGTTAAGTGGATGAATTTTTAACAGTTATTGTATCTGGAAATAGTCACATACTCTGAACTTGGGAATTTTTTTTTTCCAAAAAATCTGTGGCTGTCTAGCTGTGTGACAAGAATAAGTGTTCATTAGCTCTGTGAGGACACTTAGAATATTAACAGGAAGGTAACTAAATACTGTCTTGTTCTGTTGCTTCCATATGTACTTCATTAACAATCAAATTTAATATAAATAAAAATAACTGGATTACTAAACAAAATTGCAGTAGATGCTATATTTTAATGTCTTTTTTTAGCAAAATTTTTAAAGTATTAATTTTTTATATTTATGTCTACACTTTTTTACTTTAGCAAATGAAAGAAACAACACATAAATTCTTAAGGCAAAATTTTATGAAGATAATGGAAATATCAATATAGTGGCAATTTAATAACTTATAAAAATAACATTTCTAAACTGGGCCTGAAGCCTGTACCGATAATACAATTACATATTATACCCTTACATTCTGATCATAGAAATCAATCTTCCACTAAAATAAGAAGTTACCTCTAGTTTCAGTTTTTTTCCCATAAATGCTTTTGCTTTAAATTGAAGTAGTTTTAAATTCTCCAATGGAAACTCCATCGTTCTTACCATAATGATAGCAAATACAATTTTTATAAAGCAAAATACCAAGGCAGTGTATGAGTTTTATGCCTAAGATAATAAAATCATCTTGAAGGCTGTGGGGGTAGTATCCAATGCATTTTTTAGAATAAAAATGTTATTATTTTTCATAAATATGCCTAGAAAAATTACATTTAATATTAATTTGATATTAATGAAATATTCTTAAAGAAATGCAAGAAAATTGCATTTTATTAATGAAATGTAGTTTATTATCTTAATGCAGAAGAGACATTAAAAGATTTTTTTTTTTGAAAATATAGGCTTTGAGCCAGACTAAGGTTCAAATCCCTACAATATTTATCATATGAAAATGATTTTTTTAATCACTTTGTGCTTCAGTTTCCTTTATCCATAAAATGAGGGTAATAAATGTACTCACTTTATAAAATTGTAATGATTATATGATTTAAAATACAAAGTGATTAGAATGCCTACCACCAGCACAAAGGTAGCAGAGTCCACACGAGGATGGGGCTGTTTATAGGTATGAAGCTGGGACCATGCTTCATGAACTTGCCACCTGAGTATGGGCCTGCCTTCTCAAAACAGTCTTCCTTGGTCTTGACTCTACCAGAGTTTTCAACTTTCTACCTGGATTCCAAAGCATCCACAAAGGTGTGTTCGTCCATGGATGGCTACCAAATGGTTGCTATGCCAGTTCCGGGGTTACCATCAGAGGATTTCTTATCCTGCCATCTTGCTAACGTTACTCCTATTTTTTTTTTTTTTTAACATGCAAGTTTAACTGAAGTCACTAATTGCTTTAGAAGATACTTTGTCATTACAGACACATTTTTGTTATCTTTTTCATACCAATATTCTTAATTGTAAGGCAGAAATAAAAATATTTAGGGGTGCCTGGGTGGCTCAGTTGTTTAAACCGCTGCCTTTGGCTCAGGTCATTATCTCAGGGTCCTGGGATCGAGCCCCACATCAGGCTCTCCAGAGGCTCAGCGGGGATCCTCCTTGTCCCTCTCCCTCCTGCTGGTGCTCTCTCTCTCTCTCTCAAATAAATAAATAAAAATCTTAAAATAAAAATATTGATATTCCTTACATAGTACGATATGTGGATTAAGTATAAGGTTAATTAATATGTATAAATAATAAAGGTTCCAAAAATTATTACTTCTACTTCTTTAATTATACTTCTAAATTCCACTACTGTACTCACTAAAAATTATTTTCTGATGCTTATTTTGCAAGTGTTTGTATCTATTCATTATATATTATCAATTAAAGTATATTCTCCTTACAAGATCTGAATAGAAAATTTGTGGTACCATTCGTACCAAATTATATGTAATACTTAACTGTCAAGGTTAATTATTTAAATTCAGCTTTTATTGCAACAATTCTAGGTAAAAAACAAATTGACTTAACTGAAGCAATTAACATTTTAACAACAGCATCAAATACACAATAAATAAAAAGAAATCACCTAAAATCACATCATTTTTAGCTTCAAAAATTATTACCAAAAAATTCAGGTAAAAAAAATGGGTCATGTTTAATGAGATCTATGGATATATTGGAGTCAATCTTATTATGAGCATTTTTAAATTTATATTTTTTTCAGAACAAATATAGCCACATTTCTCTAGAACTTTGTTTAATGTTTGGGAGGTTAGATAAACTGAATTTTTTTAAGGGTTTTATTTATTTATTTGTCAGAGAGAGAGAGCACAAGCAGGGGGAGCGGCAGGCAGAGAGAGAAGCAGGCTCCCCGCTGATCAAGGAGCCCTGTGCGGAACTCGATCCCAGGACCCAGAGATCATGACCTGAGCCGAAGGCAGACACTTAACGACTGAGCCACCCAGGCATCCTGATAAACTGAATTTTAAAGACTTCTTTCTGAAGACTCCATGATTCTATCCTCTTTTTTTTTTTTTTTTTTGGATTTTTCATTATTTTTTTAAAAAATCCATATATTCATGCACTTGTCAAAGAACTTACCAACAAATATTTTCATCTTTCTTGGCATTTTCCAGATACAGATCGGAAACTTCCTTCCATTGCAACCACATGAAACCATTTTACTTAATAACAGCCTTTTTTTTTTTTTTTTTTTTAAGGCTTAAGTTCATTTGATAAATTCGGTCCTCAAAAGTCTTTAGCTTATTTTATTTCATTGTTTGGGCTTTATTAACTTGGATTTGTGTTTAAAAATGTGTCTTCTTTTTTTTTTACAACGTGAGATAATTCTAACTCTATTTAAATGATCGTATTTTGATTTTCCTTCATAATGAGAAATGAGGCATAGAAGTATTTGGGTAATGAACTGAGTATTAGTTGAGTCCTTCAACAGGCAGTGAAATAATAAGATTCCTATATACCATGGGTTATATTTTAAAATGCTTGTTATTACACCTTTCTTTTAAAAAAAATCTAACAGCTCTCTTATTAAAAAAGTTATACTCTCACAGTTTTACTAAACATTCTCATGTCACAATTTTGATTCCAGCTCTCCTTAAATAAACTGTATGTTTAAAAAGAAAGTATGGCTGATTTTAGTTGCAGTTTCTATTAGCTTAACAAAGAGATGGGAGTAACAAGAGTTAAATAGGATAGTTTTTGGTGTAGGAGACAGGTTGGCAGAAGATATGATCAGGACAGCAAACTTCTTTAGTGCAGCAAAGTTCATGACAATAGTAAGATACCTGAGATAATGGAATAAACCAACAGGATCCTCAAAATTAATGCACAAGAACTATTGCTATGAACAATCCGAGGAAAATGCCTAGATCTAAGCCAGTAAATGATAAAGGGGCCTCTCTGGGTGTGGAGAAGGTGAATTATCTATGGCATTGTTCTTAAACTTCCCTGCCTCAGCCTCTGGCTTTAGAGCATTCCACATATTATCAATGGCAGGGAAAAAAATAAACCTAAGTATATATATATATATATAAGAGAGCATATGGGTGCCTGTGCTACTCAAAATCAAATGCTCAACACTGGCGCAGCTCAATGGGTAATCAAAACATCGTCTCTGACCACTATTGGGCCCCAGGGAAATCCTTCTTCTCATTTCTTGACACCTTGTCTGAATTCTGCTATTTAAGAAGGAGACATAGTTTATTTAAGAGGAAAGAAAAATTAATAAACTAGGTAAATTTTTCTCAGATTGTATGAAAATCCTTGCACAATAAACTTTTATAAAAAGTTTTAAAAACCTACAAAAATCTTTTTTTTTTAAAGATTTTATTAATTTATTTGACAGAGAGACACGGCGAGAGAGGGAACACAAGCAAGGGGAGTGGGAGAGGGAGAAGCAGACTCCCCGCTAAGCAGGGAGCCCAATGCGGGGCTCGATCCCAGGACCCTGGGATCATGACCTGAGCCAAAGGCAGACGCTTAACGACTGAGCCACCCAGGTGCCCCCCTACAAAAATCTTTAAAAAGAGATGCATTTTGATTATTTAAAAGGTGAATTTAAAGATTTTTTTAAATCAAATATAGTACATGTGAAATATACTACTAAAGTAGCATTCCAATATTCCCAGGAAATTAGAATAAGAACATAAGTAATGGCATGCCTATGAAAAGGAATCATATCTGAACAATGTAAAAAATGAATTCTATTGAGACTACTTTCTGGCCATTATCAATAATGGTAAGTTTTTGTTAATCTTTTTAAAGATTTATTTATTTATTTATTTTAGAGAGAGAGAGAGAGACAGAAAAGGGAGAGAGAGAGAGTGGGGGGAAGGGCAGAGGGAGAGAATCTTCAAGCCAGCAGTGGGGCTCAATCTCATAACTAATGAGATCATGACCTGAGCTGAAACCAAGAGTCAGATCTTAACCGACTGAGCCACCCTGATGCCCTGTTAAATTTTTTTAAAAGTATATTAAGTAAGAAGTTTAGTTATTTCCTGATTTCTTTGTAATACTGTAACTTAAAAAGTAATTTAAAATAATTTTATTATAGGGGCGCCTGTGTGGCTCAGTCGGTTAAGCGTCTGCCTTCAGCTCAGGTCATGATCCCAGGGTCCTAGGATCGAGCCCCACATCGGGCTCCCTGCTCCGCGGGAAGCCTGCTTCTCCCTCTCCCGCTCCCCCTGCTTGTGTTCCTTCTCTCGCTGTCTCTCTGTCTGTCAAATAAAGAAATAAAATCTTTAAAAAAAATAAAATAAAATAAATAAAATAAAATAATTTTATTATATAAATTCATACATTGCATGACATAAGTAATAAAGTCATATATGATGAAATTAAAGTATTTTAATAGCTTCTTTGATAATATTTTATTATATGAGATTTCTTTAAAATCTTTGAATATTATATATGTCTGAGCTTTAGTATTCCTTAAAGAATCTATTGATAATTCAGTTTTTCCTGCTTGCACAGAGTAAAATGTTCACTGACTAAATACATTTTTCTAAAAATAATAAAGTTGTATGAGTAATGGTCTTTAATACTTTGGAATAATATCCCTACTTAAATAAATTTTTCATTTTCAAGTCAAACCAAGTATTTAGGAACTATAGACAGATATGAATGATTTGAAGTAAAATCTTGACATATTCTCATTAAGTATGTCGTATACATCAGCACATACAATCAGAGGTAGACAGTCTGGGAGTAAAATGTGATACCATAGAGGAAATCGATAATGATAACTTGAACTATGACAATTGCCATTTTTTTCTGATGAAACAAAGCAAAACTTCTAATAATTGAATAATAATAATGCTAATAGGTGCTAATATCAATTTCTGAGCTACAAACAGTGTCCCCAAACCCAAATTTAAAATATGCATACCACTTAAACTGGAAATATATATATATATTTTACAATATTTTAAGAGACTACAGTTAATGTAACACACATACATTTTAAAGCAGCACATACAAAATTTTAAAGTTTACATTTACATAAAGAGTGCATTATCATTCAAAATCTTACACTTTGTTATTGAATCCAGGAATGATTTTCTAAATGTGTGTTTCATGTTGCAGTCAATGAAACAACCACTAATTCTTTAAAAAGTAAAACAAGAACATTTTTATTATTCAGGCATTTAATTAGAACTTCAAAAATAGATTAATTGTAATTGAAAAAGTTGTAAAATATAGTTTGGCATTTTTTAGAGGGACCTAAATTAGCATGGTTAATGAAATTACTTTATTTTTTGCTTTGTCAGTAAACTTAGTCTCTTCCATGTCCTTAGAGTTTAAAGGCAAATAATCTGTAAAAATAAATGATATTTTTTTCTTTTAACCCCCTTGAAATTTCAAGGTCTATTAAAGTAGATTTCATTTGTTTATAATAACTGCACTTAAAATGAACTTTTGATGCTCGATGCATTTTTTTCTTTTCCTTTCCCAACCAGATGTTACATCATTATGTAACATCATTATGTAACATCATTGTTTTCCCCTATCTTTCTTGTCTTTTACTAGACAAACTAGAGACAGTTTGAAGTCAGCACAACTGTATCAATCTCTAGATAAAAACTAAAATTAATTTGAATGATAATATATAAATAAAACATGACACAGCTGATTTCTTGTTTAAAATGTCTTCTGAGCATTAGCTGTCAATCCAGCTGTTCCTAAACTTTATTCATTCAAAAAAAAGTTTATCGATTGTCTACTATATTCTAAACCCTATTCTAAGTATGGGACATAACAAGACAGACTTTGTTTCTGAACTAAGGAACATACATTTTGTTTGAGAAGAGGTGGACAAGCCACAAACAAGAACAAGAAAATTTTCACAAAAAACAAGGTATTATCAGCTAGGGATACATGCCTTGATGAAAATAGAAGAGAGCATTGAGAAATGAGCAATAGGGGGAAATACCTTTAAATTGATTGGCTAGGGGAGACCTGTTAGGAGGTGTGCTTTCAGATAAGACATAAATACTAAGAAGCCATCCATTTGAAGTTCTGAGGGAGGAGTATGACAGGCAAAAGGAACAGCAAGTACAAGTGCCCTGAGTTATCTGAAAGAGCCAATTATAGTAGTGTGTAAGAGGCAGCCATATTTAGGTGCTTTCTGAGAGGAGGAAGACTAAATGCTTGTAGGCCACTGCCAGGAATTTGGGTGTTATTACAAGTATAGAGAAAATTTCCCAGAGTATTTTAGATTCTTGAGTGTTGGATATTTCAAATATTTACTCTGACTGGCGCTTGAAATGTGGAGGAAGAGGGCCCATACAGGGACCAGAGAGAAGGCTATTGGCATGGTTTAGTAGTCTGGTCTAGAGATAATCATGATCAGGCCAAGTATGTCAGTGGTACAGTGGGAGAAAAGTGAAAGCATTTGTGATATATTTTGGAGATAGAGCTGAAAACGTTTGCCAAAAGAAAGGAGAAAGAAAACATGAAAATTAACAAAGATCCTCAGGCTTTTGGTTCAAGCAGTTGAGTTAGTGTTGGTGCCATTTACCAAGAAAGAAGCCTGGGAAACCACACATTCAGGGGGAAGAAATCATGAATTCCATCAGGATGCCTTGAATTAGAAACATTTGCAGTTATCTAAGTGGAGATGTCCAGGAAGCTATTGGATGAGTCTGGATTTCAGACGAAAAGTTAGGGCTAGAGATAGACCTTTGGGAGTCTCAGTTTATGGATATTGTCTGTAGTCATGGAACTGCATGAAGTTACCTGAGGAAGATATATTCAGAGGAGAGAAGTAGATTTGATGACTGAGCACTGAAGCCCTCATCACCTAGATTTGAATGGCATGAAAAGAAGATACAGCACCAGACAGTGAGATGAAGTGGGCAATAAGGTTGGAGAAAACAGCCTATAGTAAAGAACACAGAATACAAAGGAATAAACTGATTTAAGAATAGGAAGTGGTATTTTATACCATGCTACTGAGACATCAATTAAGATGAGAATGGAAAAGCAACATTTGCCAAAATAGGAATTATAGGTTTCCTTGACAAGAGCAGTTCTCTGTAGTAACAGAGATGAGGTGAAGAGGAAAGAGAAAATGAGGAAGTACAGACATTAAGGGTAGACTATTTGTTCAAGTTCCCTTCCTTCCTTCCTTCCTTCCATCCATCCTTCCTTCCCTTCCTCCCTCCTTCCTTCTTTTCTTTCTTTCTTTCTTTTCTTTCTTTCTTTCTTTCTTTCTTTCTTTCTTTCTTTCTTTCTTTCTTTCTTTCTTCTTTCTTTCTTTCTTTCTTTTCTTTCTTTCTTTCTTTTTCTTTCTTTCTTTCTTTCTTTCTTTCTTTCTTTCTTTCTTTCTTTCTTTTTTCTTTCTTTCTTTCTATGGAATGAGGCAGTGTTTGAAAAGAAACATGGTGTCAGAATGAACAGATGATTACAGATAAAAGATGAGATAGATGTGTATGAGCGAGAGAGAAGATGATAGATGATAGATAGATAGATAGATAGATGTCTTAGATGGAGGAAATCAGATCATGTTTATATGTCAATAGGGAAAAAAATCAATGAACAGATAATATTTATGAAAGTGACAGAGAGGGACACCTGGGTGGCTCAGTCAGTTAAGCATCTGATTCTTGGTTTCAGCTCAGGTCATGATCTCAGGGTTGTGGGATCAAGCCCCCCATGGTGGGTTCCGTGCTCAGTGGGGAGTCTACTTGAAGATTCTCTCCCTCTGCCCCTCCCCCCACTCTCACACATGCTCTCTCTTTCTCTAAAATAAATAAATAAATCTTAAAAAAAAAGAAAGTGACAGAAAATTGCAGGAACAACATACTTTAGAAAGTGATAGGGCAGGGATAGATGAGTGTGATTTTGTAAATATTTAGAAAAGAGGCTGAGGATATAGGGAGTCTTGACAACAGAACATATGTTGCTGACAGCCCAGTGAAAGAGTTTGGGATGATGAAGAGTGCAAGACGGGTTAGATTAGTGGATGTATAGTGCAGTTTGGAGATAAAAATCTGACTAATGATGAATGATCCAGGAAGCCTAAACACAGAGGTTGACTCAGAAAAACAAGGAAATGAAATGTAATGGGATTAGTGCTAAATATCTTCTGGACAATACTTCTCAAACTATCTGTGGTGAAAGGCTATTTTCCCCCTATGCATTACAGAAGAATACTTGTGTAAAAAATGACTTTCTGAGAAAATAATCACATACTTGGATGTTGCAGCAATGTCAGTTTCTATAAGCATTTGTAAACGCTTATTCCAATTTCTGTATTACTTCTTTGTGGACCAGTAACAAAAATTTGCCAGTTGACATCAATTTGACAAACACTTTGAGCAAGACTGCCTTAGATAAGTCTGATAAGAAACTAGATAAAGCTATAATTTAGAACAGTGTTCTCATTTTTGTTTGTGAATCCAACAGCAGTAAAATCTAGACAAACTATAGCATACTTATTCAGTTAGAAATTTTATTTTTACTTGTAAATTATATACAGGCACCACTGTGCTAATATCCTATATAATAGCATTTAAATAAAAAAGGACAAGGTACTCACTTAAAAAATATCTGAGAAGTCACCGAAGATGAAAACTCATAATAGTATTTAAAATTAAGACTGTCAGAAAATTTAATGAAAAAGAAACTTGCACCAATGATAAGGCATATGAATCTGGATTAAGAAATATTTTACTCAGGCTCCACGTTATGGCATATCCAAGCATCATTTACAAAATACCATTTTTATTATGTTAAGCCTATGGCTATGCTTCATAACACTCCTGATATCTATCATCTGATTCAGTATATATGGATTCTAGAAACTGAGCAATAATACTTCCACAGCCCTTAGTCCTATTATACCTGCCATATTTCTGCATTTAGACAGAAGTTGCATACCTCAGAGAAGAACTGGGAAGGAGAGGTGGGATTCTGCAGAAAAGCCAGAGGAGTTTTGGGGTGCTGAGGAGGAGTTTTGGGGTGCTGAGGAGAATTTGAGCTTTCCACGAAGTTGTATCTTGATTAAAACTAGGAGGTTAAGAGGAAACATGAAAAATCCAGATAGAAAAGAATCCTACTGAACATTTAATGTACCCCCCCGCCACCATGAACTGTAATCATGCAGATTTACATAGAACAAAGAAATTGAGAATAAAAAAACAAACCACAGATTGTACTTCAGTAGAGAGCAAATTCAAAAGCCTAAATTCTATTAAAAATCAGAAATTGGGTTGGATCTTTACATATCACAATGTCCTTCATCTACAGAACTAACAACTTGACTTGATTTCTGTAAAACTAGTAGTCACTGATAATTGCTACTCTGTGCCTGGGGAACAGAGAAAAAGACCAACATTTGCTCCCTTCACTACAGACCTCTAAGCCTAAGTCATGCTGAAGATGAGTAAGAAAGAAGTTTTAAATTGAATGAAAAATTTACTTTTTGATATTAGCTTACACAGTATTTATTTAACAATTGAAGACTAAGATATTTGCTAATATATGCAAATGATTGGAAAAACTATGGGATAGATTTGAGATTTTATGCATGGGTGAAGAAGAATGATTTTACCAGGAGATTTAAAGGGGCAATTTTGCAAATTACTACTTATTTCTAATGATACCCTACTGAGTCTACTTCAACCTGGTTTATATATTGACAGACCATATATTGCCTTGTTTGACAGTTTCTCAGAGACTGCTAGCTGTTAACCAAACCCATTTCCTCTTCTTTGACACACATAGATGGCCTCATTTCTCACTCATTTAGGGTTAGATGTATCCATGTGACTGAGTTCCCATCAATAGCATAGGAGCAATAATGATGTGTTCCATTTCCCATTATGGTCAGTTGAAACCTCTTATCCACTCTATCCTTTGTTTTTTATTCTCCTGTCAGGTGCACAGAAAGAACAACAAAGATGTATTGTATTAGTAGAGATATACAAATTAGGAGCATGGGTCATTCAATAAACTCATGGAGGAGAGATGATCTGTCACCTTGTACATTTAAATTTCTTTTGTGTTCAGTCATTTGTTTGGTTCTGTTTCTGTACCACTTAGCTTACCCTAAGTAATGCAATGAGTAATAACCACAATATAAAAACAAAAAGAGTATATGGAAAAAATGTCTACATTATAAAATAGTGTATTCATATCTAGAAGACTCACAAGAAGAAATTACTTCTGAAATTATATAATGCAAGAACCAAAGAACAAATTTAGAATGTTGTTGCATTCTTAATGACTTGCTCTTATATATGAGAAAAACAAAGTCATAAGGAATGAACCAGAGGAGATTAAAAGGTAATGAGACAAGTGACAGATGAGAGTAAGGAAAAATCTACATTGTGGGAAAGGAAGAGAAAATTTGATGCCACAGAAAATTGAATCACTAACCTGGAAGACAAATAAGAGAATCTCTCCTGGAATGCAGAGAATAAAGGGTAAATAATTTAAAATGTTGAAAGAAAAATGATAAATACAAGGTTAAATAATGAAATGAAAAGATATCATTAATTTATTTACCAGAAGCAAATGACTAAATAACTAAAAATCTCAAGCTAAAAAAGTATCGATAAATGATTTCATGGTTTGTTCAGGAATATCAATACAAAGGATCTATTATGATACAATTTTGAACTACAAAGATAAGAGATACGTTATTTATGAAATCAGGGATGGAAAAAGAGACAAACACATGGATACTAATGAACAAAGAAAAGTCAGTTGTTACAATGTTGCACAAAGTAAATGCCAGAATTCACAAGACACAGTTTTCAAAATACTGAGCAGAAAAAGATAAGACCTCAAAATGTCAAGCCTTGCTATGTAGTTTTTCTTGTGTGGACTCAACACAAAATAAAAATATTCTTAAGTACGTATGTTAAAAATTAAGTCTTGTACCTTTTTATCTAGAATATAACATGTATCTAATAAAAAAGATAAAACAGGGACACCTGGGTGGCTCAATTGGTTAAGTGTCTGCCTTCAGCTCAGATCATGATCCCAGGGTCCTGGAATCGAGCCCCAGGTCAGGCTCCCTGCTCAGCAGGGAGTCTGCTTCTCCCTCTGCCTCTCCCCCATGCATGCTGTCTCTCTCCCAAATAAATAAAAAATCTTTAAAGAAAACTAAAATAAAGGTAAGACCTAAAGAAGGAGGACAATAACAAGTAATTAAATGTAACTGCTAAGAAAAGGTAATAGCAAAATTTTGCAATCCTTTTTTATAAATCTGTACAAAAATAGATGGTGTATGTTAAATATAAAAATAATGAAAAAATCTCTTTATCTAAAATGACAGATCATTGAGAAGGCTTTTCAGCTGACTCGGATATAGCAAAAGTAAAGCACATTAAATTATTTTGTTATATAGGTTACTCAAAGATAATATGCTTTTCTTTATTTTATCAATTAGAAAAATGTAGGCTTAAGGACAACTGTTAAAAAATTAAAACTAATATAAATCACAAGGTTGGAGAAGATATATGTGTGTTTGTGTGTGTGTGCATAAAACAACAAAAGCAAGAAAATTTTAAAAGCAAAGCATAAATAAGCTGACAAAGCAGATGCAAGACAATCTGTATCAGTTAAAATATCAAATTTGGGTTTATTTGTTAAGATAAAACTCTCACTATGTGACAAAAAGTAAAATCTAACTACATGATTTTTAAAATAGACTTGAAATTAAGTGGCAGTAGAAATAAAAATATAGGCATATATATATATTAGGCAAAGCAAATGGATGACCATTTTACAGGATAAATTACATGGTGTTTTCTCTTGAAGAGTTCCATATAGGGTATTAATAATAGTTGCATTTAATTAGTACTTATACTGTACCAGAGACTAGTCTACAATTTTATAGTGATTAACTCATGTATTCCTCTAAAGTACTCTGTTAATTTCATTTTAAAGATAAATAAAAGGAGCTAATTTTCTCCAAGATCATATGATTGGGAAATTATGGAGCTCACACTGAAATCCAGGCCAGCGGGATTCAGAGACCAAGATTTTAAGTTCAGTACCTATGACGATAAAATTATCATAAAAATTATGCCCCTTAATCAATATTGTGAATTTTCATACACAGATAGTTGTCCAAATTGATATTTTGGGGGCGGGCAGGGGGGGCGTGGGTAGAAGAATAGAAATTCCCATGCGACCATGATGGTCTAAAGATATATTTTTACATAAAAAGGTATGTATTAAACTTTGTATTGTACAAACAGGTACTTTGTCAGTGACCACAAAACATTTCAAAAACCAACAACAGCAATTGCTTATTTCAGTTTAAAATAGTTTAAAACATTGAAGCTGTGCAAGTCCTATTCTTTAACCATAATACAAGGTTGGAGTGACTGGACAATTTTTAAGTCCCCTCATTTGTACAAAAGTAAGTGCCTTCTTAGGGAAAAGGAGAAAATTTAACAGTAATTTTAGACTACGTCAACATTAGCAAACTTAATACTAAATGTCAAAACTAATGCATCAAAATAATTTTAAAGGAAAAATACCCAAAATTCAATAATGGTTCTTATGGGTATAATACATAATTCTTAATTGGTTCATTTACTTCTGAAATACCCTGCAGAGAGGCCTCAGAGAGGTTATTTTAACTCTGACTTTCCTGGTAAGTGTTAGAATCTCTAAACAATAATAATGTATCTTCTTGTTTAGCATTTATTACAAATACAAAATAATCTCTAAGTCAGTCTCTTGAAATATTAGATCTAAATATTAGACCTAAAATATAATATCTACAATTAAAAACAAATCCTTGATTTTTCTCCTTTTGATGCAAAAACAAACAAAAACAAAGCCCAGTCATCTTCTTTAGAGATCACGATAAATAATTACTAGTCTAAAAATAGAAAAATGGTTCAGTCATATTTTGGAAGGGCTATTTAATTAAAGGAGAAGATAACAGTTATTTATAGTAATAGGCATAATAATATTAAAAAAAAACTACATGTCAGTCATTTTCCTAAATGTTTTACATAAAATACCTCAGTTATGAGATATGGAAACTGAAGCCCAGAGTTTATAGCTTGTCTGAAAGCACAGCTAAGAAATATCTGGACACATACACATGGTTCTGGATTTGTCTGATTTTGTGCTTGTAACCCCACACCATAAAATATTAGCAGTATAAAGTTAAAGTAGAAATTGTAATTATTTGCAGGTTTTCAACCTGGAAAACCATTTAGAGGAGCAAGTACTGTCCACAATACTGCTCCTTCTCTAGCTGTAACTCTTGTTCTCATACTTATAAGAGATTCACAAAGCTCTGTCTTTCCTTGTCACTATTCCCCTTAACGGGAACAACCCCAAAGAAGATTTACGGAGATCTGCAGAGCATCTAATGCTCTTGGTAAGACTGGCCCATCCCTTGGCCTACATGCTGACTCTTTACAGACTGTTTAACAGATTAATCCTAAAAAAGGAAGCTATAATTAGAATTGATTACCCAATTTCCTTTAAGAAACCGTCAGTACTAATCTAATCATTTTATAGCCCTGTTTATTTCAGAAACGACTAAAATCCAAAACTTCTACAATCACCCATATGGCTCTATACATCCCCTAAATTGGACTCAATGTCCTACAATTTTCTGACACAGCAATTTTACCCCTTTCAACAGAAAACCCCTTATATTTTTACAAGTTCTTTCTTAGCATTTGAATCAAATTCTTACTCTTTCAAACCCTGTAAATCTTCCACGGCTCCTGCTTTTCTTGCAGCACTCTCAGATGGTGGCTGGGTTTTTGTTTATGTCATTTTTCTTTCCATTGTGTCACTTCCACAACCTCTGTATACGGGTACAGGTCATCTCTGTAATCAAGGCCACTGACTGAGGCATTTGGAATACCATCTCTGGATTTTGTCATTTCCTGTGATTACAAGAAGATGACAATGAGACAAGAAGATGACAATGCAAAAATTGTCAAGGACTGAGGGACATAATGCAGGAATGTGGATAGACCTCATATAACTTGAAAGAGAAGGGTGGGTAGCATAAACCAAAGAGAAAGGAGTGAGGTGCTGAGGGATGAGGCACAGTGATGTTCGTGCCTACAGAGGAGGAGAGCTCTTCCCCTTGGTCAGAACCCATGTGCAAGGCTTATGGAAGGGATTCATTAACTTCTTTTTAAGATTTTATTTATTTATTTGAGAGAGGGAGAAGCAGGCCCCCACTGAGCAGGGAACCTGATGCAGGGCTTGATCCTGGGACTCTGGGATCATGACCTGAGCCAAAGGCAGATGCTTAACCAACTGAGGCACCCAAGTGCCACCCTGCTCGTCACTTCTTACAACAGTGCTGTTGGAGCTTTATATTTTATATCTTCTTCCAAGTTTCACAAGTAACCACATTTCTCTGTTCAAGGAAACTGTTTATTTCTTTTATTTATTTGAGAATTCTATTTTTGTTGTAATCCATGATAACTAATAGACATTTTGAAACCTTATATTTAAGTATTATTTTCCTTTATAATTTTTTATAAAAGCGTAACACTAATAATTTCCACTAGACTTGTATTCATTCCTTATCCCTTATGTAAACTTCACACAAGTTAACTGATTTAATTCATTAAATATTTATGATTGCTTACCAGGTGTCAGACACTTGCTAGGTACTGTGGAAATAATGGAAAAACAGACCATGACTGATCCTTCAAATCATGGATTTAACTACGCTTAAAAAAGAGTTTTCTAGGAATGCATCCATTTCTTCCAGATTATCTAATTTGCTGGCATATAGTTGCTCATAATATGTTCTTATAATTGTTTGTATTTCTTTGGTGTTGATTGTGATCTCTCCTCTTTCATTCATGATTTTCTTGATTTGGGTCATTTCTCTTTTCTCTTTGATAAGTCTGGCCAGGGGTTTATCAATCTTGTTAATTCTTTCAAAGAACCAGCTCCTAGTTTCATTGATCTGTTCTACTGTTCTTTTGGTTTCTATTTCATTGATTTCTGCTCTGATCTTTATTATTTCTCTTCTCTTGCTGGGTTTAGGCTTTATTTGCTGTTCTTTCTCCAGCTCCTTTAGGTATAGGGTTAGGTTGTGTATTTGAGACCTTTCTTGTTTCTTGAGAAAGGCTTGTATTGCTATATACTTTCCTCTTAGGACTGCTTTTGCTGTATCCCAAAGATTTTGAACAGTTGTGTTTTCATTTTCATTTGTTTCCATGATTTCTTTTAATTCTTCTTTAATTTCCTGGTTGACCCATTCATATATGAAGAATTCTTAATCTGAGGAAACAAACTGAAGGTTGCTGGAGTGGTGGGGAGTGGGAGGGATGAGGTGGCCCAGTGATAGACATTGGGGAGGGTACGTGCTATGGTGAGCGCTGTGAGTTGTGTAAGACTGATGAATCACAGACCTGTACCTCTGAAACAAATAACACATTATATGTTAAAAAAAAAAAAAAAAGACAATAGCAGGAGGGGAGGAATGAAGGGAGGGAAATCGGAGGGGGAGACGAACCATGAGAGACTATGGGCTCTGAAAAACAAACTGAGGGTTCTAGAGGGGAGGGGGTGGGGGGATGGGTTAGCTTGGTGATGGGTATTAAAGAGGGCACATTCTGCATGGAGCACTGGGTGTTATACGCAAACAATGAATCATGGAACACTACATCAAAAACTAATGATGTAATGTATGGTGATTAATATAACATAATAATAATAAAAAAAAGAGTTTTCAAGCAACTTTTATTTGTGAATTATACTCTGGAGCAGAGCCAAGGAAGTGGCATGATGAGATGAACTTTGACTCAAATACTAGAGAGAGCAAAATTTTTAAAATAAGAAACTGAATACATGGTGCAATTTGTAAAGCCTCCTACCACTGCACCTCAAACCACAGTTGCAAGTCGTCCCTAGGTCCTGGTCAACCCCCTTAATAGCCAGTGTAGCTGGACTGAGACAAAAAGCTCAGGTGAAGAACAAGAGAGAAAGCCAGTTCGGGCCCCTTCATGCTTGAAAGGGATTCCCCTTCTCTTCACGATGCTGCAGATTTGATCGTAATATAGCCATTTCTTTACAGTTAAAACATGACAAACCTTCCCATTTTTCACTACATTTGAAAATGATGTCCTTGATTGAAAAATTCTATACCATATATCTTCCTCAAATGACCAAAATTTATACATTAGAAGGAGCCCAGTAAGTTTTGCTAAATAATTGCTAAGATATGGGCGCCTGGGTGGTTCAGTTGGTTAAGCGACTGCCTTCGGCTCAGATCATGGTCCTGGAGTCCCTGGATCGAGTCCCGCATCGGGCTCCCTGCTCGGCAGGGAGTCTCCTTCTCCCTCTGACCCTCCCGACCCTCCCCCCTCTCATGTGCTCTCTCTCTCAGTCTCTCTCTCTCAAATAAATAAATAAAATCTTTTTAAAAAAAATAATTGCTAAGATAAGGACCAGAACAAGGACAGAACTTTGTTTTATAATCCTAAATCTAATCTTTTGATATACCATTTTTACTACCAAAAAAAAAAAAAAAATCCGTTTTTATTACCTAGCCTCTAGACACAAGTATCATCATGGTAATACTTTAGTATGGAGTACTTTTATTTAGGAATCTCTTTCAGACCTCTTCATGACACATTGGAAAGGTTATTGATTTGGCAGTGATGTTGTCAAAGAATTTGAGTGCAATAATAACAGCATTATTGATCAGGGCAGACTATAAAAATCACTGAGAAATTTACAAAATGAGGTTTTATTAGTAACTTGAACACATTTACCACTAAGTATGCAACAATTAGTTAATGTATAGGCAATTGATAACATGTTAATTTCCAAAGTTTGTTTTGTTTTAATAATTTATGGAGACTTATGATGCCATAGAGAAGGAAGGAGGAGATGGCTAGAATCTAAACAAGGGTAAGTAGTAGATTCCAAGCCTTTTCAAATATAACAGTGATTTGGGAAATGTATTTTACCTCTCTGATCTTTAGTTTTCTAATTTGTGAAATGGTGAAAATATGTACAATACAGTATTGCCTGAGGATCAAATGGGATAATATGGATAACGATACAATGCATGTGAAAATACTTCACATGCTTATAAACCTCTACTAAACATTGTTTGTTATTACTTAAAACTCCAATAATGTTTCAGAAATGTTTTACCAATGGCAAAGAGATTAAATTGTTGATCCAAATTTTTACTCCTTAACTGTAGGTTTGTCATTTAAGCTTTTTTTTTGGCCAAGAGTAGGTAGGCAGAAGCAACAGAGTACCACTTCCAAGCCTGGTCTTTAAGAAGCATCATGGGTTTCTACTCTTTCTCTTCTACGACTGTCATCATCATGAGAAGAGAATGCTTTGGTTTGCCTTCTGTCCCAAGGAGAATTAGAGAATTAAAGATAACTTCTAGGTTGTAGTCTAAGCAGTATAGTTATCCTAAGGAGCTTAGTACTTAGTGCCTAAAAATTTAGGTTCAGATCCCATCTCTGACACTGTTTGATTCAATAATTTGTGACACATCATTTAAAAATGATGAGCTAGACTTCTTTTCATGTATAAAACAATTAATACAACTTTTACAAAAGATCGTGCATATATACAAACTTTCACACAGACTATAAAATACCTCCAAATCGATTATCTTATTGGTAGATTACCATCGTTAGTAATCTACCAGTGAGATAATCAATTTAAAGGTATTTTATAATAGAAAGCATTTCACAGATATAATGCAGCTTCATTATTTTGTTATCATGTAAGCATATTTTAACCTCCATATTTTCAAAGAATGAGGGTAAGGAATAAACAAGCAGTACTATATTCTGGAAAAAGAATTTGTCAATGGCTTCTGATCATGCTTGCAATAAAATCTAAACTCCCTACCTAACTTAGAGATTTTTACATAATGAGACCCTAGCCTTCTCTATTTTTCAGTTTATAATGTTTCTCTCTTGCTCACCACCCTCTAGCAAAACTAGTTTTCTCCAGGAGGTCAAAATTTTGCTGATTTTATTTCTGCCTTAGGAGCTTGTACTAGCATTTCTTCTATCTTTATGAGCTGAATCCTGATCATGTAGACATTAAACCTTCCCTAATCACCTTATCTAAAGTAGCACCCAACAACTCTATCAAACCACCTTACTTTAATCCTTCATTGAATACTCATAACCACTTGTTATTTTCTTGTATCTTCATTTCTTTTTTTTCCTTATTTATTGTTAACCTCATCTCCCTGCAATTAATCTCCATGAGTGCAAAACCTTGCCTTTGTTCTTCATCACAGTATTCCTAGTACTTAGAATGGTGTCTGGCAAAGAGTTGGTTCTCAACATACATTTGTTAAATAATCAGAGAGAATTTCCTACCTGAATACCTCTTTTAATGTTGGGGAGTAGTTTCAGAGAGGTACACTGTTTGCCAAAGACACACAGCCAGTTTATTGGATCTGAGTTCCATTACCTCTCTACTTTACCATGCTAATTTGGACTAACTCTCTTATTGATTTTATTATTACATGTCATAATTTTATGTTCAAACTCAACATAAATCTACTATATTTCAGTGAAGTTGAGAAATATTTTCAGAATTGTAAGAAAAGAGCAGGCATCCTGCCGACCAAATAAAAAGAAATGCTGACAAGCTGATCTGAATCAATCATCCCCTCAAGTAACAGAAGCAAAAAGCATATGTATAAAAGAAATACTTTCAATCAGAAGAATCCTGAAGGCACCTAAAACTCCAGATGGGGAAGTGACATTGGAAGGAGTTAGATCAAAAGTCTTATTGATGTTTATGATTACAAAGTGTTGTTTCTAGTAGTTTCAACACAAGCATTAAAAAAGCCAACAAAGAATGGTCACAGTTTCTGATGGATATTTAAAGTCAAGATGAAAGTCCACACTAAAAGATTATTGACTAAATGGCTAAGAAAAACAGTCATCTGTCATGTTAGAAAGAACCAAAAGCAAGTACTTATCCACTCACTTTGAGTGGGAGAGAAAAAAAGGAAGGTTACCAATTGTTAAAACATTTTAAATTAAATCTGGTAAGAGTATCAAACATTTGCATAACATTTAATAGTTTATAAAAATAAGTTATTTTCATTCTCAACTTTAATACTCTATCCTTTGTAAAAGATATTTTTAATCCCCCTTTTAAAGATGGGGTATTTACTTCAGCTCTGATATATAGAGTTTGGAAGTTAACACACCTGTTGTTAAAACAAGAAAAAGCTGGACAAATAAACAAAAATCAATGACTTTTCTTGGATGCCTTAGAGAATTGAAGTCATAGGGCAAACAGCCACCGTGAAATATGGATGGACAGGTTCATCCACAGAGATATAAAATCCAAGATTTGCTTACCTGGAACAGAAGCTGCTGGGCACCATAAGCTGGAAGGAACAGTAAGAAATTATTTAATTATTAATTTTACTAATTCTCGAAGGCTGAGTATAAAACTAGAGCAACAGTCATTGTGGGGTCCTGCTCTTTCATTAATTCCTCCAAGAACTCCACTAGGTTCTCATGGCCAGGATTTAAGAATGATCCTCCTTGTGGCCGTGGCAGTGGAAAGATAAGAGTGACCTCTGTGAAACCCTCCCAGATCCTTCTCCTTGATAAAGGCCTATTCTTCCAGGGGAAAGGATGTTACCAGTCGGCAATATTGTACCCTTATCCCAGCTAGGGTAAAGGCACTCCATCTCACTCTAACCTGTAACAGCCTTCTTGACTCAACTAAAGGGAAAAAATCCATAGTCAACACAGGGAACATTGGAGTAAATAGATTGAGAATGTTGCAGCTAAGGAGAGGAGTAATGAGAAGAGGGGGGAAAAGCTAGCCTTCTTTAGAGGAGGCAGAAACATTTCTAAAGGCTATACTCCTGAAGCATAGGCTTAATAAGGGACTGTGACTTAATCAGAGGATTATAAAAGACTCCTTCTCCCTCTTTACTACCTACCAACAGTATAATAGTAATGGATTACAGCTGCAAGATACAGGCCCTCCTAAGAAGCAGTACAAAGCAAAGCCCCAACGTCAGGAAGGGAGACCAAAATAAAGACACTAGAGGAAATTAAAGTCTCTGGTATCTATAACTACAACAAACATTGACACATCCCAACTTTTAGCCAGATTAACATAAATTCTCATATTGAATGTCTATTTACCTGTTACCCAATACATGTCCTGTGACCCAATACATGTCCAGGTTTCAACAACAACAAAAAAATTGGAAAACATCTCAAAAGGCAAGAAACAACAAAGTTTGAAGAGACAAAGCAATCATCAGAACCAGATTCAGATATGACATGGATATTGTATTTATCAGACAGGGACTTTAAAATAATTATGATTAGTATATTTAGGCTCTAATGGGCAAAGTAGACAACATGTATGACCAGATAGATAATGGAAGCCGAAAGATGGAAATGATAAGAATTAGTCAAAAGGAAATTCTATAAATCAAAAACATAGGAAAAGAAATGAATAATGCTTTTGACAGGTTCATTAGTAGACTCAACAGAGATGAGGAAAGAATGAAGGAGCTCAAAGATAAGTGAATAGAAATTTCCCAACCTGAAACAAAGAAAAAAAAAAGATTAAAAAACAAAAACATTAAATAACCTTATCAATCTCATATAAAAGTAAGTAGTTAGCTTTTAACCTCAGTTCCTCAGTAATCAAAATCTACTACATATTTTTACTTTTATTTATTTTAGCATGGTAAGAATCATTACCTATCAAAAATAAACACAATGAGATATAATATTTGAAAGAATAATTTACCTGAACATTAGGTAATCATCCATAATTTAAAAATAAATCTATGGTTTCACCAGCAGAGATTCTAATAAAATATTAGTGACATAAATGGTAAGAAATTTAATTTGATTTGTATTTTCTCAGATTCATATTAGTATACATTTTATTAACCAAGAAATTACACAAACCAAAAGAATGCCTTGCTCATGGAAGGCCCTGCATGAATATCTCATTTTTTAAATTTTTTATTTAAATTCAATTTACTTAACATACACTGTATTATTAGTTTCAGGGGTAGAATTTAGTGATTCATCGCTTGCATATAAAACCCAGTGCTCATTACATCAAGTGCCCTCCCTAATGCCCATCACCCAATTACCCCATCCCCATTCATCTCCCCACCAGCAATGCTCAGTTTGCTTCCTATAGTGAAGAGTCTCTTATGATTTGCCTCTCTCTCTGTTTTTACCTTATTTTATTTTCCTTCCCTTCCCCATGTTCATCTGTTTTGTTTCTTAAGTTCCACGTATGAGCAAAATAATATGGTATTTATCTTTCTCTAACTGACATATTTCACTTAGCGTAATACCCTATAGTTCCATCCACATCATTGCAAATGGCAAGATTTCATTCTTTTTGATGGCTGAGTAATATTCCGGTGTGTGTGTGTGTCTGTGTGTACCACATCTTCTTTATCCACTCATCTGTCAGTGGACATCTGGGCTCTTTCCATATTTTGACTATTATGGACATCTGTTTAATGAATGAATATAACAGTGTGAAAAGTAAAGAAAATAAAGCCATTATTTAGCTAATTTTTTCCCATTTTATTTTATTTATTTTATTTATTTATTTTTAAATTATTTATTTATTTGAGAGAGAGAGAATGAGACAGAGCACATGAGATGGGGGAGGGTCAGAGGGAGAAGCAGACTCCCTGCTGAGCAGGGAGCCCGATGCGGGACTCGATCCAGGGACTCCAGGATCATGACCTGAGCCAAAGGCAGTCGCTTAACCAACTGAGCCACCCAGGCGCCCTTATTTTATTTTTTTATAAAGATTTTATTTACTTGACAGAGAGAGAGTGAGCATAAGCAGGGGGAGCAGCAGAGGGAGAGGGAGAAGCAGGCTTCCCTGCTGAGCAGGGAGCCCGAAGTGGGGCTTACTCCCAGCACCCCAGGATCATGAACCAAGCTGAAGGCAGATGCTTAACTGACTGAGCCACCCAGGCACCTCTTTTTTTCTCATTTTAATTTCAGTCAAAAAATAATTGCTTCATACCTGCTGTGAATCAGAGGTTCTGCTGTTTGCTGATTTAACAAAAACTACAGATTAACACAGATAAAAAGTCAAGATACCTACCCTTGAATTGGTTATAGTCAAGTAAGAGGGGGCATAATTGGGTGGCTGGTGATTTCGTCTTTTGAGGTACATAGTAAGGCAATTTCTGAAATGTGGGGAAAAAAATTCTGAAAACTGAAACCAACTGTATTATTGCTGTAGTGACCCTAGTAGGGACATTAACAATCCACAAAGATGGAATACCCTTCTCCATATTCCAGGCTCTCAGTTTCCTTTGAAAACCTTGTATTTATGAAATCTACCAGGGATCCAGCTAGCAAAGGACAAATGGAATTTGTTGAATCCCAATTCCTGTCACAAAACTAAGAGTAGGTTTGGCACTGAGATATGATAGCTTAAAAACTAGCACAGTCCACCTCTTTAATGACTGTTTAGCATCTACACACACCCTTCTATTACATTTGGCCTTATAAACAAAACAAAAATGCTTGCTCTTAACCACATGTAACTACCCTTTGTTCAAAGATGCCATCATCCTCTTTCAAAGTACAGACACTTAACATATCTGTCTCTGGGTGACATACATGGCATCCATCTCTAACGACGTTCACTGCTCCTTAAAAATAGTATCAGTTTGTCCTACTTTTAGTAACATAAGCACTAAATTATAAAATTAAACACCAACAACAGTCTTTATACAAAATAATGAGAGAAAGAAGGAAGTAGGGAGGAAGGATGGGTTAGAGAGGAGAGAGAGGAAAATGGAAAAAGATGAAGACAAAGAAAACAGTAAATATATACAAATAAATATATAACAAAGAAAAAATAATCATAGTGCTAAAGTTCTCATTGTTTTAACATATCACAAAGTCATAGTCTATTATCCATTTTTCCCTCAATCAGAACTTTAGCCGATCAGGATCTGTACTCCTGAAGCGATTTATACCTTTATTATTGTATGTTTTGAATATTTAGTGGTTTGACTTCTTATGCAATTTTTAATATTTGATATAGAAGTAGTTAGAGGTGCCTAAGAGAATACACTAAATTTCAAACCTTGTTTTTTTTTCCTTCTACCACATATTGAGTGGTTGAGGAGATGCCTGTTCAATTAGATGGAATTTGCTTTTTAACTTTTCTCATTCTTATTCAATAGTTCCAAAGTTAGGTTTAGAAAAAACAAAAAATATATATATTTTAAGCCAATTAGTAACAAATGGTATGGTAGGGAAAAAAATCAAGTACAGATCTTCACTCTTTCTAATCAAATACAGCAACTTCTTTTCTTATATTTATTGAAATGCTATTTGTTTACATAAACTGAGACCATTTTACACCTTTTCTACTTCTATTCCAGGAAAGTAAGCACAAAAGTGCTGACGCTATCTTTTTCTTTTTCTTCTTTTTAAACATGCTTTTATGTGACAGGTTAAGACTCTAGGTTATAGAACAAGATTCCAGAGAAATGAAAAAATGAACTATATACAATACCAGTGGCCTCTTGAGGCTTTTCAGAATTAAGGTCAACCCAAAAATCCCATCTGTACTTATTACCTCCATCACCCGTTGTTAAAACAAGCCCACAATCTGCTTGCTTCTTTTCTTCACTGCCCCAGAGAGCTTGCTATCACTGCACTTTCTCTGCCCTCCCTCCACATAGCATTATGACTTTGAGGTCCTAAAAGAAGATGATTTACTCCCCTCAACACCCTAGAAAATTGCAACAGGCTAGACTATTGGAGCCAGTCTCAAAGAACTATACATGTGTTCTATTGGCTGCTTCTACACCATGCAACAGTCAATCACCATAAACAAGATGAGTAGCAGCCCCCAAAGAGTAGTCATGTAAACATGCAGGGAGAAAAATGAAGAAAAATACACCCAAGGGCACAATTAAATATATGTATTTTTGACCTATGTCTTCTAAATACCTGGTAAATTTCTTGATGAGATGTATGGATTCAATGAACAGTTGTTGATAATAGTTGAGTTGAAATATTGTAGGGTGAAGCCACTAAGTTAATCTTTGATAATAATCTCTTTCCTTTATGTATGGTGGGTAAGTGGGAAGGGAAAGCTGAGATATAAAATCATGCAATTCTATGATCTTCTGTGATATCACACTAAAACTTATATTCAATCCCTTCAAACTACCTAGTGTCAATTTACCCCATATTTTTGTATATTGGAAACAAGTCATATAAAAAGAATTATGAAAAATGTGTACCTTTTATCTATGATGGAGTTTTCAAAATTATTTCACATAAAAATTAAATCCAGTGATATCAGCTTAGGTTCATGATAAAGAAAACATTCTGGCATCTATAAACATTTTGATTTTTTAAATGCATATTGATAATCATACATGAAGTGAGAATTCACACATTTCTCATAAAGCCTTTAGATGATAACAGCTTTGGGTTGATTTCCCCAAGAATAAGGAAGTGTGAAAGTAGTTCAGAAAGCACATGAGCTCCTTGCTTCTTATCCTTTCTCAAATAACCTGATTGAAGACCTTTTTCAAGAAATTTACTCCAATTAGTGGAAAAAAAAGTACACATTAACTGACGTATCAAGATAGCCATTTCTTTTATTTTTCTCAAGGGAACTTATTTGATAAAATTATAAATATATACTCATGATATATCTGTTGCACTACCAATTTCATGCCTGCCCAGTTTGGTGTTTTCTTTAATTTCCAGATGTAAATGCTGTCTGTTGTTTTAACCTTCCATAAACATTCAATAAGGTGACTTTTTAATAAAAGCTTTTTAAATTAAGTTTGTTCATAACTTTGAACAATATTCCTTGTTGCTTTTTGCCAAGCATTTCTGGTTCTTTTTCTAGGCCAACAGTAGAATTGCACTTTCCTGTCCCCATAAAATTTTGGGCTGACATAATGGAGCAAAAGTGACTTGAGTTACTCCTGGGCAGGGCCTTTAAGAACCGGTGCATGACAGTGTGATTCTGTACTTCCCTTTTCCTAGATGCAACATCTTCTTGCCTAGGTCCTTTTGGAAATGTAGAGAAGAACGTCCTGCCAAGCTGTTTTGGGAACAAATAATTAGCAGGAAATAAATTTTGGTTGTATTTAGACACAGAAATTTGAAGGCTATTTTTTTTCTAAAGCAGAACCTATAAACTAACTTAACAGGCACATGTAAAAATTCTATTTTCTTGTTTTCTTTGATAAATTGTTGACGTAAATGTGTAGTTGCCATTTCTGTACTATGTGATCTAAGCTTTGATTACAGAATAAATATAAGGGATGAGCAAGAAATGAAGGAACAGTGAGGTGGACTGGGTTAAGAGAAGAGAGAGATATTGGGGACAATATAGAAGTAGTGTGTTATTTTAACAACTACAGTAAAGTTAGTAAGAGCTTATGTGATCTACTATAATTTTGACGACTAAAAAACCTAATATAATATTCATCTATCAACTCTAATGTTCCCTTATCCCTAATGCTCTCTTCTTATGACTCTTGCCACTGTAGATGTTTGTGAACATTTTTAAAATCCTTCCATCTAATGACAGTGAGAAACTAAATTCAGAAACACTTTGTGACATACATCTCAGACCCCCAAACCAAATGTTTATAAGTGTTTATAAAATTACTAGATATATGGAATGCAGTGTCTTCTCAGGAGAAAGGACTCATGTTTATTTTGGATTTTATACCAACTTCCATTCTCCAGGGAGAGGAGGAGAGAATTTGCTAGATTATAACAAATATTAAAGCAATGCCAATAGGAGAATAAGAGTCACGATGAAAAGAGATTTTTGCTGAAGCTGAATTTAGCATAGATTTGGTGGACTTAAGAAACAGAGGACTAGCAACAAAATAAACCAAGGATTATAAAGAATATCGCATATGGTGATCACTGTAACATAGCAGGACTCCACCAGCATCCTTCATCTTCTCCCATTAGATGTCTGTTTCTCAGGTCTACCACTGCTAAAAGGATATAGGAATGGCTGTTTTTGCATAGCTTCTCCATCTCTCAGATTCAGTCACTGCAATTTGTCCACAATGTGTCTAGTAAGGATATTTAGTTTCTAGTTCTTTTCCTTAAGATACTGGTTTTAGGGGCGCCTGGGTGGCTCAGTCGTTAAGCGTCTGCCTTCTGCTCAGGTCATGATCCCAGAGTCCTGGGATCGAGCCCCGCATCGGGCTCCCTGCTCAGCGGGAAGCCTGCTCCTCCCTCTCCCACTCCCCCTGCTTGTGTTCCCTCTCTCGCTGTGTCTCTCTCTGTCAAATAAATAAAATCTTAAAAAAAAAAAAAAAAAAAAGATACTGGTTTTAGTTTTCTGACTCACTGAGTAAGTAAGTTACTGATTGAAATAAATATTATTATTCTAATAATTATATTATTATAATATATAATAGAATATGCAATTAAATTATATAACTGCAATTATATAATTATATAATTTATATTAATATAAATTTATAATAATATGAATTATATATAAATATAATTGATATAAATTTATAATATAAATTATCATATATGATATAATTAATATAAATTTATATTAATATAAATAAATATATTAATTTTGATGATCATATAATTACAATATTATTCTTAAGATGAAAGGCAGTAAATGCTAAAGGTCAAAAGAGCAGTTTCTTAACTGTATTACAAGTGTATTTGAATGCCAGCCTTACCACTTTAAAAAAATCTGTACTTTGAACAAGGGTTTAGGCTTTTTAAGTTTCAGTTAAATTATCTTTAGGATGATGAGGAAAATAATAATGATATTAATAACATCTATTACATGTATTTTGTCAGTAATAGATATTACAGATATAACTAGGGTTGTCGGATAAAACAGTTAATGGATGTTAAATTTGAATTTCAAATAAATAACAAATATTTTAGTATAAATATGTCCCAAATATTTGAACATACATATTTTTATTTGCTAACTTTGGGAAACATATACATAACCTCACCACAGTTTGTGATATATGATGTCAGCAAAGTGATAACTGCTATTGTTATGATGATGTTGATGATGATGATGATGATGTTGATCACTTAGAGTGTTCCTTGAGTTTTATGTTTTGAAACAACTATGATTCAGCATTGCCAGAAAGATAATCAGCTATACTCTTCTAAGGTAAATTTAAATCTCATTTCTTTCCACCTTTGTCTCTACTATCTATTTGTTCTTTGTAGTTTGCTCAGAAGCTATCTTCTTCATTTAATACCATCTCTGTCAGATCAAATTCTAATGTGCCCCCATGACCCTGCCCCCTGGCATTCAGGCCCTTGTATGATTCCTCTACTTTTGAATGTGGTGGGACCCATGGCTTCCTTCTAACCAATAGAATATGGTAAAGATGAAAGAATATACATGATAACGTTTATGTGATTGTGTGATTATATTACATAAGCTTGTAATGCTCACCTCGCTGGAATCTCCCTTACTGGCTTTGAGGAATATGTTGAAGCGCCCCATATTGCAAGGAACTGTAGGCAACTTCTAGGAGGTGGGGATGGTCTCCAGGAGCAACCATCAAGAAACCAACGACCTCAATCTTATAACCACATGGAACTGAATTCCATCAGGAACCTGACTATTCTTCCTTGGTTCTTTCTCATGTAAAGATCAGATGCAGCCCTGGCCAGCATCTTGACTGTAGTCTTGTGAATTCTTAAGCAGAAGACCCAGCTAAGCCATGCCCAGACTTCTGATTCATAGAAACTGTGAAATATTAAATATGTTTGTTTCCAGGTATTAAATTTGTGGTAATTATTACTTACCAGTAATAGATAACTAGATAATATACACTGTCTTCCACTTACTTTAGTGTTTGGCTAATCTGAAAGACCATGCTTGAATGCCAACAGTTGAATGCCTTGGTGATGTTTTGTGTTAAACAAGGAATTAACTATTCTTTTAGATAGCATTTGAATATATTATTGTAGAATTTATTCCATCAATTTTTGTTTGTTTTTGTGTTCACATACTATATCGTCTCATCTATAAAATAGGAATGCTAGCATATATTTTGCTGAGTGTTGTGAGATGTGGCTATTTAATATTGCCCAACAATCAATAAATGACAATGCCTTTCTGTATCTTAATATGAATTCTTTGAAGATAGGGACTTCTGTTATACTTGTCTTTATATCCCTAGCTCATCACACATATTAGGTACTTAAAGTATACAACTTTAATGAAAAGTAAATCTCATTGGTTAATAATTTACTTGGTAAGCTTTAAAAAAATGTTCTTATTTTTTACCAAATATTTTCACAATTTTCCTAGTCATACATTTCCTAACCATGAATATGTAAGAAATAAAGACTTTTATATGGGGGTGGGGAGCGTGAAACACATTGCCAACTCCAGATCGTTGGCTATTCTATAAATATATTTCAGTAATATTTATATTAAATTGAAAAAAGTGTATGACCTTAAATAGTAGGCTAAAATCTTTATATTACTATCCACATGAATGAAGAATGAAATACATAACCATTTTTTGTTTTTTGCAAACTTGAACCTGCACAAAATATATCAGTAGAAAGGAGATGTGTTAAAAGTGGCATGCTTTCTGAAGTCTGTCTTTCTTGACTTATTTCATTTCATGCATTGAATTCCTTAGTAGTTGAATATAAATAAATGCTAGCTTTTAGTTAGAGATTCATTGGGAATTTATTATTTTTGTGGTTAAAAAACAAAGAAAAAATTTAAAAATATAATGAAAGGAGTGAGAAGGATTAAATAGCAAATATTACAGAATACCAAATATATAAAAGTTGTGGAAGCTCCAACTACAGTATGGATGGCTATTTAAGTCATAAAATAAAATTCAAAGTGACATAAATCACCATTATTAAATACGTCATTGGTAAGATGTATACATGACTAAGAATCATATTTTTAGGTCCCTAGTTAAAGTTCTTTCCAGTGTCTAGAAATATTACCATCTTTAATAGCCAAGCCTTTGACTGTGATAAATGCAGTGATGACACCATATTTTAACAGGTGGCTTGGGATAGTAATCCTTGAGATGAAGAGGTAGTTTATCTCTACTGCTGTTTTTTTATCTTTTTTTTTTTTTCAAAATGAGCTAGAGTATTCATAGCCATTCTGATCAGCTTCTTTTTTTTCCCCCTTCAATGCAATCATCAAATAGATTATGTGTACTGCCATTCCAATTTTATTAGGTTCATTTTGTATGACTCTGAATTTTTGGTTCAAATTCTTTTATTGAAATCAGCAACCTTATCATTTCATTTCATTCAAGAATAGAAAGACCATCATTTTACAGAGTTGGCAGCTTTTCTGCTTCCGAGATTCTGTAATTTAGTTGGCTACTCTAATAGGATTATATTTCATGTATGCTGAATACACCCTTTATGCTTGTGTTACTCCTTAGAGAATTCACAGACAAAATAAAGTAGTTTATTGCATAAGAGATGGCAATTGCATTGACCATTAACCTCAATAACTTGCAAAGACTATACAGAAGCTTATAAAACACTTTGTAGTCAAGTTTAAAGTGGTACAAGATGTTTGCTCAAGCTGAAGCACTGATATATAAAGGAAAATCTTGTATCCTCTCTCCTAGTGAGCAGATCTATCATTTCAAACTCAAGTATATTCTGTATTTGTATATAGGAAAGGGAAAAGTTTGCCTAGAGTTACCTAAGGGATTTTGGCTTACACATTCAACTGCAGTGTATTTAGACAATATTTATTCACATAACACAATATTGTACCCGATTTTGAGTTCTAATTAAGATGCTAATAAATTTTATACAAATAGTAAATTCTCTCTGTTAAGTTTTAATGCAACTATATTAAAAATGCACAGATACATGCATTCTTTATGTAACTGGAAAATCAGATAATTATCACCAAATAGATATATTATTTATACTTGTTCAGTGTAAAATAAGAGACCATTAAACTATAATTTTTTTTAGAACACTAATGCCCATTTAATTTCTGCTTTGCAAGCAAAGGCACATATTATGTTGCAATTGCTTTATAAGAAAAATAATTGAAATTATAATTTCTTTAATTACACCATTTTCTGAGTATAGTACATGTGGATATTAACCTAGTATTTACGTTTGGAACTATATTAAAATAGCTTTAATGCAAAACCTAAATAGGACTTTAAACAATGACTAAAAAAATAAACCATTAGAAAAAGTTGATTTAATAAGAAATAAGTAATTTATAAATGAAGACTGTTAGCTAAAAGAAAACAAGAAACCATGTACTTTCTTTTTTAGTTAATAGATCAGGTTATGTTCAAAGAAAGAGGAACTGGGTAACCTGATACTCTCTTCACCAACATTTGGATTCCCTTATGTTCAAAAGGCATAGAACCATTTATATAATAGAAAATTTATACTACTCTTTAGGAGAAAATTTTGAATTTGGCAATGAGCAAAATATAATGGTACAGAAAGGGGAAATATATATATATTTTATAATATATATATTTATATATATATTTATATATTATAAAATATATTTATATACTTATAAATAAATATATATATTTTAATTATTTAATTTATTTATATATAATATATATAAAATATATATATATTATATACTCTCTTAATGTATAAGTCTCAAATATAAACTACTGCAAAAAATTCTGAATAAAATGTGACATATAGCAAAAGAGGGAGCAAGAGACCAAAACGAAAAAGTAAGGTTATAGCTGCCTTAAGGACGTTTTAAAAAGAGCCGTGTTTTTAAAGGCTGCTTTTAAGAAAAAAGCTTTGGTTTTTAAAGGCTGCTTTGTGAATAAAGGATAAGACTTTGAAACCAACAAAGGTTTCAAGTTTGGAATTCAGAACTCTGCATGAAGTTAATTTGCTCAAAGGTCTCTATCATAGGTGAATAGGTGGACTATAAGATCCACTCAGTTATCAAAAAGGTGGACTATATAATCACTCAATTATCAAAAAGGAGATGACAAGAAAAAAATTGTCTGCTCCAGCCTTACCTCTATTTAGAAAAAAAAAAAAAAAAAAGACAGTTCCTATGAGATATAATCTTCCTTTATGTGGCTTTGAAGATTTAATGTGTACTCTCAGTATTGCAGAGGGAAATCCCAAGCAAAAGAAATAATTCAATGTATACTAATATCCATTGAAAGGTAGGCTCCATGATGACAAGATTTTTTGATGTTGTGGTTATTGATATTTACTGATATATCCCCACAATATAAAACATTCCCTGCCATGTGGCAGGCACTCAATAAATATTTGATGAATAAATGAATGAATTTAGCTATAAGTTAGGAAGATGGAAACTAGAAGACTGAACATATTTTGAGAAGACCACAGTCTCAAAAAACCTCTTATAATTCTCCCAGAGAAAGCACCAAGAAATATATTTAAATCTAAAAATTCAAACAAACAAGCAGATAATTTGCCAGTATTCAGGATTAATTTTTTTAAATGTTAGATAATAGAATTATTAGATAATAATAAAATAAGCATGGTTGAGATGTTTAAAATTATGAAAGATAGTATTAAAATGTAAGAAAGGAATATCTAAACAAAAGAAAATTAGAAAACACATTCTAGAAACCTAAATACACACACACACACACACACACACACACACACACACACACACATATGTAGTCCTTGCAATCAAAACTAGAAAACGTTCATGTAATGATTATTTGGAACAATACTCTTACTAAGAACAAGGAAGCAAGCTTGACGAAAGACTAAAAACTTGTCAGGAGAAGGGTATCTTGAATCTAAGAAATCAGTGAAAAATTAAAGGCCAACTTCAGTTCAAGATCAGACATGGAAAAAGTTTGGAAGTTATCACTCCCACTCTTACAAGAAAAAGCTGAAATGCTGAAAATCAATAATTTTATTGGACCCATCATATTTTAGCACTCTCAGGGCAAATCACCATCCCTGAAATCTTTAGAAAGCAACAAATCAAGAGTAATAGTAGAGATTGCTTGCCTGAAGCAGAAGGCACTGAGCCATAAACTGATAGGAAATTAAATGGTAATTAGACAGACAGCTGGAGGCTGAGTATGCACTAGCATGAAATTGAGAACTCTTGGAGGCCTTAATTTGGGGGAAGGAGTGGCAAATTTCCTGGGTTCTACTTCTAGGAACTTGACCATATTGTCACGGGGAACAGTAGACAAAGATCCCCTCTTGGTCCTGGCAGGAAGAGTAACCATTGTGAACTATGCCTGAGTATCTCCAAAAGGAAAAAAAAAAAAAAAGCCTACTATTCAGAGTAAAAGACCTTAGTAGAGTCCATTCCCATCTGGGCAAGGAGGATTTCTCCTACTCCTACCCTCTCTGGACTTTTATCTCACCTAAGACTGGGGGAGGGGGAGGCTGTAAAACACTCGTGAAAGTCATAGCCCAGCACACAGGTCCACTGAAAGCGTGAGATTTACTCAGAAGTTTCAATGCTTCCCTTCCCACACAGTTTACCACCACTCTATCAGGGCTCTAGTAATAAAAATGGATTGCAGATAAAAGAGCTGCAAGACAAACTCCCTGAGGAGGAAGATGTAGAAGGCCAAAATGTCCAACACGAAAAACAAAACGATTACCCCAGAAAATTTTAAACCTATTGTTCTTACCACCACAACAAACATTAAACATTACTCGAACTCCTAATCAGATTAACATAAATCCTCACATTTAAGGCCTATTTACCTCACTTCTTATTACCCAGTACATCATGTCCAGCTTTCAGCAATAACAAACAAACAGACAAACCTATAGGGAATTCTAAAAGCCAGGGAAAAACACACACACAGACTGAAGAGACAAAGCAAGTTTCAAAACTGGATACAAATGTGATACAGATTTTAGAATTAACAGACAGGAAATTTAAAGTTACTATAGCTAGTATGTTAAGGGCTTTGATGGAAAAAGAAATAGACAACATGCAAGAACTGACTGATAATATAAGCAGGGAGATAGAAATTCTAAGAAAGGATCTAAAACATTATGACAGAAATGAAAAATCCCGTTTCAAAGTGTGCTAGTTTCCTCAGGCTACCATAACAAATTGTTAAAAGCATGGCTGTTTAAAACAAATCTATTCTCTCACAGTTCAGGGGGCCAGATGTCCCCCTAAACAAAATCAGGGTTCAGGAGAGTTGGTTCCTTTTTGGAGACTGTGGAAGAAACTGTCTTATGCCTCCCTCCTAGGTTTTGGAGGTTGCTAGAAATCTTTAGTATCTCTTAGCTTGTATGCATATCTCTCCAGTCTTTGCCTCAATCTTCACATGGTTTTATTCTCTGTGTGTCCCCGTGTGCTTTTCCTCTCCTATAAGGACATTCTTATTGGATTTAGAGCTCACCCTAATCCAATATGATCTCGTCTCCATCCTATCTGCAAAAGACCTACTTCCATATAAGATCATATTCTAAGGTTCCAGCTTGAAATGATAAGAATTACATTACATTGGACTTCTCTTCAAAAATCATAGCAAGCGAAAAGTGAATGGAATGAAACATTTAAAGTGTTGGAAGAAAGAAATCTTCAATAAACGATTCTATATTCATGAACATTATCCTTCAAAAGTGAAGTTTTCTAGATAAGCAAAAGCTGAGGGAATTCAGTGTAAGTAGACTTATCATGCAAGAAATGTTAAAATAAGTTCTTCAAGGAGAAGAAAAATAAATATAAGTAAGAAACTAGAAAAAACAAAATAGCCTGATTATCTCTTTATATTTGGAGATTAAACAATACACTTCTAAATAGCACATAAATTAATTCTGAAGGGAAACTAAAAAATACTTTCAACTCAGTGAAAATGAAAATATAATTTATCAAAACTTGTGGGATTCAGTAAAAGGCATGCTTAGAAGGAAATTTAGACCATTAAATAAATGTATAATATTATGTATATTATATAAATAATTATGTGAATTATATAAATAATTATATAAAGAAAGAAGTGAAAAACAAAAAATAGATAATAAATCACTGAAATTGTAAACAAGAAAACAAAAGAGGAAAAAACAAAATCAAAAGAGGTTCTTTGAAAAGATAGACTATATTGATAAATCTCTGGGTGGGAAAACTAAGGAAATGAGGGAAGATACAAATCACCAATATTAGAAATGAAAAAGATATCTTTACTGATACCATGGGCATTAAAAAGAATGTGGTGAAATACTATCAATAATTATATGCCCACAAATTTGAAAATTTAAGCTAAATGGACCAATTTCTTGAAAGACACTATCAAAAAAATCAAACAAGGAGAAACAAAATTCAAATTGGCTTATATGTATTAAAGTGATTGATTTAATAATGAGTAAATTAAAAAAAATCAGACCCAGATGTTTTCACTAGTCAATTATTAAAAATTTTTAAGAAAAATAATTTGAATTTTCCACAATCTTTTTTTCAGAAAATAGTACTATAGAAAATATTTCCTAACTCACTCTATGAGGCCACCATAACCCTAATGCCAAAAATAGATAAAAACATTACAAGGAAATGTAGATCACTATTTTTCATAAACATTAAGACAGAATTCTCAATAAATATTAGTAAATCAAGCCAAAAATGTGTAAAAATAAATATATGCCATGAACAAGTGTTGTGTTTTTTTTTTTCATCTATGCAAAGCTGGTTCAACATTTTAAAATCAATCAATGTAATCTGTCACATCAGCAGGCTACAGAAGAAAAATCACATGATCATATCAATTCATTCATTAAAACCTTCTGGCAAAGTTAACACCCATTCATGTTAAAAACTGTTAGCCAACTAGGAGAAGGGAAGATTTCCTACTGGATAAAGAACATGTGTAAGAAACCTACACCTATCATCAGACTTAACCCATGAGAAAAGGAACACTTTGCCCCTAAGACCAAAAATAAGATCAAAGACTTTTCCTCTTACCACTGCTCTTCAACATCTTAGAGGGAGTCTTAGATAGTTCAATAAGACAAAACTTGGAAATAAAAGGAATAAACATTTGGAAGAAAAAATAAGTGTCTTTGTTTAGAGGCGATAAGATTGTCTGTTTTGAAAATCCCCAGGAATCTGCAAAAGAATTGCTTTTACTAATAAGTGTATAATCAAAGTCTCAGGACATAAAATTGATACACAGAATTAATTGCTTTCCTATATATCAGCAGTGAACAATTTAAATTTGAGAGTTAAAAAATACCATTTATAATAGCACCAAAATGTTAAGTATATATCAAAATATGCATGCAGAATTTTTTTTTAATCTGATGAAAGAAATAAAAGATTTTGATAATTGTAGTGATACTACATATTCATTGTTCTGGAAAGTCAAATTTGTTAAGATGTCAGTTCTTCCAAATTTTATCTATAGAGCAATCCCACTCGAAAACCCAACAAGCTATTTTGTAGATATTGACAAAGTAATTGTAAAGTGTATATGCAAAGGCAAAATACCTAGAATAGTCAACACTATATTGAAAAGAACAGCAAAGTTTAAAGTCTCATGCTACTTGATTTCGAGACTTACTACAAAACTACAGTACTCAAGGCAGTGGTATTGGCAAAATAATTGACTCATAGATCAATGGAACAAAAAATTTCCCCATATAGATTCACACCTTTATGGTCAACTGATCTTTGTCAAAGGATCAAGGGCGATAGAATGGAGAAAGAATAGTCTCTTGTTTGTTAGAACAATCATATATCCATATGCAAAAATTATGAACCTAGATGCATGCCTTACACCTCTTACCAAAATTAACTCTAATTGCACCATGGATCTAAATGTAAAACACAAAACTATAAATTTCCAGAAGGGAACATATAAGAAAACCTATATAGCCTTAAGTTGGGTTTGGTGATGAGTTTTTAGACAAGCAAAATTCATGAAAGAAAAAAAAAATTGATATTTGTCTTTACTCAAATTAAAAACTGGTATGGGAAAAGCATTCCTAAGATAATCGAAAGACATGACTGGGAGAAAATATTTGCAAAACATATATCTGATAAAGCACTTCTTTCCAAAAGTTCAAGCATTTCTTAAAACAAGCAGAAACAAACTAACAAAAAACAAAACAAAAAAAGGAAATAAATACTCTTATATAAGTGAGCATGAGATTTAAATAGACGCCTCACCAAAAAAGGTATACATTTAGAAAATAAGCATATGAAAATATACTCACTATTTTTGTTCTTACAAAATTGCAAATTAAAGCAGCAATAAGTACACACTTATTAGAATAGCTAAATTAAAAAAAATGACAATACCAATTGCAGGCAAGGATGCAGAGCAACAGCATTTCTCTTCTCAAATTCTGTTTTCCTCATGGAATAATTTTCAACATGTTTTTCAGTATGTGCACTAGTAAATATTATAATTAATGTGAGAAAGTAAATGTTAAATGTTTGTGTTTATAAATAAAAATTATAGGAGAAAAAAAAAGTTGATCATCAGACCACCATAGTTAGCCCTATAAGGACAGCCAGTGTCTTTCTTATTTAAGAAGGTCATGAGGCTCCCATACAAGAAGATATCTAAGAGTCAAATCAATCCATTTATATCATGGGAAAGTTCTTTAGAATTATTTAAACTATTTCTAATATTCAGCAAAGGGATAACTTTGGTAATTAGGTATACTTTTTCTTTAAAATTAAAGAAAATTACCCTGCAACTTCTTATCTTATAGCAATTTTATGCAAATTGTAAGGTTACTAATAATATAAATTTTACTTTTTTCTACTGATGTTAACCTTTTGAAATACCTGAATTATCTAAAGCTTAAGATAAATTTCTCTGGAACTCATACCCAATTTTAAACCAATACAAATTAAGTATAATAAGAGACATGAAAATCAGTGTTTTAATCTATTTGTTGAGTAGTAACTCAGTGCTGATGAGAGCTATTTTCTATGACTTTATATACATAACAAATTAGTTTGAAGCTATTAGTGTGGTTTTAGGGACTCTTGAATAGGGATGCATTGTAGATTGGCATTTCCACAGTTGTTAAGTCTAAAAATGCTAAATGATGATTCTCTCTGTAACAAATTCTTAGAGAATATTTTCTTCTACTATGATATATTTTTCTCTGAAATCTCAGAAAATGAGCCATTCTTAGTAATTGGGTTTAAAATGGCTTAAGGTGAAATATAATTTGCATTTATCTAACAAAAAGAACACTCTTCACCACAATTTAAACTGGTATGTTCTCAGATTAACACAATTTAAAATGGTGTATTCTCAATAAATGTATGCCCAGGCATTGAATATATGGGTTCAAATGAGATACGGCTAGGTAATTGCTTTGAAAACTGAAACCCAATTGTGAGGCAATTTTATTCTTACATGCTACAGAATGTTCATTTATTTTTACACAGTAAATTGCCATTTTATTCTTCTACCATATAGATATAAGGGAGCTCTTTCAGCCTCTTGAATGTGTCTATCATTTCCTACCTCACAGTTTGAATGTATTTTCCCTGTTCTTCACCTGACCAGTGTCTACTTATTACTCAAGTCTAATATGAATATAGCTTCTAAAAGAAACTGATTAACATAACATAATAATAAAAAAAAGAAATTGCTGATGACATAAACATAGGAAACAACATATTCTAAGATACGTAGTATGATGTCAATTTGGGGTAAAAAGTATCTATTTGCACATAAATAAACAGCTGAAAGGGAAGATAAAAACAAAAAAAAGAAACCTTCCTCTGACCTGAATATCAAGTTAACTCACTTATTGTACATTCTCATGCACTTATCCATGATGTGAGCCATAATTTTGTGATTATTATCTGTTTATTCCACTAAATAATTCCCCATTTTATATCTGGTATATACTATTTGATACATATTTGAGTGCACAATAAAGAGCTAATAAAGAAATTAATGTAAAGGGTCATTTGGAAACACAGTAGAGCAGCTGTATCATAAGTAACTGGAATACTGTAGAGAAATTAAAAGAAAACTTATACTTTGGTCTGTTCTAGCCTGTCAAATATAGACTGTCTTTAAATATTTTTGCAGTCTAGTCTCTATGGAGATTTTGTGAATCTTCGGTAAAGTTTTCCTGAGTGTTAGAAAATTGCAAAGGAAATCCAGAAGCTTACACTTTCTTGTGCCAAAATTAATCATTGTGAACAAAAACTTTAAATGAAAACATTTCACATCATCCTTGTGCACATTGATACCTCAACTCTGAGGTCACCAGCAGCTCAACAAGTGTTGGTATCTCAATTTTCTATTCTTAATATATTTAAAAGATAAGATAAAAAAGGGATTAAATTTGGAATAGTAAATGTGGCCACAGGAAAAATGACATTTATTGAAGGAAAATAAAATACCTGTATATAAAGCAGTTGAGTACCTTTTACAGTGTAATGAAAACATGCATGTTCGTAATGTTAGAATATTCTAAGTTATCAAAATTGTTTGTTATGTGTCTGTATATAATGTTAAAATAAAACAGTGTCATGGGTCATATATTTTATAAATTATTCATTAAAATCATTTAAATAATAAAATATTTTAAAACACCTATTTAAAAATACCCCCTACATGATGGAATTGTCCTGTATCTTAACAGTGGTGGTAGTAGTCATATGAATCTACACATATGCTAACATCACATTGAACTAAGTACACACATGTATGTTGCATGTAAAACTGTTAAGGTCAATCTCTGGGGTTTGGTACAATTGTTATCCAAAACATTATCTTTGAGTGAAGGTATACGAGATTTCTCCGCATTACTTCTTACGACTGCATGTGAATCTATATCTCAAAATTGAAAAGTTCAAAAAAAAAAATCCCCCACGTGCACTAGAAATTTCTTGAGGGCATGAACTCATTCTTAGTCACCATTGTATCCTAACATCTAACAAAGTACCCTGTACTTTGTGGCCAATAAGTGAATTGTTGTTTAATAAATACATGAATTCTGATGGCATAAGCATGTGTGAAAAGGGGAAGCTTCAACACTGGAAAATGTAATCATGTAGAATACTTCATTCCTACAAATGACTAATAGATATTCAAATTTCATATTAATTAGTTCAGCTATTTGAAATTATTAGAATTAGAATTAGATGTAAAATAAAAGCTCTAGTTTTTGAGACAAAAATATTTCTTACTCATTTAAATTAATATTTATTTACTTTTTAAAAAAGTGCAATAGAAAGCAGCATTTGCTGTACCCCTAAAATCCTCAGGTGGGATATCTATATATCTATTTCTCTACATACATACATATATATATATGCATATATATATACACACACACATTCATTCTCATATGAATCAAAAAAATTTAAAAGCTACCACCATCACCAGCAAAAATCTTCTAGATGACTACAATGCTTTTGTACAAATTAACATAAACTCTCTCATTTTGCTAGAGTAGAGCTCATACTTCAGTGGTGATAGGATGTATTCATAAAGACTTGCTGAACATCAAAATGAGAAGCCCTTAGCTATCTTTGTTGTTTTTTTATTATCAGTTATTGTTATCATTATTAAAATTTTATTGTATAAAAACTTCCTGGGGCGCCTGGGTGGCTCAGTCGTTAAGCGTCTGCCTTTGGCTCAGGTCATGATCCTAGGGTCCTGGGATCGAGCCCCGCATCGGGCTCCCTGCTCGGCGGGAAGCCTGCTTCTCCCTCTCCCACTCCCCCTGCTTGTGTTCCCTCTCTCGCTGTCTCTCTCTCTGTTAAATAAATAAATTCTTTAAAAACAAAAAACAAAAAAAACTTCCCAAGTTTGTTGCACTAATTGTCTTTCTATATCAGCAGAATAATTTTGCTATCTTACATACTATTCAAAATATTAATAAGCACTAACATCAAGCATCAGTTTTCTGGATCTTAATATCAAAATTGAGATCATATCCCCTGGTATGAATCTTTTTTTCTGTAAATGCTTTATCTCTTTAAAACAAAGATTATCTAAATTCATCCACTATTCTAAATTCATGTGTAAATAATCAAAATGATACTACATTTCTAAGAAACATTTTTCAAAGTTTTATTTCTTCAATGGTCCTTCATATAAAAGTTACATAAACTCTACATAGAAGTAAAACCATAAAGAAAAATGTACAACTGTTAACTAGATTCCTGTTTATATATCATATCCCCACTATAAGCATTGTTGTATCATGTTATCTCTTTATTTCTAATAATTTGCTCACTTTTATGTATTGATGTTGTACAATTTAAAAATTAGATAATAATTCTTTAAAAACATAGATGTTAGATAAACATTATATATATACACACACATTAATATTATAAATATTAATATTTATATATAAATTAATATAAATATTAATATAAATAAAATATTAATATTAATAATAGGGGTGCCTGGGTGGCTCAGTCGGTTAAGTATCTGCCTTCAGCTCAAGTCCTTATTCTAGAGTCCTGGGATCAAGCCCCCATGAGCAGGGAGCCTGCTTCTCCCTTACCCTCTGCTGCTCTCCCGACTTGTGCTCTCTCTTTCTCTCTTGCTCACTCTCTCTCTCTCAATAAATAAATAAATAATAAATAAATAAATAAAATCTTTAAAAATAATAATAAATATTTGTGCTATTATGTAAAATGAATATTAACAGGCTCTTAAAAATATAATCTTATATATGTTTTCAAAAGACAGTCGAGGAAAATAATACCAAATGTGTTTCAAATTCTCTATAGTATTAAAATGAGGTGGGAATGCATTCTGGAGAACAGTGTGGAGGTTCCTCAGAAAGTTAAAAATAGAACTGCTCTAAGATGAAGCAATTACACTACTAGGTATTTACTCAAAGGATACAAAAATATGGATTTGAAGGGATACATGCACCTTGTTGTTTATAGCAGCATTGTCTACAATAGCTAAATTATGGAAAGAGTCCAAATGTTCATCAACTGATGAATGGATATAGAAATTGTGGTATATATGTAAATGGAATATTACTCAGCCATAAAAAGAATGAAATCTTGCCATTTGCTATGAGTATTATGCTAAGTGAAATAAGTCAGTCAGAGAAAGACAAATACCATATGATTTCACTCAACAGTGAATTTAAGAAACAAAACAGATGAATGGGGTGGGGGGAAAGAGAAGCAAACCAAGAAATGGATTCTTAACTATAGAGAACAAACTGAGGGTTGCTGGAGGACAGGTGTGTGGGGGGATGGGTGAAATAGGTGCTGAACATTAAGGAGTACACTTGTGATGAGCACTGTATGTTAACTAGCTGGAATTTAAATAAAAACTTGGGGAAAAAATAAAATGAGAGGGAATATTCTATGTAAAGGGCTAAAGGTGTAGAAGATTTGGTAATTTCATCAACAGAAAAAATATATATAATACTTATATACTATATAATGCATACCTTACATATTTCACATTTTATATATTGTTTTATACATATTTAAATATATAGTATATATAATTATTGATATATCATATAATTATTTAAATATATATAAACATAAGTATATGTATACAATACAGAGTGAGAATGGACTTCTTGCAGTCACACATCAGACTTCAAAAATTTAAAGTTAATTTTTAATTTATTAGTAGTTTAAAATTCTATTTAAAATCAGGATTCTATTATTAGAATATATATTTAAATTATGAAGTCAATAAAAATCATTATTACTGCAAATATTGTTGGCAGTGGTGGATAATTTTAGTACAATTCACATATTTAACTCAGGTAAGAGCATTTATATTTTCTTCAAGTGTCAAACTGTGTCACACATAAACATACTTATACAAATAGAATCTGCCGCCCATTGAGAATGGTCATTATAAGTATCTCAGTAAGATTATATGTGGTATTCTTGCTTACTGATAAACATCCTTATTGGAAATGAAGGTAATATAAAGAAAATGAATCTTTGATTATGGCTGATATCTAGTGGAAGACAAATTGTGTTTAGATTGTGTAACAATGGATAGTCTGGTTAAAATAAAAACTTAAAAAAAATTACTTAAAGACCAAAGTGCAAAAAATAAAAAACAATTCATTTGACAAGGCCAACAGCTGTATTACTTTGATAAGCACTAAAAAAGGGAAATCACAGCACAGTCATCTTGCTATTTTTACCTTGATATTCCAAATGGAGAAATTCATTTTGTGCCAATAGGCACTGCAGAAACCTTACTCAGTTTCTCTGCCAATATGACAATTTGCATAACATTACCCACAATGCTTCATATTGTGATTTTCTTTGAAAACAGATTTAATTGAGCCTTGCTGAGCTGCATTAATGTGTCTGTTTAAATTGAGCAAACCTAATTATCTCACATCAAAGTTATGCCACCTCTGGTGCGACAAAGCTAATGAAATTAAAGTCAGCCAGATGTATTAATTGAGTATTGTAAACATGCAGTCTCTCTGGTAAAGAACAGTTCATTACACACCAGGAACTGGACAGTGTGTAACATATCCATACCAACTACAACACACCTTTCTAATGCATTATCTTTGATATAAAGACCCAAATCAGAGTGCCACCATATGTCTTAGTGGTGAACATCTATGTGGATTTAAAATATTCTATCTCATACATGTTGGTCCTATACTTTGAAAACCCATTCTTCTGAATCATTCATAATATATGGACTTTAGCTTTTCATATTCCCTTTAAAAAGAGGCCATCATTTCTCATTTCTGGCTCCACATGTTAGGAGCTTAGAAGTTTCCACTCCGTAATAACAAGTAAAAAGCTAAACATATGGGGAAATCAACAACTTTTCCAAGATCTGTAAGAGAGGGAAGGACACAGGATAACTGTTGCCTCCAAATTAGAGGGATAAACAGGTGAGTTTAGGAAGTTGGTTTATCAGAACAGAGACTCACAAATGGAAACTACCACCAGAAGGAGTACCAGGATAGAAGGGCCTTAACTGTAATCAGTGAGTTACTGGAAATGCAGTACGGACAAATCTAAGAATTAAAAATTCTAGAGGTATCCAATCAAAGAGGGACCTCCACAATTTTGTGAAATTTACCCCAGGGAAGTCAACCAGGTTCTCATGGTAAATATCTGGAAAAAATCCCCTCCTACTTCTGGCAGGGCAAGGAGAAAAGGTGTATTTGAAACACAACAATGTACTCTGTTCTTCTAAACAAGAGATGTTCTCAAGAGGAATTAGTTAACCAGAGCCTAACCTCCTTACCAGGGTCTTGTCAGAGCCCAATTCACCTTGGGGAAGGGAAATACTCAACTCCAGCCCACTCTAACCATCCTATCCCACATAAGGGGGTGGAAAAAAACTGAAAAACACTTGTGAAATTCATAGTCCAGAGGCATAGACTCACTAAAAGACTGAGATCTAATTATAAAACTGTAGAACAATTCCCTTCCCCCTAAACCTCACCTCCACATTACTAAGGGCCTATTTGCTCTTCATTTTACTTGGTAGATCATGTCCAACTATCAAGAAAAAATTAGTAGGAATACCACCAAAAGGCACAATTGCAGAGACGATCAAGTATCAGAACCAAACATGACAAAGATGTTGGAATTATCAGACTGAGAATTTAAAATGACTATGATTAATATGCTGAGGGCTAACGAATAAAGTAAATGGTATGCAAGAAGAGATGGTTAGTGTAAGCAGAAAGCTAGACATACTAAGAAAGAACCAAAAAGAAATGCTAGAGATCAATAACACTATAATCAAAATGAAGAATACCAGGGTACCTGGGTAGCTCAGATGGTTGAGCATCTGCCTTCAGCTCAGGTCACGATCTCTAGGTCGTGGGATCAAGCCCCACGTCGGGCTCCCAGCTTGGCAGGGAGTCTGCTTCTCCCTTTCCCTCTGCCTCTGCTTCTCCCCCTGTTTGTACTCTCCCTCTCTCAAATAAATAAAGAAATCTTAAAAAAAAGATTCAAAATGAAGAATACCTTTAATGGACTTATTAATGGACTGGACGCATTCTAGGAAACAAACTCTGAGCTTGAGAATATGTCAATAATAACTTCCAAAATAAAACAGCAGAGATCAAAGAAAAACACACACATATACACACCCACCAAAAGGGAGTATCCAAGGACTGTGGGACAACTGTAATTAATTTATCAATGAATACATATATTAAAAAATAATAGCATACATACAAGGAGAATACTAGGGGGAAAAAAGGGAAAGAAACAGAAGAAATATTTAAAACAATAAGAAATGCTTTTTTCTCATCCAAATTGATGTCAGACACCCAACCAAAAATCCAAGAAACTCAGAAAACATTAAGCAGAATGAATGCCAACAAATTATACTTAGGCATATCATTTTCAAACTACAGGAAGTCAAAGATAAATAAAAAATACTAAAAGAAGTCAGAGGAAAAACCAACACATTTTATATAGAGGAATAGAGATAAAATTACACCTGACTTCTACTTAAAAATTATGCAAGCAAGAAGAGAATGGAATGAAATTTTTAAAGTGTTAAGAAAAAACAAAACAAAAACACTCAGTACTGCAAAATTATCCTTAAAAAGTAAAAGAGAAATAAAGGACAATCAATGATACCATAAATCAACTGGACATAAGTGGCATACATACACTACTTCATTCAACAACAGCAGAACACACATTCTTCTTAAGTTCTCATGGAACATTCATCAAGATAGACTACATTCTGGGTTAAAAACACCCCATCACAAATTTCAAAGAATAGGTCATGCAATATCTGCTCTCAGATCACAATTGTATTAAACTAGAAATCAGTAACAGAAAGATAATGAGAAATTCCAAAATATATGGAGATTAAACAACACACTTCCAAATAACATATGGGTCAAAGAAGAAATATCAAGAGACGTTTTAAAGTATTTTGAACTAAATGAAAATGAAAACACAACTTCTCGAAATTTATGGGATGTGGTGAAAGCAGGGCTTAGAGGGAAATTTGTAGCATTGAATGCAAATATTAGAAAGGAAGAGCGACCTAAAATTGATAATCTAAGTTTCTACATTGGAAAACTAGAAAAACAAGAGTAAGATAAATGCAAAAAAAAAGAAGAAGAATAAGAGTTACAGAAGAAATCAATAAAATTGAAAACAGGAACAATAAAGAATGTCAATGAAAAAAAGGTGTTTCCTTAAAAATATCAATAATGTCAGTAAGCCTCTATCTAAGCAGACTAAGAAAAAGAAACAATACAAATTGCTAATATCAAAAATGAGAGAGGATCATCACTACATATTCCATGGACATTAAAAGGTTAACAAAGAAATTCTATGAAAAACTCTGTGCCCACAAATTTGATAATCTAGATGAAATAGAGCAATTACTTGAAAGACACAGTTGCTAAAATTCACACAAGAAGAAATAAGCTATCTGAATAGACCCATATCTATTAAATAAACTGAATCAAAATTAATAACATTTGTAAAACAAAGTACCAGGCCCAAATAGTTTCACTATAAATTCTGTCAAACATTTTTTGTTTGTTTTTTATTTAAATTCAATTAGCCAACATATAGTAAATCATTAGTTTTTGGTTTAGTGTTCAATGATTCATTAGTTACGTGTAACACCCAGTGCTCATCAAATAACGTGCCCTCCTTAATGCCCATCATCCAGTTACGCCATCCTCCCACCCACCTCCCTTTTCACAACCCTCAGTTTGTTTCCCAGAGTCAAGAATCTCTCATGGTTTGGCTCCCTCTCTGATTTCTTCCCATTCAGTTTTTCCTCTCTTCCCCTATGATCCTCTGAGCTATTTCTCATATTCCACATATGAGTGAAACCATATAACTGTCTTTCTCTGATTGACTTATTTCACTTAGCATAATACCCTCCAGTTCCACCCATGTCGATGTAAATGGTAGTTATCATCCTTTCTGATGGCTGAGTAGTATTCTGTTGTATATATGAACCACATCTTCATTATCCATTCATCTGTTGAAGGACATTTTGGCTCCTTCCATGATTCAGTTATCTAAAATTTTCCATTTCCTTTTTTTACCTTTTTCCCGTTTCAACTAGATTCTTATTGTACCAACTTATGTTTTTAAGTCACTTTTAACTTTTATTTTTTACATCTACATTTTATAGATATATGCTTCATTTTAGTCCTTTTTGCACTCTATTCAAATATATATATCTATTATATGTAAGTTTTGCTTTCTTTGCAATCTTAGGATGTAGTGTCTTCCGTTAAACATTTAAGGACAAAATTATACCAGTTTTCTACCAAATTTTTCAGAGTATAGAAGCAGAATGAATACTTCCTAACTCATAATGAGATCAGCATTACCCTAATACCAAAACCAGACAAAGACATTACAAGAAACAAACAAAAAACTAGAGACCGATATTTTTCATGAACATGGATATATAAATCTTTAACAAAATATTAGCATATCAAATCCAGCAATGTGTAAAAATAATTATACATCATGACCAAGTGGGATTTATGCCAAGTATGCAAGACTGATTTAACATTCAAAAATCAATGTAATCCATCACATCAACAAGCTAAAAAACCAAAGCACCTGAGTGGCGTGTGAGAAGTTAGGGAACACAACTATATGAATAAGTGAGAAGTTGTCAAAGACTACTTGGTTTTCATGCATGAAGATAAATGTATTTGTTGGCTTATTTTTAGAATAGGCTATAGAAAATGACTGGAAGAATGGATGTCAAACTACTAACAAATGTTGATAGTGGATGGTAGAAATTCATGACTATAATCTATTTCTTTTCATATATTTATTTTTTCCATGTACATTTTAAACTAGATGTGTATAAATTCACTTCTAAAAGTTCTGAAACTTTACAGTCTTAATACTTAAAAATAAAACAAACATCAACGAATGACTTTGAAAAACAAAATTTTGAATGTAGCATACTTACCTAATAACTGGAATTATTATTTTGGAAGAAAATCAGAGTGCAGAGTAAATGGAAATTTTCCTCCTTACTGAATATATATTTTTAACATGAGAATGGTTTCATATGTACAATGTAAAACTAAAAATGCAGTAAAACTATAATAAATAAAATACTTAAAGTATGGGGGGGGGAAATATAAGAAAGATAGATACATCAAGTGCTTCCAGAAATGAGGATAATGTTGCATACCAAGATTTTAAACCTATTTGCTATGAGGAAGCCCTGTTTTCTGGCAGTGTGAACTTCAAAAAGGTAGAGATCAACTGCATGACTACAAATGCCCAATTAATTAAAACCAAATCTAATTGCTTTAAAAGTTATAGTACTTTATTGCTTATAGTAAATGTTTTCTTTGTTAAAAAAACAAAAACAAAAACAAAAAGTGAGTGAAGAATAATCTTGGCAAGCATCCTTATAAAGGGGACTAATTTGTTTTGTGCCAAGACTGGAAATCTGAATTTAAACAAACAACCTCATCTGATTTTTGAAGGCCCACTGATTTTGAAGAGTTGAAAATAAATGAAATAACTTTCACAAAATCCTATGTGAATGTTAAAGCAGTTATCACTTTTATTCATATGCCCTCTCAAGACAAAACATATGTCAATGTATCAATTATAGGGTACTATATATACATATATAGGTTTCAAAATGAATGGATATACCTTATGATAAATAGATGAAGTAATTAATTTATAAACCAAATATAATTGTATCATTTCTACACAAAATAATTTTGTCTTAGAAATAATAATATAGTCTTTCATGTGGACAATAATTACACAAGTCCGTTTGGCTATTCAATCTATTCTTAATATGAATAAAAACTATACTACTTACAAGTAAAGATTACTTGTCTTCCTCTGTTCTACAAGAAAATTAGTTTCAAGTAACAAGTGGTAGCTTCTTAAAGGTTTGTTTCAAACTGGAATGTGAACTTTTCATGTTTTTTTTAATTTTTATTTTATTTTATTTTGAATGGGTCTCATGCATGTTTTTGCACCTTGAATCTTTGCTTATTTGGAAAATACTGATATACTAAGTTATGTAGATATTCCAAAGATTGAGGTATTTCCTATCAAACACTGTTAGTTATTTTCCTTGAAATGTCAGGCTGTCATTGTTCACTTTAGAGAAAATGTCTGCCAAATACCCAGTCTGAATAGCCACGGTTTGTCTGTCAATCTTTCTTCCTATTAAAATGGTGTTCCATGAATAGCGCAGCCAGTCCAATGCAACTCAAAAAATTGTACAAGTGTTTTTCGTCAAGCATGGTAGAGTTGTATGTTGCAGAGGCACTTCGTGCATTTTGTTACACAGAATATTAAATGCATATGTAAGGGATGAGATTTTTTTTTAAGATTTTACTCATTTATTAGAGAGAAAGAGCAAGAGAGAAAGCCCAAGCAGGGGGGAGAGCAGAGGAAGAGGGAGAAGCAGACTCCCCACTTAGCTGGGAGCCCGACTCAACTCAGCTCAATCCCAAGACCAGCGGATATATGACCTGAGCCGAAGGCAGATGCTTAACCCACTGAACCACGCAGGCACCCCATAAGGGATGAGATTTAATAAAGTTACTATTTTTAATGCTTCAACAAGACCATTTTAAAGTGAAGCCAGTTTTTTTTTTAATTGTGCGAATAGCAGTGAAAATTAGGGTACCAGTATCACCATGTTGCTTACTGCTAAAGAGCCAGCATTTTTACCCACTATTGCTTTTGCCACATCAGTGCAGATACCAACCCAGAGAAAAAAAAGTAAGTGACATTTTAGTATTACTATGAAAATAGTATTGACCTCATGAACTTCTTGAAAAGGTCCCAGAGAACCCAAGTGTTCTACAAATGACTTTGAGAAATCACTTCAGTCGAAGAGGGCAGCCACAATTTTAAACTCCAGACAGTTGTTACCTTGAGGTAATGAAGGAAAAAATGGTCAGATCTTCAGATCCAGATCTTATAGAATTGGGATTTTTTTTTTATAACAACACTTCTACAGTGCTGTTAGCAACTAACTGAACTTACTTTTGAGGCTTGTCTTGGGTGGCCTTAAGACAAGTAGATCTCCGTACCTACCAGCAGAATCTTAAAAGTTTATGTAGAGGCTTTAATTGGGTTCATTCATGTTTTCAGTCCAGAAGGTCTCAACAATACCTTACTCTTTCAAGGATATGTCCACAGCCCTGGCTATGGGAATGGTGAGAAGAACATATATTCCAAACAGCAAAAGGGCAAAGAGACTCTGATTACTCAGGACCAAGCTGTGGGACATCTAGCAGTCATGTCCTCTCAATGACCTCCTCCAGCAAAATAAAGTGCGATGTTATAAAACAGGTTGGAGTATTTGGGATGAGATTTGAGCTAGTACCGATATGGGCATCTATTAGCATTTGTATCATCTTCAGCACGTTGATAATCCCTTATGCCTTGATTACTCCATCTGTGTAATGGGAAGTGGACCGTAAAAAGAGGTAAATAATATTTGTTGAACTGCAATTTTTATTTAATTCTCCCTCCATCCTTACAAGATTTTCATCATTTTCATCAATTCTCCGGTTGGGAAATGGTGGAGCAGAGTTTAAATCAGAATTTTTAAGTGGCAAAGTCAAGCCTTGATCTGAAATTTCATCAGCGTGTTATTAGCATTTACCTATGATTCTATAATTGAAAAGAGCAAGAGATGCTAGAAACCATCATAAAGTGTCTTTTCTGTGCTGTGTGTTTCCACCTAAGATATGTATTTCTTACTTACTTGAATGTTTTTCTGAGTAAACTTAGCACTCAAGAGTTTCTCAGAAATTCTCTCTTAGCTGGAGTTACTGTCCTTGAAATATGCTCTTTTAGTATGTTTATAAGCACAGCTACCTTTGATCACGAAGACAACTGTATCATGGATTCATTTTCAAAGTCATTTATTACCATTAATTATTTCATGGAGAGCTTTTGCAGAAACAAAGATGTCTGAAAAAATGGCAATCTCTTTGCTAAGTTGCCTTTATGATCATTTAACTAAAAATAATTTTCCCTTTTCATATTTTCATCCTTCTATAATCATCAGAAAAATTCATTACAATATTTAGGCATCAGAATATATGGGGAAAAGAGAGGATTTTTCTACAATACAATTTGCATTCATCTTCCAGTCATAGCATATGAAATAGGAGACACTCCTGCACTGTCTCAACCATTTATTTGTGTGTTCATTACCCTGCTTCAGCAGTTTCCAAATATTTTTCTTTCAAGTTCCCTTTATCTACTCTTTAAAAATCATTGAAGACACCAAAGAACTTTGGTTTATGTGGATTATATCTTTATATATTTTCTGTATTAAAAATTAAAACTTAGAACATTTAAAGATTTTTATTAAACATATTAATAAAAATATGTAAACCAAAAATAACAGAATTTTATGAAAAATAAATGTATATTTTTCAAGATACTGTTTTACATTTTCAAAATCATTGTTTTATTTTTACAAATGTCTTCTAATATATGGATTAATAGAAGTCATCAGGATTCTTATATATTCTTATATTTGCTCCTGTATTAATCTGTGATGATATGTAGCCTCTGGAAAATCCCATTTATACTCATTAAAGAATAAGAATAAAAAAGGCAAATGACATCTTTGTCTTAACAGGTTTATTGAGATAAAATTTACATACCACAAAGTTCATCTGTTTGAAGTGTACCATTCAATGTTTTGTAGTATATTTACAAAATTATGCAATAATCACTAAAATCTTAAATTTGGAACATTTTCAACAACACAAAAAGAAACCCTGTCCCCATTACCTGTCCTCTCCATTTTCCACCCCACAGTATCTTGTAACCATTAATTTTCTTTTTATAAATTTCTTTTATAAGATATGTGGCTTTTTGTCACTGGCTTCTTTCACTTATACCCTATTTGAGGCCCATCCATGTTGCAAAATATGCCAGTACTTCATTCCTCTTTATTGTCAAATAGCATTCCTTTGTGTGGATATACTACATTGTATTTATTCATTAGTTAAAGGATATTGAGGGGTTTTTTTTCTACTTTTTGGCTGTTATAAATAACTCTGCTGTGAACATTAGTGTGCAAGGGTTCTTTTTTTGTTTTTTTGTTTTTGGAAATATTTTCTTTCATTTTGTTAGTTAGATACCTAGAAATTGCTGGGTCTTTTGTAACTCTCTATATAACATTTTGAGGAACTTGCAGATTGTTTTCCACAACAGCTGCACTATTATACATTCCCACCATCAATGTATAAAAGTTACAGCTTATCCACATTCTTACCAACACTTGTTCTTGTCTTTTTTTTTTCTTTTCTTTTCTTTTTTTAGCCAGCCTAGCATGTGTGATATCTTAGTTTTCATTTAACACCTCCAAAATGACTAATAATGTTGATCATCTTTTCATATACTTATTACCCATTCATATGTCTTCTTTAGAGAAACATGTATTTACCTTTTTTGCTCAATTTTTTTTTTTTAAAGATTTTATTTATTTGACAGAGAGAGCACAAGCAGAGGGAGAGAGAGAGAGAAGCAGGCTCCCCGCTGAGCAAGGAGCCTGATGTGGGACTCGATCCCAGGACCCTGGAATCACGACCCGGGCCGAAGGCAGCTGCTTAACCGACTGAGCCACCCAGGCGTCCCTTTTGCTCAGTTTTTAATTGGGTCATTTGTCTTTTTATTTTTGAGTTGTAAGTTTTTTTTATGTATTCTGGATATAAGTCCCTTGTGATGGTTAATTTCATATGTCAAATGGACTGGGTCACTGTGCCCAGATTTGGTCAAACAGTATTATAGATACTCCCATGAAGGTATTTTATTGGATGAGATTAACATTTAAATTGCTGAACTTTGAGTAAAGCAGATTACTTTCCATAATGTGAATGGACTTCATCCAGTGAGATGAAGGACTATTATAATAGAACAAAGACTGGCCTCTCCTAAGCAAGAAGGAATTTTGTCACCAAGACTGCCTTTTGGACTCAAATTGCAACTCTTCTCTGAGTCTGCAGCCTGCAAGTCTACCCTGCAGATTTTGAATTTACCAAGACTTCACAATCACATGAGCCAATGCCTCAAAATAAATCTCTCTGTATATAAGTATATCCTGTTGATTCTGTTTCTCTGGAGAACTGTGACTACTACAGTCCTTTATCAGATCTATGATTTGCAAATATTTTCTCTCTGTTTCTGGGTTGTCTTTCTACTTTTTAAATAGTGTCCTTTGAAGCACAGGTTTTTAAAGATTTTGTTTCAGTTCAATTAATGAATCTTCTCCTTTATTGTTTGTGCTTTTGGTATCATACCTGAGAAATCATAGCTTAATCTAAGGTCATCCAGATTTACTCTTCTATTTTAAGAGTTTTACAATTTCAGCTCTTAACATTTAGGTCTATGATCCATGTAGAATTAATCTTTGTGTATAGTGTGAGGTAGGTTTTCAAGTTTATAATTTTGCATTATTATCCATTTGTCTCAGCAACATTTGTTGAACCTAGTATTATTTTGAAAATATATTGATGTGGGAAACAAAGGCAGGAGAGAAATTATTAAATTTCCTTACTATCTACAGCCCCTTGACAAGTCCTTGAAACAAGCAGAATGACATTCCTCTAGGGACTCAACTGCCTCAATTTCAGTGCTTTGCTAAGGGCAAAAGACAATCTTAGTTCAACCCCCAGGACCCTGTAAGTCTACTTCAACATATAAAAATTCCTTTGGAAACTTCCTTTATCTTTACCCCCCCAAGATCCATGTTGGCAATCATCCCCCAAGCATATGACGCACCATATACATCTGAAGGGTCTCATGACTCAGGTTTTATTAGGCAATAATAAATGACCTTTTCCCAACAATAGCTCAAGGTCCTGGAAACCTTGCTTCCAGAATTCCTTAGAGACTTACACTATCCCTAGCTCCTTCCCAACTTGAAAATATATAATGGTCCACTCCTCATGACCCCGGTGCAGCTCTTTCTGCCCACGAGTCCTGTCCCCATACTTTAATAAAACCATCTTTTTGCACCAAAGGTGTCTCAAGAATTCTTTCTTGACCTTCAGCTTCGAACCCTAACATCCTTCCTACATTATATATTTGCCCCATAGACTAACAGAAAAGATCCCTAAACCATGTTTGAGAACTTTGTCCTGTCTATAAGTATCATCACACTGTAGCAATCACTTTAATTGAAACTTAGCATTTCTAATCCACTTTAGCATGTGGCTGTTCAGATTCATACCAGTGAAATATTTATCTTGTATTATCTTGGGTAAGGGAATTTAGAATAATGACCGTGCTTAATGTCATTTGTCAAAGAAGTGAATCCTTATGGATTTCCTAAATACAAGTGGAAGCTGGATTTTTTTTCCTCAGGATTTCAGTCTTTAAATCAGTAATAAAATCAGTTGACATTTTTTCTGGGACATGATTGCTAGTGAAAAGTCCCTTTCCTTTCAATGTTTATGAACTTCCAATTTCATGGTTCTAGAATTATGTTAACATTGTGGCTTAATGCCTATTGCACTTCACTTTCTGTGTAAAACCACCAATTTTGAATACTTACATGATATATCAAGCACTCAGTTACTAAAATATGCATTATTTTATTTTTTTTAAAGATTTTATTTATTCATGAGAGACAGAGAGAGAGGGAGGCAGAGGGAGTGGGGGGAAGCAGGCTCCCTGTGGAGCAGGGATCCTGACCTGGGACTCAATCCCAGGACCCTGGGATCAGGACCTAAGCCAAAGGCAGACACTTAACAGACTGAGCCACCCAAGCGCCCCAAAATATACATTATTTTAATTAAACCTGATGAGATCGGGCACGTTCAGGGTGGTATGGCCAGAATAGCCTGTGTAGTCAGTGTTATCCTCCTTTTAAAAAGAACAAAAATAAGGCTTTGAGCTATCATTTTTAGAAAGCTAAAGACTAAAATATTGACCAGAGAAAAATTCCAGCTAAAGATAATCCAAAAGTGAAAGAATGACACTGAAGAAGAAATGAGAAAAGACTCATTAATATGCTTTGTTTCAAATAAAATATGCCTCAATTTTTGTTAAATGAGATAAGCTTTGTCATTGATATGAGGAAACATTTTCTGAGGTAGGGGCTTAGGGAAAGTTGAAACACTTGAAAACTGGAATGCTTTAGATTCATACATTTCCTTTCCTATCACTGCTGATTACAAAGATATTTGCATGTAAATAGAAATTTTCTTCTGTGTAATCAGCAGACTGTTCCTTTAGTTTACTATGCATGTTCTCACCATGGATCCTTTTTTCCTCAGTAATCAATTCAAATATCACAGACACTAGGCTATGACATCATCAAATAATCCAAGATTAGAAACAGTCATGAGATCGAAAAGGGGAAAATACTTTTGTACAAATGTGTCAATAATCTAAAATAATGGTCATTCTGAAATATGGGAAATTCTGATAGCTTTATGAGCCTTAGTCTACCATGACGTGTTCAGTCAGTATATTGATATTAATATTAATATGTGGGTCCAATGCCCGATCCAATACAAAAATAGCTGCACTATTGCTCTCAATAAATAATTTATTCAAATTTACCCCTCCTCTTCAGACCTCTTATACAACTTACTGTACTCTTCTATAGAATTTATCTCTTTGGAAGAATATATGTGTGTCAGTCTCTTATCCTAGTATATTAGTGAGATTAACTAGAAAAATTTAAGAGTAGTTATTTTTTAATACCCCAAGGCATCTAGCTGAGTATCTGGCCCATAACATGTAGTATATAATTACTTGCAGATTAAGTTAACAGAGCTATGTAATATCAAACAGCTCAGTGGCTCACTACAATTTAATGTGATACCTGTTTTCTCATATGAAAAATATATATAACCCATTAAAAGCTAGTTACAGTATTCTAAAACATAAAATGTGCTTTCAGAAACAGAGGAAAAATAACTGTCCTGGCAAATCAATAGCTTATGACTATCTTGAATATATACACACTTTTTTTTTTTTTAGTATCAAAGTAGAATTTTTCAGAAAAGCCAGAATGAGGGCATCAGCATTCAAAAATAACCTTTGTAGGGGTACCTGGGTGGCTCAGTTGGGTTTAGTGTCCGAATCTTGGTTTTGGCTTAGGTCATGATCTCAGGGTTGGGAGATCAAACACCACGCCTCCCCATGTGGCTCTGTGCTCAGTGGGGAGTCTGCTTGGGATTCTCTCTTTCTTTCTCCCTCCGCCCCTCCCCCTGCTTATTCTCTTTTTCTCTCTCTCTCTAAAATAAATAAATGAATCTTTAAAAACAAACTATTCTAACTGGTGTAAGGTGGGGTATTTCACTGTGGTTTTGATTTCTATTTCTCTGATGGCTAGTGATGTTGAACATTTTTTCATGTGTCTATTAGCCATTTGTATGTCTTCTTTGGAGAAGTGTCTGTTCATGTCTTCAGCCCATTTCTTGACTGGGTTATTTGTTTTCTGGGTGTTGAGTTTGAGAAGTTCTTTATAGATCTTGGGTACCAGCCCTTCGTCTGTAATGTCATTTACAAATATCTTCTCCCATTCTGTGGGTTGCCTCTTTGTTTTGTTGACTGTTTCCTTTGCTGTGCAGAAGCTTTTTATCTTGATGAAGTCCCAAAAGTTCATTTTTGCTTTTGTTTCACTAGCTTTTGGAGATGTATCTTGAAAGAAGTTGCTGTGGCCGATGTCAAAGAGGTTACTGCCTATGTTCTCCTCTAGGATTTGGATGGATTCCTGTCTCACATTGAGGTCTTTCATCCACTTTGAGTTTATCTTTGTGAATGGTGTTAGAGAATGGTCGAGTTTCATTCTTCTGCATGTGGCTGTCCAATTTTCCCAGCACCATTTATTGAAGAGACTGTCTTTTTTCCATTGCATGTTTTTTCCTGCTTTGTCAAAGATTATTTGACCATAGAGGTGAGGGTCCATATCTGGGCTCTCTATTCTGTTCCATTGGTCTGTATGTCTGTTTTTGTGCCAGTACCATGCTGTCTTGGTGATCACAGCTTTGTAAAATTCTCTAGCTCAGATTTTGGACAGCTTTGGAGGGCATGTGTTGTGCTGTGATGAGCACTGGGTGTTATACACAACTAATGAATCATTGAACACTACATCAAAAACTAATGATGTACTATATGTTGGCTAACTGAACATAATAAAAAATAATAAAAACCCCAAAACCATTTTATTATTTGTTTAATTTTCATAACTATAAAATGAAGATGATTGTCAGATGAACAATATATAGTATGCTATAAAAAAAGAACTGAATGAATGATAGCCCCTTATTTTTTAAAAAATTCTCATATTTAAACAACCCTAAAAACAAAATATTATTTTAAGTTACTCCCCACTGATTTTAAATGACCAACCTTGATTATTTTACCTTTAACTATCAATCCACACATGAAACTACTTACTTGACATCTTGACTTGAATATATAATAGCAACTTCAAATGGAACTTATCCAAAACACAAAATTCTTGATATGTCCCTATACTGTTTCTCTTCCTAAAAAGGAATCACCACCATAAACTCAGCTGCTTATGCCAAAAACATAACAGCTATCCTTGATTCCTACCTTTCAGTTCTAATTCATCATAATATACTGTCAGTACATGAAAAATATACATTCATGTATATCATGATTATGTCTATTTCTGTCTCTGCTGCCAGCCCTTTAGTCTAATCACTGCAACAGAATCCTAACAGAGTTTTCTAGGCCAAATCATTTTGGGTAGTCTTAGTTTTGTTCATTTGTATGTTACAAATTTCACAAATAAGTATTAATTTTAGTGAAAATTTATATTGAAATAAATGATGCCACTTGAAAAGAACACACAGATACATAACAGTAAAAGAAAGATTTGCAAATGCATGTGTGAAAAGACATGGTGTTTTCCTTGGATGTATCACTGGCTATAAAGAAGTATTCTATGTTTTAAAATAAAACATTTTGAATAGTATATGTGCATCAAATGGTGAGAAGCAGCTTATTTGGATTTTTTAAAAGTAACTTCTTTATACATCTTTTATTAAACCCATTTATGTTGATTGCTGTGTAATTTACATGGGAAAAGGAGATGATTCATAGCTTTCATGAGTGCTTGCATTCATTTTTTTCTTTTAATCTTAATTGTCAGCAGAATTGGGTGTTCTCTGCAGCTGGATCTTGGTCCTGGGATGGGAGACATTGTGACCTAAAAAGAAACCATGGCTTTAAGATCAGAAAGTCTTGGGGATAGACCTGGCTACTGTTGGGTAATATGTCTTTCTTTCTCTTTCCTTTCCTGTTTCCTTCCCCTCTTCCTTTTATCCCTTCCTTCTTTTCTTTTTAGTATTGACTTTTTTTTAGTATTGACTTAGCACCTCATTATATGAAAAGACCTATGCTACGCACCAAGTATAAAAAGAAAAATAAGAACACTCTCCATGACCTGGAGGATTTCTAGTTTAGTAGGGAAATCAGATAGTTCGTGATATTCAGCATGCCAAGAGATTAAGAGATAAAATTAAATCAGCCTATAAAAGTCAGGGAAAGTTTTAAAAGAAGAGGAAGCATTTGAGTTCAATTTGCCATCAAAGGAGGTTATCTCCCTGAGATACATGATGGGATATCATGAATATTCTTTTCTCAGTTATTACTTTTTCTCTCTAAGTAACTTATTATCCTGGGAGATTTTCAATATCTTTTTCATGAGAATCAGGTTTCAAATTAAATCTAAGAAAATCAAGTTGCAGCAATTTAAGTCAACATACTTTCCTGTGTCTACTCCTTTAAGGTAATGAAGGCAATACAAAAACTGATAACATAGAGGCTCTGAAATCTAAAAACTTATAGTCTCTCTTATGAAAGGATGGGGAAACATGCAAATAACTCCATTAGTTGTCAGACTAATAAGTTATATTACAAAATTATAAACAGTTCTATGAAAACACAGGAAAAACTAATTCCAATTGAAGGCTTATAGAAAGTTTTCTAAAAAAAAAAAGATAGTTGCTTTAGTTCTTGATATATTGGTTACACTTTCATGAATGAATATGTGAGGACAAAAACTTTTCAGGCCCTGAGTGCATGTTGAAGAGAGGCATGGAGATGAGCAAGAACTAATTATATTTTTAAATACTTGAAAATATGGTGAAGAGCAAGAGGAAAAGTGAATCCATTTTTGAGGAATCTTGAGCTTATAAAACCGAGAGAGATCATAAGAAAAAACAAAACAATGAAACAGCAAACAAAATAAAAGTTGCAAATATAAATTGGGTATATATGCTGATGTTTATTTAGAAAGAGAAAAAATTGTAACAAATTATACATTTTTAAAAAAAACCTGACAAATACCACTGTTTGTTTTTTTTTTTTAAGATTTTATTTATTTACCTGAGAGAGGGAAGGAGAGAGGCTTGCGAGTGGGGGGAGGAGCAGAGGAGGAGGGAAAGGGACAAGCAGACTTTTCACTGAGCTCAGAACCCCTCACAGGGCTTGATCCCACAACCCTGAGATCATGACCTCAGCTGAAACCAAGAGTCAGATGCTCAACCGACTGAGCCACACAAGAGCCCCAACAAATACCACTGTTAAAGAAAAATCACACTGGACACTTGTTAAAAACAGCGAAGAAGATTTCATTCAAGACTATTGCAATAGGGGTGACTAGATGGCTCAGTTGGTTAAGTGTCCGAACTCTTGATTTTGGCTCAGGTCATGATCTCAGGGTCCTGGGATCAAGCCCCTCATAGGGATCTCCACTCAGTGGAGAGTCTGCTTGTTTCCCTCTCCCTCTTCCCCTCCTGCTCACTCTCTCTGTCTCTTTCTTTCAAATAAATAAATTAATTTAAAAAAAGACTATTGCAATAGAAGAGAGAGATTGAACTCAACTCTGCTGAAAAAAAGGCAGGGACATTATTAAACACTGATCTGAGTAATGAAAAAGTACTAGAGGACGTTGGTGGGAAGGTTGGTCAGTGTTTTATGTCAAAGTTTTTGCTGATTGTTGCTTATATAATTTAGGCTCCTACATTCCCTTAGAGACTGGCAGGGTGGGGTGGGGGGGCCTATCTTCCTGAATTGCTCTCATTTCCCCTTGAGAAAGACATTCCTGGACACAGGGGATTTACATCTAGAAGAGCCAGAGAAAGAATTTACAATTGCAAGTTTTCTAAACTAAATGCTCTAAGAAAGGGAGATGGGAAGAAAACCTGTCTAAAGTTTAACCAGGCTGAGGAGAATATTAAGGCCATCTGGTTCACCACTAAATCATCAAATCCAAAAAAATAAATTGACATGTAAGTTACATTTCTTATACATTTTATATTACCTTTCTCTTCTACCATCATTGGATTCATTATCTTTTATTATATCTTCATCTGGAAACAATTTTGTGATATGGTTTCTTATAGAAAGAACTCTAATTTCCCTTTAGCCAAGGTTGACTAAAATAAATTATTATTAATAATTTAAAAACATCTCAGATTTATAACTCATTACTGTCAAGGAAATTTTAGGATGGTTGCCAAATTTAAAGAAAGTGCTATCAAATTTCTTTCATATGTGAGCTGTAAAATTTCTGGAATTTCAGGTTTTCTTGTGCAATAACTAATCCTCCTCTTTGAACTGATAACATTCATTCACCAGTTTGCCAATGATATCCTGTTGTAGTTGTATACTTTGAGTTTTAGGTTATTTTTGTCAGTGTTAGTATTTCATATCAAATGAACAAGAAGTTAATACAAATCTGAATAGTGTGATTAGGAAAGGCCAACTTAGGCCAGTAGAAAAGCATAAACAAGGAATGGTCTTGGGCTATTGTGTGGTACATAACCTGAGCACCAATTTGCAGAACACTAGTGAAGCGTGATGAAAACTGGACACACAAGGACCAAGTATAGTTGGTTCGTGACATAAATACATGTAGTATGTCCCCAATGCCAAACCTAAAACCTGCCTTTAAAATTACTAAGCTAAGGAGCTGAAAATCATTTGGCTCTTTATATAGGGATAGTGATCTCTTTCATTTAGTGTTTTTTTTTTCAAACAGATGAATTGCCAAATTGAAATGATAACTGTAAAAAAAATTTTAAAGGACTAATCTGTTACAGAAATAATTCTTTTAAAAATTCCATTACAGAGACATCTTTACAAGTATATGTAAGACAGATAATATTCTTTCCTTACCTAGCAAATAGAAGAAAAAGAATCAAATAGAAAAACAAACAAACAAAAAAGTTAATTGAAAGTTGATTGAGGAGTTAGTTTGAAGAGAGATCTATTACTACCTCTACAGCTATGTCTTTGCTTACATGTAGAGAAAAATCTCAAGGACAGTATAAAACAAAATGTGCTTTGCATGTCATCTAAAGTAAGTTGCATTTCAGTGCTTGAATGGATATAAATGTTGCAAATGGAACGCAGCTGGAAAAGACCTACAGAAAGACTAGAAATAATATAAAAAGAAGGCCTTTAATGTCACTGAGGTAATTACTTTTCTCAGGAAATAAGTGCCATGCTTTACTAGTAAAAGGAGAGGATGACACTATTTGTCTTGTTCATTGTTGAAATATGATTTATCATAGTTCATTTATGATAGCCCATATCTTCTTGTCATATTTTGACCATGATTTATTCAGAAAAAAATGATTTCACTTTTCAATTTAAAGGTAGTGTACAATCATACTAGTCTATAAATATATTAAAATTCACAACAGTAAACTTGGAAATAATTAAAGTTCAGCTTGCCTTTCTTCTCTAACCAGACTACACATAGGGGAAACAAAAGGCTAAGAGAGAAATGCTTTCACATTTTCTGGAAAGAGTCATACACTTTTAGAAAAAGGAATGACAGTATTTTAAACATATTCAAATTCATTATGATTTCATTTATCAAATCAACATAGCTTATGTCATAATTTTATAATTATATGGAAAGTTAAAATAATTATTTTCCAAATTATGTTCATTCATAAAAGAAGTTGCGTTTCTAATCAAATAGGGAACAAGTTCCTCAAATATGTAAAAGAACACTGTCTTTAGGTTAGTAGGAGCCCTTTGAAATCACTGGCTGCTCTAGTCTTCAGGCATATTCTCCCACAATTAGTTTGAGATAGTTTATAAGTATATTCTGGAAAGTTTTAGGTCTGCCACTTCTGTTTTACACTTTGAAGCACATTTTCTTTTTTTTTTTTTAATATTTTATTTATTTATTTGAGAGAGAGAGCAGGAACAGGTGGAGAAGCAGACTCCCCACTGAGCAGGGAGCCCTACATGGACTCTATCCCAGGACCAGTGGGTCATGACCTGTGCCAAAGGCAGACGCTTAATGAACTGAGTCACCCAGGTGCCCCAAAGCCATTTTCTTTCTAAGTGCACAATCTAGAATATTAATATTTTAATTGACTCCTCATATAAAATTAATTAAAATTATGTTCCATAAAAAAGATATTCATTGTAAATCAAATTTAGCAACTATTTTTCAAGAAGTATCATCAAGTATTAATAATAACATTAGGTCTATAAAAATGATATAACCTTCCTGGAGGCCCAATTTGGCTCCACGTATTGACAGTTAAAAATGTACTTATTTTGTATTCCAGCAATCTCATTTCTATGGATTTATCATAAGGCAATAATTAAATGCATTTGCCAGATATGTGTACAAGACTCTTCATCTCAATTTTTTATAGATACCAAAGTATTTGAATAAAACCAAAATGTCAAACAGTCGTGAATCATCCAATATTTGGTATTACTCACCAATAATTAAAAATACTGTCTGTGATAAATACAAAAACATATTCATAATACTTAGAGTAAACTTATAGATAAATTATCAAATATTATGTTTCATTAACTCATTTTTTAATGTGTTTTAGATGCACATAGAGAATTGTTTGAAAAAACAAAAACCAAAATACTCACCAATTCTTGACATCTTATTTAATAGCAAAACCCCAAATTCATTTCCAAGTACTTAGTATGTACTGAAAAATATTTGTGACTAAATGAATAAATTAATGAAGACAATAAATAAAGGCAAGAATCAGAGGATGTATTTTTACCCATAATGTTAAATATTTTTTTCTTCGACATTTTTGTAAATGCAGTAAAGTAAAAAAATGCAGTAAAAAAAAAAAACAAGCACTAGAAAGGAGGAGGAGAAATCTATAATTATTTACAAATGATAGTAATTTCATACAGAGAAAACAAGAATTAATTAAAAACTTAAAACTGTGTTTACATTTTGAAGAGTGTGGCTAGGATAAATATAAGGAAACTTACAGCTTTGTATATAGTACAAATTATATGCAAGTATTATATACAGCAATAAAAGAAAATGATTTATTATGATAAAATAAAAAATGGAATGGCTGGAAATATATCTAACAAGTTGAATCTAGGGCATATATTTTTGGAACCACATAATTTGCTTAAAATACATAAAAGAAGATGAAGAAGTTAAGCAGTCTGTCATTTCTGTGGATGGGAAGACTTAATATTTAAATATATCAATTCTCCTCTAAGTTACCAAAATATTTAAAGCAATTTTAATAGTATTTCCTATGGTGATTTATTTCTGGATTTGAAAAGCAACTGAGGTCAGTGTAAAGGAATCAAGTCAAAATAATAAAGAGGATTTAGAGAGAAAATGAATGGGACCTTAAACAATTAAATAGTATATTATATAGTAAACCTAAAATTATTTTAAAAGCACAATGCAAATGCAAGAGTAGGCAGATGATGAATAAAGAGAACATAGAGATCCAATTAATAGAAAATGTGGTAAGTTAATATTTTTAATATTAGGGAGATGATAAATTATTCAATAAATGGTGATGAGATAGCAATTTTTAAAGATATAAGATTAAATTATTCTGTACCGTATATCGCAAGAAATTCCAAATGAACAACAGTGTAAAAAAATAAAATAAAATAAACCCGAAGGGCACCTTGCTGGCTTAGTTGGTAGAGCATCCAACTCTTGATATCAGGGTCATGTTTGAGCCCCATACTGGGTATAGAGATTACCTAAAAAAAATAAATAAATAAAAATAAAATAAAGCTGAAACCAAAACAACACCAGTAGAAAATATAAATGAATAATGTACATACTATTGGAGCTGAGATAAACTATTTTAACATAATAGAGGAAGTCAAACAAAAGTTTATTTTTTTGTATATCTAAACGAATAGTTAAGTTATAGTTTTCAAAAAGCCTCAGGATGAAATGCATGCAAGCTAGAAAATATTTAAAAGAGACATGGCAAGGGGCGCTCGGGTGGCTCAGTTGGTTAAGCATCTGGCTCTTGATTTCAGCTCAGGTCATGATTTCAGTGTTCTGAGATCAAACCCTGTGTTGGGCTTTGTGCCGGGCGTGGAGCCTGCTTAGGATTCTCTCTCTCCCAGGCCCTGTCCCGGTCCCCTCCCTCAAAAAAAAAAAAAAAAGGAAGGAAGGAAGATAAAAAGATATATGACAAGGTAACAGTGTGTTGGAGCTGGCTTTCATTGGCTCACAAGTGTCGGTTTTGCTCATCTTTTCCCAACGCTGCTTTCATAAGTTATATGAGATTGAAATCAGCCACAGTAGTTAATTGATTATATCATAGAAACTGTCAAGCACTACAAATCAGGGCCCAACCTCCCAAGCCTGTTAAACATTTACTATATATGACTACTTATATGTTAATATAGACCTGCATAGCATGTGATAGAGGTAGACAGGGGAAAACAAAACAATACAAAATAAAACAAAACAAAGAGAGAGAAAGCCTGAATCATTAAATATGAAAATACTTAATTGTACCATTGTGCTGTTACTACATAGTGGAATTTATTGCCTTCTTTTAATTATAGAAGAAAGAAAGAAGTAGCTTTTTTGTGTTTTATAAACATATAATACTTGTGTCATAACGGTAAGAAATAATAACTAATCTCACTTTCAAATGTGCCTATTTGTTCTATCTAGCCAGATTTACCCTACATACATAGTTAGAGATATGTGAAACTATGTGTATGTGTATATCATATATGTTGTATTTTTTCAGGGAAGCCATATTTATAGCAACAAACTGTAATGCAATATGAATGCAACACATTAGGGTATTTGTTGATATGGGAAAAGCATTCATACTGTATGGTTAAGTGAAATTAAGTCCAATGAAATATTTTCAGTTAAATATATTTTATTGGTTATCTTCCCTCACTGACTTCCTTCCCCAAACTCCATTTATGACCACAGAGATATTTTTTGTTTAAAAATATGAATAGAGAAAACAGTGGAGATAAGAAGTTAGAACACAAATCAATAAGTAATTATCTACATAGCTGACTGTAAAATGCAGAAACATAAGTTGGTATTATAGTAAGCCCAGAAACACTCAGGAATTAGAGGAAAAATGTAATAAGAAACAAGAAAATAAGTTTCTAGGGTTAGGATATAGCAGAGGAGAAAAATGAGGGAGATTTCCAGGGAAATATTAAAATGATATTGGAAGATAAGGACTTGGTGAGGAATCACTGGAGCAGAGAGACATAGGGATCCAGGAGGAAGGGGGGAAAAATGAAATTAACTGATTAATTTATTACTTGCATATGCAGAGAAGAGTTTTACACTTCAACAAAGAGTTTGGGAATAAACTAATGACAGATCCATAAAAATTTAAGTATATATACATATTAGACAACTATTCACTTTGGGAAGACAAAAAGATCATATAAGAGATAAAATGAAACCCAATCATAGTGTATTACTTAGCTGAATTTAAAATATTTAATACAGAATCACAAGAATAAAATTCTGGATATTGGTCTAGCCAAATCTGACTATACTGATAAAATGGGCTAATGGGAAGTATGTTTGTAGACATACATGTATCGTGTGTCTGTGTGTACGGGGGAGGTAAGAAAGCTAAATCTTCATTTTTCATGATATAATACCAAGGATAGTATCCAAAATCAAAAAAAAAGTAAGGTGTTTGCGTAAAAAAACCCAACACATTATCTAAGAAATAAGCCGCTAACTATAGTGGGTGTGGGAGGAGGCACAGCTGAAAGACTTGAAAGTGGTTGCTTCTGTGAAATGAACACAAGAGTGAGATACAAAGGTTTCCTTCTAACCCTTGAAGATCTAGCTGGCATTTAAAACCAAGAATGCTTAACTTTGATAAAAATTTAAAAACTAAAGACCTGAAGTAATAAATGTTTAACAAACTTTGCCATCATCGATGTGTCTAGATGATTGCCAAAGCCTAAGTGTTCCCTTGCTTTTCCTCTTGACCTCTTTGAGTTTATTCTCAAAAAGGATCCAGAGTGATTCTGTAACTAACTATATGTCAGACTGCAAATCTCCAATGGCTCCCAAGTTATTCAGAGTCAAGGTCAAGGAGTATAAAATGGTTTACAAGCATCCAGCCACCCGTTGTATCAGCAACCTTTCTTGACCACTTTCTGTCTCCCTCTCTTGCAGTTACACTGACCACTCCTATGAAGTGTGTAAGACACTTCAACACTTGTTCTTCCCTTGATGGTTGCAGAGCTTCCCCCTCACTCCCTCAGTTTTATCCTGTCACCTTCTTAACCAGGTCCTCCCAATCTGTTGCACCTCATAGCCTTCTCACCAATCCGACATTCTTAATATCCCTTCCTTGCTTTTTTTTTTCTTCATATCACTTAACTTCTAGCAAATGATACATTTCATCCATTCATTTTTTTCCTTTCTCCTCCAGATAAAATGTATTCTCTACAAAGGCAAGGATTTTTCATTGCTTTATCTTCAATGGCCAGAACAGTACGTGATATATACCATTCAATAAATATTTATTTAAACAATGAATAATTGAAATAGCTATAAATTTAAGAATAAAGAGTGGTTTGGCAAGGTATAAAGGATAGTTGTTTCTGTTTATTGTTTGTATTACAGAATTATAAGCATTTTTCTTATTTTATTATCTAATTTTCTAATTTATCTGTAAATAACATACATGTACTTGTAATAACAAGTTATATGGAATTAGTATTAAAATGAATCTATATAAGCAAATTCAGAAGTGCTAAAAAGAGCAAATACTGATCTATAGCTTAGGTAGAATGTGAAGAACAAATATAGAACAAATGAAAAATGATATTTTAATGTGAGAGTTAAAAACTATTACAACACTAATTTTAAAAAGAAAGAAAAGCTTTTCAATATTAGTCTAATAATTTACATCATTTATGTTGCCTTCTGCTTGTTTTCCTTATCCATATACATAAATGAACATCATAGTTAGCAGTTTTATTATTGTTGTTTTAGTGACCACTTATTGATCACTATCTGTTTACCAGGCCCTCTGCTAAGTACTTTATGCACACTCTACCACTTAATCCTCATAACATGATGTGGGCTCTGTTAATTTGTACATTTTATAGATATAAACATTTGATATTAAAAAGTTGTTTGCTTCTAAATAAAACTACATTTCATTACTTCCAATTAACTTTAACATAATTAAATTTTTCTCATTCTTGAATTCACTTAGCTAGGTAGTAATATGTTTCAACCTTAATATGTCTAGGTCTGAAGTGCTTTATTTTCCCCCAAATTTGCTCCTGCCATCCCTCAATCTATTTTTCCCCATATTTAAGCTTGTTCAGGCAATAATCCTGTAGTCACTCTTGACTCTTCTTTGTTTCCACTCTCTCATAAATCCTGTTGCTCCTACCATCAAAAGACATCCACAATCTAACCACTTCTTGACATTCCACTGAACCACAAGAATGCAAGTCACCAGATTCTCTTGACCAAATTCTGTCCCTGTTGGAGGAGGTAAAAGAGAGGACTTGACTGCAGGTTGATCTGCCGGCTAGATCTGGGCACTTGGAGGCTCCTCATCCCCTCCCCCTCCAGGGAATGTAAGTCCTGCCTACTGTTCCCACACTAGCAGCCATTTCAGTGATCTCACAGTATTGAGAGTGAGGTGTTTTTGAGACCATTGGACTGAGTATATGACTAAACCCAGTTAAGGCTTCTAGATAAACTTTTGAGATTCTGGCTGGTGCAACTGCTGGAGACAAGCCTCGTATGTAAATTCTCTTGCCTATTATTATTATTTTTTTAAAGATTTATTTATTTGTTTATTTATTTGAGATAGAGCACAGGAGGGAGGGGCAGAAGGAGAGGGAAAGAGAGTCATAAGCAGACTCTGCACTGAGCACGGAGCCCAAGGCGGGGGTCAGTCTCAAGACCCTGAGAACACAACCTGAGCCGAAACCAAGAGTCAGACACTTAATTGACTGTGCCACCCAGGCACTCCTCTCTTTATTATTATTATTATTATTATTATTATTATTATTATTATTATTATTATT
>NW_022589726.1:1302673-1322873 GCF_004348235.1 Phoca vitulina
TTATTATTATTATTATTATTATTATTATTATTATTATTATTATTATTTGTTTCATTTCAAGGCGCACAGCTATCCCATCACCACAAAGTTTCTCTCATGTGGCCCTTTTGGAGGCTTACCTACTTCCCTACCATCCCTACTAACTCCTTAACACTGAAAACCACTAATCTGTTCCCTGTTTCTATAATTTTGTTATTTCAAGAATGGTTATGTAAATGGAGTCATACAATATGTAACATTTAGGATTTACTCTTTTTTACACAACACAATTATCTGGAGATTCATCCAAGTTGTATGTATCAATAGTTTCTTCTTATCGTTGTGTTCTATGATATGATATGTATGTACTAAAAATGTGTTTAACCATTCATCCATTAAAAGGCATCTGGGTTGTTTTCAGTTTTTACATATTATGAACAAAGCTGCTATGAATATTTGTGTTAGGTTTTTATGTGATACATTTTCATTTCTCTAAGATAAATAAATATCAAAGCGTACAGTTAGTGGATGGCATGATAGTTGCATACTTAATAAGAACTGACAAACTGGGGCGCTTGGGTGGCTCAGTAGGTTAAGTGTCCAGCTCTTGATTTCAGCTCTCAGGTCATAATCTCAGGGTCCTGAGATTGAGCCCCCCATGGCTCCGTGCTCAGTGGGGTGTCTGCTCATCCCTCTGCCCCTTCCCCTTTCTAATGTTCTCTCTCTCAAATAAATAAAATCTTAAAAAAAAAACAAAAAACAACTGCTACACTGCTTTCCAGAGTGTACCATTTTACATTTTCACTAGCAGTATATGAGTGATCTAGTCTTGCTGCATCATTGTCAGCATTTGGTGTTTCCCCATTTTTTATTTTAGCCATTCTGATAACTGTGTAATGATATCTCACTGTGGTTTTAATCACCATTTAATCTGTGGTTTTAATCTGCATTAATGACTAATGATGTACCTTTTTTGGTAAAATGTCTATACATGTCTTTTTTTCCATTTTCTAGGAATCTTTTTTTTTTTTATTGTTTAGTTTTGAGAATTCTTTATATATTCTAAATACTAGTCTTTTGTCAGCTATGTTGTTTGCAAATGTCTCCAGGTGTGCAGCTCGTCTTTTCATCCTCTTAAGAGGGTCTTTCACAAACAACATTTTAAAACTTTCCCCCCAAGCTTTATTAAGACATAATTGACATATGATATTAATAAGTTTAAGTTGTGCAATGTGATGGTTTTTACATGTATGTATATATTGTGAACATTTTTTTAACTTTGATGAAGTTCCTTTATGGATCATGCTTTTGGTCTATGTCTAAGAACTCATTCTTAACCTCTTGTCATAAAAAACTATATTCTAAAATTTTTATAGTTTTACATTTATAGTGTATATTGAGTAAACTTTTATATATACTATCAGATTTAGGTTGAGGTTTATTTTTGGGCATATGGATATCCAATTGATTCCAAAACCCTTTGTTTAACACAGTATCCTTTCTTTTTTTTTTTAATTTAATTTAATTTTATTATGTTATGTTAGTCACCATACAGTACATCATTAGTTTTTGATGTAGTGTTCCATGATTCATTGTTTGCATATAACAACCAGTGCTCCATGCAATACGTGCCCTCCTTAATACCCACCACCGGGCTAATCCATCCAACCCCCTCCCATCTAAAACCCTCAGTTTGTTTCTCAGAGTCCGTAGTCTCTCATGGTTCGTCTCCCCTTCCGATTTCCCCCCCTTCATTTTTCCCTTCCTTCTCCTAATGTGCTCCCTGCTATGCCTTATGTTCCACAAATAAGTGAAACCATATGATAATTGACTTTCTCTGCTTGACTTATTTCACTTAGCATAATCTCCTCCAGTCCCATCCATGTTGATGTAAAAGTTGGGTATTCATCCTTTCTGATGGCTGAGTAATATTCCATTGTATATATGGACCACATCTTCTTTATCCATTCATCTGTTGAAGGGCATCTCGGCTCTTTCCACAGTTTGGCTATTGTGGACATTGCTGCTATGAACATTGGGGTGCATATGGCCCTTTTTTCCACTACATCTGTGTCTTTGGGGTAAATACCCAATAGTGCAATTACTGGGATATAAGGTAGCTCTATTTTTAATTTTTTGAGGAACCTCCACACTGTTTTCCAAAGTGGCTGTACCAACTTGCATTCCCACCAACAGTGTAAGAGGGTTCCCCTTTCTCCACAACCTCTCCAACATTTGTTGTTTCTTGCCTTGTCCATTTTTGCCATTCTAACTGGTGTAAGGTGGTATCTCAATGTGGTTTTGATGTGAATTTCCCTGATGGCTAATGATGATGAACATTTTTTCATGTGTCTGTTAGCCATTTGTATGTCTTCTTTGGAGAAGTGTCTGTTCATGTCTTCTATCCATTTCTTGACTTGATTATTTGGTTTTTGGGTGTTGAGTTTGAGAAGTTCTTTATAGATCTTGGATATCAGCCCTTTGTAGTGTCATTTGCAAATATCTTCTCTCATTCTATGGGTTGCCTCTTTGTTTTGTTGACAGTTTCCTTTGCTGTGCAGAAACTTTTTATCTTGATGAAGTCCCAAAAGTTCATTTTTGCTTTTGTTTCACTTGTCTTTGGAGATGTACCTTGAAAGAAGTTGCTGTGGGGGCGCCTGGGTGGCTCAGTTGGTTGGGCGACTGCCTTCGGCTCAGGTCATGATCCTGGAGTCCCGGGATCGAGTCCCGCATCGGACTCCCTGCTCAGCGGGGAGTCTGCTTCTCCCTCTGATCCTCCCCCTCTCATGCTCTCTGTCTCCCATTCTCTCTCTCAGATAAATAAATAAAAAATCTTTAAAAAAAAAAAAAAAAAAGAAGTTGCTGTGGCAGATGTCGAAGAGGTTACTGCCTATGTTCTCCTCTAGAATTTTGATGGATTCCTATCTCACATTGAGGTCTTTCATCCATTTTGAGTTTATCTTTATGTATGGTGTTAGAAAATGGTTGAGTTTCATTCTTCTGTATATAGCTGTCCAATTTTTCCAGCACCATTTATTGAAGAGACGGTTTTTTTTCCATTGCGTATTTTTTCCTGCTTTGTCGAAGATTATTTGACCATAAAGTAGAGGGTCCATATCTGGGCTCTCTCTTCTGTTCCATTGGTCTATATGTCTGTTTTTGTGCCAGTACCATACTGTCTTGGTGATCACGGCTTTGTAACACAGCTTGAAATCGGGCAACACGATGCCCCCAACTTTGTTTTTCATTTTCAACATTTCCTTGGCAATTCGGGGTCTTTTCTGATTCCATACAAATTTTAGGATTGTTTGTTCCAGCACTTTGAAAAATGTCATTGGAATTTTGATCGGGATGGCGTTGAAGGTATAGATTGCTCTGGGCAACATAGACATTTTAACAATGCCAATCCATGAGCGTAGAATGTTTTTCCATCTTTTTGTGTCTTCTTCAATTTCTTTCATGAGTGTTCTGTAGTTCATAGAATATAGATCTTTACCTCTTTGGTTAGGTTTATTCCGAGGTCTCTGATGGTTTTTTGTGCTATTGTAAATGGAATCAATTCTCTAATTTCTCTTTCTACAGTTGCATTGTTAGTGTATAAGAAAGCAACTGATTTCTGTGCATTGATTTTGTATCCTGCCACATCACTGAATTGCTGTATGAGTTCTAGTAATTTGGGGGTGAGTCTTTTGGATTTTCCACATAAAGTATGTCATCTATGAAGAGAGTTTGACTTCTTCTTTGCCAATTTGAATACCTTTTATTTCTTCTTATTGTGTGATTGCTGTTGCTAGGACTTCTAGTACTATGTTGAACAATAGTGGCAAGAGTGCACATCCTTGTCGTGTTCCTGATCCTAAGGAAAAGGCTCTCATCTTTTCCCCATTGAGGATAATATTCACTGTGGGTTTTTCATAGATGGATTTTATGAACTTGAGGAATGTTCCCTCTACCTGTATACTCTGAAGAATTTTAATCAGGAAAGGATGCTATATTTTGTCAAATGCTTTTTCTGCATCAATTGAGAGGATCATATGGTTCTTATCTCTCCTCTTATTAATGTGTTCTATCACATTTATTGATTTGCAAACGTTGAACCACCCTTGCATTCCGGGGATAAATCCTGCTTGGTCGTGGTGGATGATCCTTTTAATGTATTATTGGATCCTATTAGCTAGGATTTTGTTGAGAATTTTGGAATCCATATTCATCAGGGATATTGGTCTGAACTTCTCCTTTTTGATGGGGTCTTTGCCTGGTTTGGGGATTAAGGTAATGCTGGCCTCATAGAATGAGTCTGGAAGCTTTCCTTCTGTTTCTGTTTTTTGAAACAGCTTAGGAGAATAGGTATTATTTCTTCTTTGAATGTTTGGTAGAATTCCCCAGGGAATCCATCAGGCCCTGGACTCTTGTTTTTTGGGAGGTTTTTGATCACTGCTTCAATCTCCTTACTGGTTATTGGCGTATTGAGGTTGTCAATTTCTTCCTGTTTCAGTCTTGGCAGTTTATGGGTTTCCAGGAAGGCATCCATTTCTTCCAGGTCGCTTAATTTATTGGCATATAGTTGTTGATAATAATTTCTAATAATTGTTTCTATTTCCTTGGTATTAGTCATGATCTCTCCCCTTTCACTAATAATTTTATTCATTTGGGTCCTTTCCCTTTTCTTTTGGATAAGTCTGGCCAGTGGTTTATCAATCTTATTAATTCTTTCAAAGAACCAGCTTCTAGTTTCATTGATCTGATCTACTGTGTTTCTGGTTTCTAATTCATTGATCTCTGCTCTAATCATAATTATTTCTCTTCTAATGCATGGCTTAGGCATCATTTGTTGCTTTTTCTCCAGTTCTTTAAGGTGTAGAGTTAGTTGGTGAATTTGGGGTTTTTCATTTTTTTTTTTGAGTGAGGCTTGGATGGCTATGTATTTCCCCCTTAGGACCGCCTTGGCAATATCCCATAGGTTTTGGACCAATGTGTTTTCATTCTCATTGGTTTTCATGAATTGTTTAAGTTCTTCTTTGATTTCCTGGTTGACCCAAACATTCTTGAGCAGAGTGGTCTTTAGCTTCCAAGTGTTTGAATTTTTGCCAAATTTTTCCTTGTGATTGAGTTCCAGTTTTAAAGCATTATTGTCTGAGAATATGCAGGGAATAATCTCAGTCTTTTGGTATCAGTTGACACCTGATTTGTGACCCAGTATGTGGTCTATTCTGGAGAAAGTTCCATGTGCACTCAAGAAGAATGAGTATCCTGTTGATTTAGGGTGGAATGTTCTGTATATATCTATGAGGTCCATCTGGTCCAGTGTGTCATTCAAAGCTCTTGTATCTTTGTTGATTTTCTGCTTAGATGATCTGTTTATTGCTGAGAGTGGAGTATTGCGGTCTCCTACAATTAACGTATTATTATCAAAATGACTCTTCATTTTGGTTAATAGTTGGCTTATGTAGTTGGCTGCTCCCATGTTGGGGGCGTAGATATTTACAATTGTTAGATCTTCTTGTTGGATAGACCCTTTAAGAATGATATAGTGTCCTTCTGTGTCTCTAATTACAGACTTTAGTTTAAAATCTAATTTGTCTGATATAAGAATTGCTATCCCAGCTTTCTTTTGAGATCCATTGGCATGGAAGATAGATCTCCATCCCTTCACTCTCAGTCTGGATGTATCTTTAGTTTCAAAATGAGTCTCTTATAGACAGCATATGGATGGGTCCTGTGTTTTTATTCAGTCTGCAACCCTGTGCCGTTTTATCGGAGCATTTAGGCCATTCACATTGAGAGTGATTATTGAAAGACATGAATTTATTGTCCTCATGTTGCCTGTGAAGTTCTTTTTTCTATAGATTGTCTCTGTAAATTTCTCTTCTAAATCACTCTTGGGGTCTTTCTCCTTTTATAGAACCTCCCTTAATATTTCTTGCAGGGCCGGCTTAGTGGTCACATATTCTTTCAGTTCTGCTGGTCTTGGAAGCTCTGCATCTCTCCACCCATTCTAAATGGCAGCCTTTCCGGATAAGGTATTCTTGGCTGCATGTTCTTCTCATTTAGTACTCTGAATATGTCTTGCCAGGCCTTTTTGGCTTGCCAGGTTTCTATAGATTGGTCTGACATTATTCTGATATTCGTCCCTCTGTATGTAAGGAATCTCTTCCCCCTAACTGCCCTTAAGATGGTTTCCTTGGTTCTAAGATTTGCGAGTTTTACTATTACATGCCGGGGCGTTGGCCTGTTTTCCTTCATCTTGGGAAGGGTTCTCTCTGCCTCTAGGACACAAATGTTTGTTTCATTTCCCAGATTAGGAAAATTCTCAGCTAAGATTTGCTCAAATATATTTTCTAGTCGTCTCTCTCTCCACCCCCTCAGGGATCCCAATAATTCTGACATTGGAATGTTTCATGGTGTCACTTATTTCTTTAATTCTGTTATGGATTTTATGCTGATTCTCCCAGGCCTCCTCTTTTTCCTTCTTTTCTATCAACTGGTCTTCTAGATCACTAATTCGTTCTTCTGCCTTGTTTACCCTAGCTGTTAGAGTATCTAGATTAGATTGGATCTCATTGATAGCATTTTTAAGTTCTGCCAGTCCAGCTTTCATTTCTGCCCTTAGAGACTCTATGTTGCCATTAATTGATTTCTCCATTCTAGCTATCATCTTCATAACTGTTACCCTGAAGTCCATTTCTGACGTCTTGTTTATATCTGTATCCATTTGTAAATCTGTGGCAGAAGTCACAGTCTCTGAGTCTTTCTGATTTGGGGGGTTCCTCCTCATAGTCATTCTATTGAGGAGTGGTTGAGGAATGTACAGAGTCCAAATTATTGACTGGAACCCAAGCAAAATGCACCTGTTTTATAGGGACTTTAGGGTTGTTGGCCTCTTGTTCTCCCAGCCTGTCTTCTGGGGGAGGGGCCTGCCACACTTTTACTCAGGGAACCCTGTTTTGGCAGAGTTGCCCTACCCCCCTGTGGGGGGGATAGGCTCAGTGAAAACCAGTTTTGGGGGGCTTTTGTTCACTGACGGCTTTCCCTGGCGGCTTTCTGCATCTCTTCTGAGAATCAGAGCAGAAGAGACCATCTCTAACCCTCTGCCTCAGAGCAGAGAGATCGCAGTCTGTTCTTCAGTGAGCTCTCCAGGCCACACTATCTCTGTTTCTGTCTGTGGTACTAAAAACTGCAGCATTCTGGGTTGTGTACTCCTCAGCAGCATTCCCAGTCCTCGCCTCCAGGTTGGGGCACATCTCTGCCCTTTGTCCTTCTAAAACCACCAGCTGCCCCCAATTCACATGTGTGACCCCACTGCTCTGGGTTTCAGTCCCGGGGGCTGCCCTAAAGTCCTTTCCCTGCCGCTACCAGTCTGTGAATCTGTGCCCCGTCCCCAGCGCAGGAGGCTATCACTCCCTGGCGGTATAGGATCCCCATGGCCAGGGTCCCTCTCCATGCCATTTATCCTCCAATATCTGCCCACAGAATCACGGCTCCCCGCTTCGTATCTCGAAACCAACCGCCTGCGATATTCTGTTTGTATTGATCCAGATCTATCTTCTTACATCTCAGGCTGATTTCGTGGGTGTTCAGAGTGGTCTGGTAGATATCCAGCTCAATTCAGGGGACCAGTTGGAATAGGGTCCCCTACTCCTCCGCCATCTTTTCCTCCTCCCCCACAGTATCCTTTCTCCACTAAATTACTCTTGCAACTTTGTCGAAAGTGATTTGGCCTTTTTTTTTTTTTTTTTGGTGTAAGATCTACTTCTGTGTTCTCTATTCTGTTTCATTGATCTGTGTGTCTGTGATCTATCCCTTCATCAATACTACACAGGCTTAATTACTATAGCTATGTAGTGAGTCATAAAATTATCTAATATGATTCCTTCAATTTATTATTTTCCAAGATTGACTTAGCTATTCTAGGTTTTTTTCACCTTCCCAAATGAATTTTAGAATCAGCTTTTCTATATCTAAAAAAAAAAAATCTTGCTGCAATTTTGACTGGAGTTTGTTAAATCTCTAGATTAGTGTGGGAGAGAATTGACATTGTTAGTATATTTACTAATGAGTATATTTAACTAAGTTTCTTATATTTATATAAGAATAAATATACTAATTTCACTAATAACACTAATAATTTTACTGATACTTTAATAAATCTGTCACCATTCTGGAGTGGCCTGCCGCTTCCTCGGTCTCTCCCTGTTCCCTGCATAGAGAGAACAGTTTCACATTTGACTCCAGAATTCCCAAGGTTGCAAACCAATAGTCCTAAGAAATATCTGCTTATAGTTATTGCATTTTGTCTGTTATAAACCCATATATTTCTTTCCATTTATGTTAGTTCAGTTTTTAATAGTAGTCCTATGTCCTATTTCTGATCTATTTTTAATTTTGACAATTTTTTCAGAAGTTTTACTTTTTAAATAATCAGAACTGTTACTTAAACAGTGTCATCTATTGTGTAAACCTTAAAAAATATATGTATATAAATATTACTTCTCCAGATTGATAGAGCACAAAATCTACTTTCTTTTGCCAATTAAAGTTTATATCACTTTTTAAGAAAGCATTTAAATAGTATGGCTTTTTGTTCTTGTTGTTTTTGGCCTATACACTATAAGGTATGAATCTAAACATATGTCTTTCCAATTTGTAATCAGTTTTTACTCCAACCTTTATTAAATTTTACCTGTATTATCATAGTATTGGTGTGTTGTATGTGTGTGAGTATATGTGAAGCTAACTGTATTTTATATGTTTTTTTAACTATTAGTGTATATTGCAAGTATTTTTATGTATCTAAGTATATAACTTCCTTTATAGTAAACAAATATAATTATGTTGTTAACTAAAATTTTACTGTTTGCTAGAGAACAATCAGTATGCCTTTTGGAAATATTATCTTATACTTTTCACATCTTTTCTTTTCTAGATAATTTTATGATCCTGCTGAAATTTTGATTGACATTGCTTAACATTGAAATTTTAACTGAAAATTAACCTGGGGAGAATTTTCAAATTTCTGCTATTAAGTTTTCTAACCAAGAACCATTTATGGCCTTCATATTTTTCAAGTTTATATTTTTTAAATTTAGTGATTTTGAATAAGTCACTAAATGTTTAGATTTTTTGCCAGAATAAATGGTGTTTATTATTGTCATTTAAAAAAATTATTTGCATTATGTCATTATAATTCAAGGCTCAAGATCCGCTCAAACACTAGGTAAAACTTATGTTTTGGTGTTTTTTTGTTTGTTTGTTGCTGTTGTTATTATTCTCAGCTCCGATTATCATCTTCCTCTTTGGCTGATATGCTGATACAGCTGAGATACTCCATCTCATTTCAGTGACCTGTAGCCCTTTTACATGACCCAGGTTATTTTAACCTAATTAATGTCATATATAATAGTTAATTAACCACCTCTCCCTAAAATAAGGCAGAATTCTTAATTTATTATCAGCACTTTTTTTTTTCCTGAACTACCACCTTTGTAATTTTTTCCTCAAAATGTTTATCATTTTGTTGCATTGAAGAATGTATGCTGAAATAATAATGACAACAATAATAATATACTAATGATGATTTAGGTATTTGCTAAACATGCTTTTGAATGTTCCACATGTTCCTCATCACTTAATTTATGCAGTGGATTAATGGATGGCATCATTACCCTAATTTTACAGATGAGGAACCCAAGTCACAAAAAGGTGAAGTAACTTAAGGTAGTATCACAGCTTCTACACTACTGTGGATCTCACATCCTAAATGAAGCATTGACACCTGAGAATACAATTTTTGGTTCCATTATATATTGTCTTTAAAAATATAGACTACTGAAGACATCAGGTTTTTAGGACTTCTGATTTAAAATTGAGTCTAGCAAAAAGATTCTTATACAACCTATAAACTTTCACTTAACTATTAGAGTAAAAGTAGACAACATCTTAAAACATTTTCCCCAAGTTTTATTGAACTATAACTGATCTTTGACATTGGTAAACTTAAGGTGTACAACGTGATGATTTTTTACCTATATATATGCAAACATTTTTAAACTTTGATAAGGTACAATTTATCTATTTTCCCTCCCTTTATAGATTATGCTTTATATTATGTGTAAGAACTCATTGCTTAACCTCTGGTCATGAGGACTGTCTTCTAAAATTGTTATAGTTTTACATTTATATCTGTGATGCATTTTGAGTTTTTTTTAATTTTTATTTATTTATTTATTTATTTATATACTATCAGGTTTAGGTTGAGTTTCCAGCTGAATTCAATTCCTGGTAAGTGCTCTCTTCTTGGCTTTTGGATGGCTTACTTCTCGCTATGTCCTGACACGGCTGAGACAGAGACAGAAAGGTCTGGTGTCTCTTCCTTCCTCTATTCCAAGCAGATTAAGGTTCCATCCTTATAACCTCATTTAACCTTAATCACACCTCATTAAAGGCCCTATCTCCAATGCATGGATGGTTAGGACTCCAACATATGAATTTTGGAGCAACATAATTCAGGCCAAATTAATAAGTATTTTTTCAACCAATAGGTTGAACAAGATTGTGCAAGATTTTTGAGAGTATTAGCCGTTTGTTATCAGAATTTTAATTGTTGTTAACTAAGGTAACATCAGTGAAGGTGTAACTATAGACAGAGAACAATTTCAGTTGTGGCATGGGAAGGACTTTGGAAAATGGTGAAAACTGGTCTGTTGGTTATGAGAACAACAAGGCAAGTTCATGCAGCACCTGGTAGGACCTGAAAAAGGGGCCAGTTCATGCAGCACCTGGTAGAATCTGAAAAGATCTTAAAGTATTTATATCTTGGTGAAAATAGTTAGCAATTAGGGAAATAACTTCTTGATTCCATTTCAGGAATACCCTGGTTGGGAGGCACGTGTAGATGTTATGTGAGAGGAATAATGGAAATTTGGTATAATCAGGATATGAAGTATTCCTAAGCTGAAATAAACAATTTAAAGTTCAACCACTGAAGGATGGCTATGTCAATCTTGCTATATCAAATTTTAATGTATTTGTATATTCTAAAAATGATTTTTAATAGTTTTTTTTTTTTAGATTTATTTATTTATTTCTGAGAGAGAGAGAGAGAGCACATGTGTGCCCACAAGAGGGAGAGGGAGAGAATCTCAAGTGACTCCCTGCTAAGCATGGAGCCCGAACAAGGGGCTCGATCTAAGGACGCTGAGATCATGATCTGAGCCAAAATCAAGAGTCAGATGCTTAACTGACTGAACCACCCAGCCACCCCAAATTTTAAGTCTTTAGAAAAAATTTGAATAACAGAAAGTTTTCACAAAACCATGTTAAGTAGCGGAGACAATATTTTAAACAATGTTTCTTATTTTGTAAACATCTTTATACAAATATGAATAGCATAGGTGCATAGGGACATATAAAATATGAATACTTATGAATAAATGGACACCTTAAAAATAAATGCAGCAAAATATCAAATATAAATGTGAAATATTAATTTTAAATATTAAAATACACCTAAAATATTAATCATTGCTTTTTATTGAGAGACAAATTATATTTTATTATTTTCAATCTGCTTTTTCTACATCTCCAAATTTTTTATCATGGATGATTTGCTTAAACTTCTAAATTTTTATAAATGTATACATTATATTTCTGAGCAGAAGAATGGTATAAAGCTGGTACATGAAGTTAGAAACTTTAGATTGAAAGATGAAATACTCTATTCAGTAACCAAGTATGTTATAACTAATAATGCATTATAGTACTAGGTATTATACATATTGTTTATCTATCTTGATTTTATGGTGTTGGTGAGACTAATAAAGTTGAGAAGTAGAGCAAAAAACAATAGAACAAGAATTTTTTAAATTGCGATTTTTACTTTTTCACTCTCATTGCATTAGTTGAAACCTGAAATTACGAATATCTCACAATTGTGGAAAGAAAACCTCTGTACATCTTTTAGAAGTTGGACAGAAATTGTATATAAATGTTATATAAAAATGGGTGAAAAAAAAGCCATGGTTTGAAATAAAAAAGACTATGGTTGATTCCAAATGTTCTACTAGGTAGCCATGAGATTTTTCCCAAGTCAATTTTTTTTGTAGTCAGTAAATAAATTAGAAAATGAGCCCCACTCTACCCAACTGCATGTGGGTGTTGTGGGGAGGATGCAAAATAATGTGTGAAAGGTACTTGAAGATTAGATGTTATACAAATCTAAAAATCTTTGTTTAACAGGGAGGCAAAGAAAACAATAAATAGATTGTATTGAGAACTTGAAATAATTTAACAGTGTATGAGGAAAGCCAAACACTAAATAAACCAATTTCTTTTCTTTGGGGTTAACTGATATCTCTAACACTCATGTAGGTCCAAGAATAACTAACAATTAGTTAACTTCCTCCCTAATGGCTTGAAAAACACAGGTCATTTGATTAAATACTTCATTAGTAGATTTTAAATTATTCTTATTGTAGCACAGTATAATATCAACTCAAGTATCCCAGAAATAAACTAGATCTACTCAGTTTAGCTCTAAATCAGACCCCTATTTATTCATAGTTAATAAACTTCATCAAATTAATAATATGCTGAGTATATGCAAATATAATGTGTACACTTGGGGTAATTGTAGTGACTATAACTGATGAAAGAATGATAAAAAGAGGAGTTCATAATAATGAGAGGACAGTTAAATAACAGTTATCTCTGAGTCTCTTGGTAGAGCAAAATTGAAAAATTAATTAGCATCATGCATTTTTCTTTTCTCAATGAAAATTATGCATGGCTCTGAATTGGTTTCTTTGTCATAGTCATAGAACATTCTGTTAGGCTTTTAAAAATATGTGTGTAAACTCTTGAATTGCTAGACTTTTAAAAATATGCATGTAAACTGTTGAATTTCTCTTTCTACTGAACAAGCATGGTCAAGAATGATAGGAAACTCCCTTTGCAAACTCACATGAGACAGATCAGTAGTGGTAGGAAAGAATGTCCATCCTCTTGCACCCAGTACTACCTACCAAGTGTAGGTAACTATACCTGATTTTAATTTCTTGGTTAACCTTTAAGGGCCCAACCTAACACAAATCTCCTTGAGAGACCCTGAAATGACTTTGGTAGGGGATCATTTATTCTCTGTATTCTATTTCAGACTTAATAGACCTAACACTTTTGAGGGGTCCAAAGTAGTTTCTTTAATTTGTTCATGGTAAATCAGGCACAAATCTATACATGGCTCATTTTCTGCATAATGAACAGGGTCAGATTAAGATATTTAAATGCCTTAAGCATCGGAAAAATATAGATCCTTGTTTTGTGTAACATTAGAAAATAAACACTAACCTCCAAAACACATTTAAAGACATATCATATTTTGAAATATCAACTATCAAATTATTTTAGACATTTTCTAATTTTTATGCTAATTATTAACTGGCATATAGGTAAATGCTTATTATATCTAACAGGTAAAACTACATAGTTTATATTTGACTCATTATATTTGTATCTCTATTAATTCACCATGAATTTCTCACCCTATCAGCCTATGCATTCAAGTAATGTATGCATCTTAATGCTGTAACAACAACTAATTAAAAAAAAAAAAAGAGCTTTGAAGAGAATATGGAGAATCTATTTGCTGTAAATTAGTACTTTTTCCCCTACAAACCAACCTTTTAAGACAGGCATTTGACTGATTGATATGAAATATCTTTGTTAAAACATTTAATTACATCCCTTTTGCAAAGTACTAATCATTCTATCAGTACATTTTAATATGGTGACAGCAAGATTTCTGAATTTGATTTACTTATAATATTCCTACCATTTGTAGTCAAATTTATTTCTTCTGTCACAACTTTTTTTTTTCTGGAAATGGAAAAGAAAAGAAAAACAAACAAAAATAAATTTTACCAAATCACTTACTTTTAAGAGTTATATTATGTTCCCTGCTTTCACAAGCCATATCATGGGAAAAGGCATAATAGATTGTAACTTGTCTTACTCTTTTCAGTACAGAACCCATACTACCAAAAATAAGGTTTCCTGTTTCCAAAGCTTTAATTTTCTCTACAGGTGAGATCTTAGCCAGTGAGTTAATATGTATCTGGTTGAAACATGCTTTTCATCTCCTGTTTTTACGTACTAACCTTCATAGGAGTCATCTGAGACAAATATCTTAATACTATGGAGTAATTTCATAGCTAGTGTATTGAGTCAAGTAAATGAGTACTGAGAAATATTTGCTATTACTTTCAATCTGTTCACTTTTCAGCCAAAGAAAAACTTGGGAACAATTGTCTGCAAAATAACTCCTGACTATCCTATGACATAAATTGAGAATAAACTTAGAATTAAATTTATTTTTCCCAAATTATGTATTAGTTACATGGCACTATTTCAAATATTAAAAGCAAACTACTTAAATTTGTCCATTGGAAACCATAATATCAGAATATTAATTATGAATATGCAAATAATAACATCTTTTTTGAAAGAATGGAAAAAATACAGCCAACAATTATTTATCTACTTTTAGTATGTAATTTTACTTATTTCATAATTATAGCTAATATTTATTGGGCTTCTATATGCTGGTAATGATGGTATGTACTTTACTTGTGATCGTTTTGTTTAATGTTTATAACCATCTGATAAGTATTACTAGATTGGAATATTATCCCCATTTTACAGATGAATTGACTGAGACCAATTGACTGACATATTGAACTATGTAAAGATAAAATAGTTTGTCCAAGATCATTCAGGTCAGAAGCAGAATAGATGGCTGTTCTAGAAGACCCTTTGTTAAATTCCTGAATCATTCTTACTATTTGCAAGCAATTTCCTGGGAGTGGGAGACAGAGATACCAAATTGGTATGTCATTACAAAAGTTACAGTTCCCAGAAAGAGTCAGAGTTCTTCAGTATGATAGTCAGTAACTACATGTGTCTATTGAACATTTGAAATGAAAATGGGCTTTAAGTGCTTCAAGTGAATACTTGAAGTTGAGATGTGCTTTAGGTGTAAATACTTTGAAATTCTCTGAATTTCAAAGACTTAGTATGGAAAAAAGTAAAATATATCAGCATTATTTTAAAAACGTGGTCATATGTTGAAGTAAAAATATTTTTGATATATTGTATTAAATAAAATAGTAAAATTAATTTAGTTACTATACTAGATATTTTTGGTGGCTGTTTTTCACTATTAAGTTGCTTCATATATATATATTGTATCTGCATACACTTTTGTATTCTTATGTACATTTTGGTTTGTTGCAAAGATCTTAAATTTTTAAAGAACAGAAAATATGCCTTCTATTTAACTTTTAATAATTTATCTGTTGGCTTAAAATATTGAAGGCAGGCTGGCACATGGCTCTGTGATAAACTGGCCTTTGGCTATTAATCACTTCCCTTTTTTCTTGGTGGTAAAATCTTACGATTATTTTGGGGCAATCTTCCTTTTTCTAAACAACCATGTGTGACTAATCACAACAACCCCATTTTCCTTAGTGATGATTGTTTGTATATGGGAGAGACAATGATGCAGTGCAATCTAAAAGAGTTTTTTGAGAGAAAGTCTACTGAAAGGATTCTGGGAATTTTTTATATTATTATTTTGATAAAGAGAGATTACTATGGTGATGGGGGGAATTCTTCTTCATTGATTGGATACTTTCCTAGCACACGATGCCTGGAACCATGACAAAGACTTTTCTGCATCACACGCTGACACACTAAGAATGAAAGGAACATGGGCTTCTGAAATCAGTAGTTAGTTTCTTTCTTCTTCTTCTTTATTTATTTATTAGTTATTTTCTTTATTCTTTATAAATCTATACATTGTCATGTATTTCCGAAATGAAGATGAAGATTGAACAATTTTAGATGGAAACTGTTATCCAAAAATGATAGGCTCTGGATTTTCTGTAAACTGTTATTATTATTTTTTAATGTAAGATCATTCCACTTACAGATTTTCATTATCCTTAATAATAAGTTATTATATACTCATCCTAAACACACTGCAACTTCTGACAATTTATAAGTTCCAATGACATTTAAGAGTATGCCTTTGGGGAACCTGGGTGGCTCAGTTGGTTAGGCATCCGACTGTTGATTTCAGCTCAGGTCATGATCTTGGGTTCGTGGAATTAGGCCCTGTATCAGGCTCTGCACTGCAGAGTCTGCTTGTCCCTCTCCTTCTCCCTTTTCCCCTACCCCAGCTCGTTTGTGCTCTCTCTTTTTCTCTCTCTCTCAAATAAATGGATAAATGGAATCTTAAAAAAAAGAATATGTGTTTATATGTCTCATATATTCAGATATATATAACATTTTTATTATGTTTCTTTGTCATTCATTTGGAACATTTTTTCTTTATATAGATGTGCTTCTTATATCTATGGTTTTAGTCTAAATATTTATATGAATAAAATACGTTTCTGAAGGCTTAAAAATAAATATATTTTTTCCTTAACTACAATACAAAATCACATGATTCTAGGGTTGAAGCATTGTAGGTGGTATTTACTCTAAATTTCTCACTTTACAGTGAGTAAATTGTCACAGAGAAGGCTGTGGAGCTGGTAGTAGTAATAATAGGATAAGAAAACAGTTCCTGATATGACAAGGTTGAATATTTTCTCATAAAATAATGACCAAAGCTTGGATATCCTTCTGTTTCAGATTTCCTAGTCTATCACAGATTCTAATATCATGCATCCAAATGTTTGGATTTTGTGGCTAAATGTGAACAAATTGCCTCAAGTCTATCTGATCGAGCTTCTTTGCAACCTATAACATACATAATCATCAATCTATCTGCCTCACATAGATTATCTCCACAATAGTTCTTGACCTGGACTCCCCTATCTTCTGACATAGGCAGACTTCCCAGTGTCTGTCTGGGTGAGGTCGGGTCCTTAATGCTTTATTTATTAGCATAATTCCTGAGCCAAGCTCAGAAGATAGGAAGAGTTTGGGGGAAAGGTGGGCAGAGATGGATAAGGATGGATACAAAATTCACCTGCGATTGCAATTAATACATGATGAAACTAAAATGAAATAAATTTTGACTCTTTTCCAAAAGAAGTGGGCTGTTGACCTGAGAAAACGTTGTATTACAGATGGTAATGACACACGGCTTTCCATGGATCAGCTTAACTCACCTCTATTTAAGAGCTAAATTGTTTGTTCCATTTTGTAGGTTTTGATTTCTCTTCCCCAGCCCCTTAATCATTTCCAACCTGTGCTCATATTTTTGCTTCACGTGCAAAGAATGTTTGATTTCTTTTAACAGAAATAGTAGTTTATCTTTACAAGGTGATGTTATAACATGTACAAAACACATAGCCAATAAGCTTGATACAAATACGGTAGTCAAAGAAGGAAAGAGTCTTCTCCATTCTTCTGCTTTTATCAGAATTACTTGCACAGATTACCACATTAATTTAAGAAGTCAGACATTTTTCAACAATTCTAACTCCTGAGGCATTCACTGTAGACAAGCCTCAGAAGGACCTTCAGCCTGAAGACATGCCATAAATACAGAACAGCCTCTATAAATAAAACTGATCTTGTTATCTCTCTATTCTTGTGTAACATTTATTTACTCTTCTATTATAAAGTTAAGTTTCTAAAAAACTTAATTTTTCTTCTTTTGTCTTTAAGATATTCACCTATTTTATTGATTTCATAGTAAAGCTCAAACTCTGTATCACTAAATTCAAGGGCTTTCATGATCTGGTCCCTATTAATAATTCTAGCATTTTTTTTTAATAATTGCACTCCCTGAATTCTGTACCTCTGGCAGATTCAATGACTGTTATCTGTCTGACTCCTCTTGGCCTCTCATCTTGGGGTATTTGTATACAATATTTACAACAATTTCTCAATCCTAGCTCTTCATGGTTATGCCTTATTCATTTTTCCAGATTCTATGACATCAGTTCCTTCACAAATCCTTCCCTGAAATTATATATCCAGAATATTTGTGTGGTTTTTTTTTTTATTTGTACTTAAAGCACTTTCTACTACCCATATGCATTCACCATACTTGTGTTGAGGGGAGAATTCATAAGATAGCCAATTATTAATTTTTATTATTTTTAACCAAAGAAATTAATATTTAAACATTTCAAGGATATTATTATTTCTAGTAGCATAGTCATCCTGGAGAGTATTGCCTATGTGAGAAATATAGACTAAACTGATAAGCCATCAAGTCAGAAATTTTGCATGAGATTCTATTATAAGTCAGTGCCTATACCACCAGAGTAGTTACAAATTTTGATCTCACAATTACATGAGAGTTTCCCTGGAGGAAAGATGTAATAGGATGTTTTTGGCATGGTAAAACCTGCCCTTTTTTTAACTTCATTGTTAGAGGACTTTAATATTACTGAGATGAGGTGGCCCAATCTGCATAAGGTTCAACAAATCCCTTGGGAGGAAAAGTTTCAAGACACCTACCACACCACTTTTGAGATTCAATTTCATTAGAATATCTCTGGTGTACTGAGATGATCTGGAGAAGTGAGCTAGGATGACAAGTATAAGCCCAGGAGCTTCTAAAGGTGAATTCACCATAGAAGGACTGGTGTCGTGAAAGACTGCTAAGAGCCGGCCATTCCAGCACTACAAGTATATCATGAAGAACGGGGTGGAGCGTATGAATAAGTAAAAACTGAGCGAGTTGTATCACTAAAGTAAGATACCTCGGAATGTCAGGTCAATCAGGTTAAGTTCAAACAACATCCAGTTGCTTTTACAGGATTCTTCGAATTTAAATTCCCATATGTGAATGTCAGGGTTTGTTGTTTTTTGTTGTTTTTTTTCCTGTGAAATGGGAACAATCAGAATAGATTTTTTAAAATAGGACATACAGAAAGAAAGCACTCAAATATCAAGAATTACCTGGGTATTAAGCCTTTAGTTTGGGTGAGAGTAATAGCAGATGCACTCCTCTTGGACCATCAAGGGATGGTCTCAGCTCTGGTTCCAGTAACATGGTATGAGGAAGCAACTGATCTGCATCATCCCTTAATTTCTTGGCTTTATCCAAAAAAAGGAAAGAAAGAAAGAAAGAAAGAAAAAAGAAAAAAAGAAAATCATGCCATGGCAGTGGGTGATATCAGAGACCACAGTTGTATTGATGTGAAAAATAAAAGAGCTCTGACTTGTTTATTTTTTAAACTCAAGTCTCTAAACATTCTTTAATAAATAATTTTTTTAAAATATTGTCTATTTCCCTTTCTCTGCCACAGTGAACAGGGATCATCTGTGCCTTATAAATTGTTACATATCTGGTACCTATACAAAGTCTGGATCTGAGTAGATACTGAATAAGTATCTGTTAAAACAGTGAAATAATAGTGTAATATATTTTCTGGAATCTAAGATGGCATTGGATTTTTTAAAAGGACTACAATTAAGTTACAGCTTTAATGAAAACAAAACCTAAGTACTACTCCACAAAATACATTTAAAAATTATAAAACACATATTCTCTTTAGAAAAATTTAATATTGACAAATAAGAAGATATTCCAAGTAATGTGACTAAAGTAAAAATTTCTAGTTTGTGGAATAAATGGCATGAAAATGCAAGTATTATAACTCGTTTCAGAAGTGAAAATATCTATCACTTACAAGTTTTATAAATGTTTAAAATCCCATTTGCATCTTCTAATTTTCGTTTATAAACTAGATAAGGAAAAGTGAGGCTTAGGGGCCTATTTTATGAAGCTTGTACACTTCTCTAGGCATATGGAAGTGAATATATGGTCTCCTTTGGTTGAGTAGTTTCTGAATCCCTATATAGTTTCATTGAACACGCAGATTTGTTATAAAAAAAAGTTATACTTTTTAAATTTAAGAAATATTTAAAAATTATACTCAGAGATCTGAACCAAGAATTTCTAAGCTGGAAATGGGTGTTTTCTAGTTGTCAGGCTGAAAGACTCTCTTTTCCGTATCTTGCAGAAGTTTCATTCAGAAATCACTAGACCCCAAGTGCTTGAGCACCTCACAGCATCTATCTATCACATTATATCATCTGCCTCTCTATTAAGTGATTTGCTGAGAAAATATCATAACCTACCATGGAATAAAAACGTAAGTTAGACAAAGCAAAAATAAGCCAATGTAATTGCACCAAATGCCATTGCCACACCCAACAGAATGAGGCTCCATCTCAGATATTTATTAAAAGCTAA
>NW_022589726.1:1322883-1439434 GCF_004348235.1 Phoca vitulina
GATCCTGGATACAAGAAAGATATTATATAAAAAAGTAAAAACTCTGAATAAAGTATGGACTTGAGTTAATAACAATGGATCAATATTGCTTCATTAATTGTGATAAATCTGCCATACATATGTGAGATGAGACAAATAATAGGGGACACTGTGTGGGAGGGGTGTTTGAATATCTGTATTATCTTCACCTTTTTTTGTGAATTTGGAACTGTTCTAAAATAAAGAGCTTATTTAAATATAATATATTCAAATTATTTACATATATATTGTTAGTGGATACATATTAGGCTATCTTCAGTACCTTTCTGGTTATTTTGGGGTTTTGTTTTGCTATACAGCAAATTATTATCTATACTAGGGTCTATCTGAATGTTCCAGACTTACATTTATTTTTGACAGCCAACATTACTCTCATTAATACTTTACATAGAATTTTAAAACATATGATAAGGTAACTATTAGCATATTTGGAAACACATTTTTTACCTGTCAAAAGTAACTATATAAAGAGAAAAATGACTGCAGTATGATGTTGACTTATTTTATCTATAGAGTGTGGTTTAGGAGAGGAGTTTCTTCAAAGCAATATTTGTCTCCTGAATCTTCAATATTAATAAGAGTCATTTTTTTTGAAAGAGAGAGAGAAGGGGAAGGGGCAGAGGGAGAGGGAGAGAGAGAATCTTAGGCAGACTCCATGCCCAGCACAGAGCCTGATGCGGGGCTCGATCCTATGACCCTGAGATCATGACCTGAGCCAAAATCAAGAGTCAGATGCTTAACTGACTGAGCCACTCAGGCACCCTAAGAGAGAAGATTGCTATAAAATCACCCATGCAGAGTAGGAGATGATACAGCAACTAAGATACTATATAAACCTGAAGTATAAACATTACATAGATACAACTGTACCACTAACAGTGTTTTTTTTTCCTACTTATTGTTCTTTATCCTCTTCCACTTTTTCTTTCAACTTGTGTAAATGGAATACAAAGTAAAAATTGTGCATACCCAAAAATATGTATGACTGAGCAGAAGCTGTCAGAGAAGGAAATCTTTAGGCTCATTCCAGAAGGAAACTGATGCAAGTGCCAAACAGGACAAAGGATGTTGAGATTGATTCCATGTAAAAATCACACTTTGAGAGCTCTGATTGTGTGTCTTTATGAAAATAACAAAACTCTAGTGTTTCAAAACACATATAGATAGCACTTCTTTTTTTTCCAATCTTCCATAATTCTTGAAAATTATAAATTATCTTCGACTTATTATGTGGGGGGAGGGGGGAGGAATTTCACAAAACAATAAAAATATGCATACCAGAAGAATATCAGGCAGAAATAGAAGTAAAACGTGGGAAGCCTTGGTGGCTCAGTCTGTTAAGCATCTGCCTTCGGCTCAGGTCATGATCCCAGGGTCCCGGGATTGAGCCCCCTATCAGGCTCCCTGCTCAGTGGGGCCTCTGCTTCTTGCCCTTCCTCTCCCTCTGCCCCTCTTCCCCTGCTTGTGTTCTCTCTCTCTCAAATAAATAAAATCTTAAAAAAAAAAAAAAGTAAAACCTTACTCTCAGTGACAGGCAGTGAATGTTTCTGCACCATTTCCTTGCATTATATATAAGTTATAATTCAGGTTACATTCTTTAGATAGATAGTTTTGTATAGTATTTTGCAAAAAATCAGCCCATGCAATGATGTTGTTATATATCTTGTTTCTTTTTTTTAATTTTACCATACATGATAGTATTTTCCAATGTTAAATTTCATGTTATAACAAAAATTTTTGTCCTTTCCACTTGCATTTGAAACTCTCTCTTGTTGCCTTTGAAGCACTTTTCACTACAAATATTCACACTTCTTTATCTGTCACATATGTTGATTATTGTTTATCATTTAATTGTCTTTTTGTCATATATTAATTCTTAATTTTGAATGTTATTAAATGTGTTCTTCCATGATTCCCATTCCTTGATTTTTATCTTTTTTGTATTATTTGGTTGGGATATTTTAGTTAGTTAATTCAAGTATAATTAGAATACAGTGTTATATTTGTTTCAGGTGTACAATACAGTGATTCAGTAATTCTACATATTTCTCAGTGCTCATCAAGATAAGCGTACCCTTGATCCCCTTTATCCATCCCCCTACACCTTCCCTCTGGCGACCACCACTTTATTCTCTGCATTTAGTGTCTGTTTTATTATCTTTTTTATTTGTTTGTTCATTTGTATTGCTTCTTAAATTCCACATATGAGTGAAATCATATGGTATTTATTTGTCTTTCTCTGCTTGACTTACTTCACTTAGCCTTATACCCTCTAGGTCCATCCATGTTGTTGCAAAAGGCAAGATTTTATTCCTTTTAATGGCTGAGTAACATTCCATTGTATATATATACACACCATATCTACTCTATCCATTCATCTATGGATGGACACTTGGGTTGCTTCCATATCTCAGTTATTGTAAATAATGCTACAGTAAACATCAGGGTACATTTATGTTTTCGAATTAGTGTTTTTGTTTTCCTAGTTAAATATCCAGTAGTGGAATTATTGGATCATATGATAATTCTATTTTTAAATTTTTGAGGGACTTCCACATTGTTTTCCACAGTGATTTGCATTCCCAACAGTGCATGAGGGTTCATTTTTCTTTTTTCTTTTTCTTTCTTTCTTTTTTGTATTGGTTTTGGTATATTATTTTAAATTTCTGTGTATTATATATTTTCAATGCAATTTTGAGTACATTTCCCCTATACAGGAATTCTACCTATTCATGCTTATTATGATCATTGAATTATTTATTCATTTGTCTATTCCTTTCAACATATAATGCTACCTCATCTCTTCCAGATTAACTGAAACTTTCTTATTTTCTTTATTTTTTTTTGTATTTTCTTTATAACCTCCTCCCCTGTAGTGTGGAAGTTCCACCTCTGTTACGGGCTGAATTGTGTTCCCCCCCAAAATTCATGTATGGAAGCCTTAACCCACATTACCTCAAAATGTGACTGTATTTGGGCCTTTAAAGAAGTGATTAAGTTAAGATGAGACCCTTAGGGTGGGCCCTAATCCAATCTCACTGGAGTCCTTATAGTAAGAAGAAATTAGGATGCATGAGAGACACCAGGGTTGCATACTCACATGCAAATGACCATGTGAGGATACAATGAAAAGGTGGCCTTCTGCAAGCCAACCAGGTCCAGAATTTTAATTTTGGGTTTAACAATCTTATCCTTTGTAATTATGTAAAGTCTGATAAATTCTAAATGTTAGAAAGCCAAAAAGAAAAGAAAATCTGGCCTTAACTGATATTTTTTAAAAAGCGGATCTTTATGATTACTGTGTCTATACCAAATGATAGGATTTTTTTTCTAACTTGGATTTAAAAAGATTTTAATGTTATGACCTTCTTTTCACTTTTACTTCCTGCAAACTGTCTGCCGTCTGAATATCATGTATACTTACAGAGAGTATTTTCGTTTTTTATCTTATTGTCATTTATGTATCACAAAATCCTTTCCTAAATAAGTTAATAAGAATGAAGTGAATTTCATCAAATGAAATCTGACAAGAGGGATAAAATGCTGCTTCTTTAAATTATGGTTGATAGATGTAAGTATGCCAATTAGATAATAATTAATTACAGAGTGTATAATACTAAATGCTAAATTAAATTTAATGAAAAAATTTAAACTATTAACTATAATAAAATTAATGGAATCATAGTAGTCACTTAAAGGAGGCCCTTTTACATTTAAATAGCTATAAGCTAAAAAATAATTCTGCATAGATTTCAGGAATATAGATAGAAATATTCATTTACATAAGATATTATAAATTTCTCTTTATGCAAATATGCATTTCTTTTATTACTGATTTTTTTTGAAATTTCCAAATATGTGTAGGTTGTAGAAAGAAAATAAAAGGTTTTTCTTGGAATAAATTATCTAATGTCTTGAATAAATAAACATAAGAATTTAACCTCCCTACCTACCACCACAACCACACACACACACACACACACACACACACACACACACACACATCCTTCCAGCATTTAGAAAGACTATTTCACTAACATTTTAAGAATTTTATTTAAACCAGTGCTGGAAAATGTGCCTATATTGAGGAAAAATTAACCCTACTAGAAGAGGTATATAACTGTTAGTGGCAGAGAATCCCGCTTGCCTCCCGGACCAACTGACATTCCTAATGAGGCACAGCTAAGCCATCAAATGTGCAGGTTGGGCTTATTCTATCTAAATGCACATACTAAGAAATGAGTGTCTTTATAAATGTGTTCTCAACCGTGCAACCAGTGTTAGAAACATCAAATCATGTTTCCTTTAGAAGAGTGCTTACACTCTGGAGTTAGGACTTAATAAACCCTACATACCTTGTCTTATTTAACTGATCAGATCTGCTCAGAATTAGATGCTAAATTAAGTTTGTTCTTTGCCCTTTCACAATAAGTATTTAAATGACAAAAGACAATTGTCAGAAAGTGGGGAAAATTCAATCAAGAAATTTATAGTGAGATTTTTATATGCTTCATATTCAATTAAGTGTGGAAATGCTTATAATTCCTATGGGTGCCTACTTCTGGTTTCATTTTCATTATAAGAAAAAGAAAAGGAGGGATTTTATAACTTAAGAAATAGAAAAAAATGGGGGCATCTGGGTAGCTCAGTCGGTTGGTCGTCCAACTCTTGATTTCGGCTCAGGTCATGATCTTAGGGTTGTGCGATCAAGCCCTGCACTGGCCCCTCACTGGGCATGAAGCCTGCTTAGGATTCTCTCTTTCCCTCTTCCTCCATCCATCCCCCCCTAAAAAAAAATGAAAAACACCGATTGATTTCCTAAATTATTACATTAATACAAGGGAACAGAATTTATCTAACAAACATTTTCTTTCTCAGAAAACTTAAATATAAGTAGTTCTAGTCTTCAATTTTGACCATTCTGAACTCTGGCAACAGAGAGCACTGGTGTAGAGTCAAGTTGGTCAGGGAGTATCACTGACAATCTTAAGGAAATAATCCAAATTTTCAAACATTCTAAAGTAGTTTTCTACTTAAAACTTAATAACGTATATGGGAATAAATAACTTGAAAAACACCAAATAACTGGCTTTATGGTTTCCTAGTGTACTACAGTGATCTCACACTTACTCTACAGAAAGAAATTATTTAACTGATTCAAGTTTGTAAAATTCATTGCCAGTTTCAAAGGCACAATATATACATTAGAACCTCAAAAAAATATTGAAACCCTGTTAAATGTCCAACATTAGGTATTTTCAGTACCTAACTAGAATCCGATGATAAGATCAAGATAATAGACTCATCTCAAACACAATACCCATTATGTTTTTGACATATAAGCAAAATATATTGTGTGTATATTACCTCTAAGAAAAATGAAGCAAGTTTATTGCATTTTGAATAAATCTGTTTGAAATATGCCTTATTATATAATCAATTGTAATGTTATCATATAGGTAATACTGATAAAATGGAACAAAATTATTGTTAAGTCTACAAAATATAAATCACCACAATTTGCTGTATATCCTTCTAAACTACACACACACACACACACACACACACACACACATTTATTTTAGCAGTGTAGCCTAATGAAAGGCCCTGACTGACACAAACTGGTTTGCATTCAAATCCTACTTCTGCCAAGTACTTGCTGTGTAATCTCAGCTTCCTTATCTCTAAGTGGAGAGATTACAATATGTTTATAATTATTTTGTGAAAAAATCGTATTTTGTAAAATACAGTGTTTTTTTAATCAAGAATCACACAATTATTTTCTAGCATGCTTTTCCACTTAATATGCCATAAATTCCCATGCCAATAAACATACACCTATGCCATTTTATTTATTTCTTCTTCCCCAGTTATAATAAAACTATATTAGTTTTAGATGTATAACATGGTGATTTGATGTATGTATATATTATGAAATGATTACAATAAATTAACATCAACTCATGTAGTTAATTTTTTTTCTTTTGATGAGAACTTTTAAAAACTACTCTTTTAGCAACTTTTAAATATGGGATATAGTACTGTTAACTCTAGTTATCAAGCTGTAACTTACATCCCTAGAACTTACCTTACAACTAGAAGTTTGAACCTTTTAACCTAATGCATTTTAATGACATTCTTTCATATGAGAACATCATGCTTTAGTTTCCAAATGTATTTTGATTTCTTTGTTACTGATTAGCAATTTACTGCACTTAAGTAAGGTTTGATTAGTTTGTTGTTGATTTATTGGTATTTACTGAAACAATGTGCTTTATTCATAGCCAATGTTGTATATGTGATGCAAAGATAAATATATTTTATTTAACAAGAGGGAAATATTTCTTTTTTTCTAGCTTTATTAAGATATAATTGATATATAACATTGTGTAAGTTTAAGATGTACAACACGATGATTTCATACCTGTATACGTTGTGAAATGATTGCACAATAAGGTTAGCTCACGCTTCCATCACCTCACTTCTCATAACTGTCATTTTTTTAATGGTTTAAACATTTAAGATCCTCTCCTTTAGCCCTCAAGTATATAATGTTATTGTTACCTTTAGTCACCATGCAGTATATAAGATCCCCTGAACTTATTCATCTTATAATTGGAACATAATTACCACAATAAGTTTAGTTAATACCTCCATTCCCTCACACAGTTAAGATTTGTATGTGTGCTGATAAGATCTTCTCTCTTAACAACTTTCAAGTATATAATACAGTATTGTTAATCATAGTCACCATACTGTACTTTAGACCCCAGAGTTTATTCATTTTATAGGTAGAAGTTTGTAGCCTTTGACCAATATCTTCCCATTTTTATCACCCTGTAGCCCCTAGCACCATCATTCTATTCTCTAAGTTCAGCTTCTTAGATTCCACACAAGAGTGAGATTATACATATTTGCTTTTCTTAATCTGACTTATTCCACCTAACATAATGCTTTCAGGGTCCATCAAAGTTGTTGCAAATGGCAGGATTTTCTTCTTTTAATGGTTGAATAATATTCCATTTTAATATATAGCATATTTCTCCCCAGCTTTATTGATGTATAATTGACAAATTTATAAAATATTTAAAATGTACAAGATGATGACTTGATATACATTGTGAAAGATTCTCCTCATTGCATTAATTAATTAACACATCCCTCACCTCACCTTTTTTTTGTGTGTGGGGAATATTTAAGTTCTACTCTCAGAAAATTCAATTGTATAATAAATATAGTGTTATCAACTATAACCACTATGTTATATATTAGAAACTCAGACCTTATTCATCTTATAAGTGAAATTTTGTATCCTTCACCAACATGTTTTCCTCTACCTACAGCCTCCAGCAACCACTTTCTACTGTTTGCTTTTTTTTTTTTTTTTTTGTAGATTCCACATATAAGTGTTACCATGGAGTATTTCTCTGTCTGGCTTATTTCACTTAGCATAATGCCCTTCAGATTCATCCAAATTGTTGCAAACGACAGGATTTCCTACTTTTTAAAGGCTTAGTACTTCCATTGTGATCAGTTTTCTTGATCCATTGATCTGTTTCCAAATTCCATTTTCTTGACCCATTGATCTGTTGATGTACATATAGGTTGTTATATTGGCTATTATAAATAACACTGCAATGAGCATAGAGGTGCAGATATCTCTTCAAGACAGTGATTTCATTTCCTTTGGATATATGTCCAGAAGTGGTAGTGCTGGATTAAATTTTCTATTTTTAATTTTTTGAGGAAGCTCCGTACTGTTTTTCATAATGGCTGTACCAATTTACATTGCCACCAACAGTGCACGGGTTCCCTTTTCTCTACATTCTCACAAATATTATCTTGTCTTTTTTATTATAGTCATTCTAACAGGTGTGAGGTGATATCTCATTGTGGTTTTGATTTGCATTTCTCCGTTGATTAGTGATGCAAAGCATCTTTTCACATTCCTGTTGGCCACTTGTATGCCTTCTTTGGAAAAATGCCTATTCAGGTCTTCTGCCCATTTTTAAATCAGATTATTTGATTTCAAATAATGAGTTATATGAATTCTTTATAAATTTTGGATACTCTTTATCAGATACACGGTTTGCAAATATGTTCTCCCATTCCATAGATTGCCATTTCATTTTGCTGATTATTTCTTATACTGTAGAGAAGAATTTTTTTGTTTTTGTTTTGTTTTTTTGGCTTGATGTACTAACACTTGTTTATTTTTTATTTTGCTGCTTGTGCTTTTGGTGTCATATTAAAAAAAATCTAAGACCACTATCAAGGAGCTTTTATCCCTATCTTTTATTCTAGGAATTTTATAATATCAGGTCTGATTTTTCAGTCTCTAATTCATTTGGAGTTAATTTTTGTTTATGATGTAAGATAGGAAACCAATTTTATTCTTTTGCATGTGAATATCTGGTTCTCCTAGTACCGTTTATTGAACAGAATATCCTTTCCCCATTGTGTGTTTGTGGTGCCCTGTCAAACATTAGCTGAACTTTTATGCATCCTTCTCCCACGCAGACAGCTAAAACCAGCTGGAGTTGGATATTTCCACTACCCCAGCAGATTAGGCTCTGGTTAACTAGTTTCCCCTGAGGTTAGGCCTTGTTAAGAAGAACAGAGTGCTCCAATTTATTTCAAAATAGTTCCTTTGCCTTTCTTCCTGTTAGAAGAATGAGGGGATTTTTTTCTCTGATATTTACTGTGAGAGCGTGGTCAAGCTACTGGAAGTAAATCTCACAAAATTGTAGCGCCCCCCCCCCCCCATAATTGGGCCCCCTGGAATCTTTAACTGAGTTGCCTATAATGAGCCTCCAGTAATTTGTCCATTACAGTTCTGGTGTTCCTAGCCTGGCACTGGTTTCTGCAGAAGTTTCTACTGTGGGTCTCAGTTCTGGTAAGCAGACACTGCTTATATTGGCCATTCTGTCGCTCCAGTGTTGGAGACAGCAGTCTGCCCTGTGTCCTCCCCTGTCCTACAGATCCATGAGTTGTTGATTTCTCAGTTTCTTCACATTTACTTGTTTTTAGGAGGGAGTGGCAACTTCCAATTTTGTAAATGCAGAACCTGAAACTGGAAGTACTCTTTCAGTAACATTTCACAACATTAATATGTACTAATGTCTAATTGGCACATGACTCACTCCCATTTTCCTTTCTTTGGAAGATGCTTGCCCTTCATCTTTCCCAGGCCTCCCAATCACTGCCGTCATCCCTGTCACATTTTATAAAACTACAACTAGTAATGTGTTGCTGTCTCCACTCTTACCATAGCTCATTTCTACTGTTCTTACTTCTCTTCCCCCCAGTGTTATCCAGCTTGTTTTATATATCTACATCTCATGTGAAAAAGTTTGTCTTTTGTAGGTAGTGGAAATCAGTCATAGCATGACAGGATAAAATGGTGGTTAAGAGCTCAGACTTTGGGACGAGTCAGATAGATTCTAATACTTCCACCATTCAGATGATCAGCAATCATAATCAAATTATTTAACCTCTCCTACTCTATAAGTTGATATAATATAGCATTTCCTCATGGAGTTTTCAGTGAGAATGTATCTGTAAAGTTCTATCAACTAGCTTCTCTCTTGTAAACAATCAGCTCCTTGCCTCAGCTGTACCCAGATGCTTCTGACCCTTTTCTTGGTACTTTCTTGTGCTCTATGGGGAAATTCTTTTTATTTTTTAAGTTTTTATTTATTTATTTGTGAGAGAGAGATCACAAGCAGGGGTAGCTGCAGGCAGAGGGAGAAGCAGAGTCCTCACTGAGCAAGGAGCCCCATGTGGGACTCAATCCCAGGACCCTGGGATCATGAGCTGAGCTGAAGGCAGACGCTTAACCGACTGAGCCACCCAGGTATCCCTGTCCCTATAGGGAAATTCTTGAGAAATGGGGGATGAGAGCTATTAAATAAGAGCTTCCTTTTTCAATTTCTCCAATGGATAATTCTCAACACATTTCACAAGAGCTTCTCCTGTGTGAGGTAGAATTGGCACCATTCATTCCCAGTAGTCATCTTTTCACTAGATTTACATCTTTCCCATTTTACTACAATTCATTTTTTTTTCCTACACTTTCCCTTCCCCTCTCTGTGGAATACTCTAGATACTTTGCATCAATATTATCTTCAGGTCTCTATTATTTTGTGAGTGTGAATGTATGTGTTTTCTGCTGAGTCCTGTGAGGTTTTCTTCTCTCTAGAGTTGAAATGTTTGGAAAAAGGTATATTCGATAAGTCTTTCCAGAGGTCTGAGAATTCTGGGAGGCTGGATTGTAAACTAAAATTTTACTATGCAACCAGTTGATAATAAAAATTAATTTCCAAGTGCCTGTTCCTGAAGATTTATAATTCAGTAGTTTAATGACTTTCATTTATTTTTTCACCTCTGAATTACTACATACAGAATATAATTTTGCATTAAAAGATACTTTGCCAATATTCCATGTACAGAAAACTAGTGATACTGTAACACACAATTCCAGAACATGCTAGTAGCTACTAGAATATAACTATTCTGTATTTTGCAAATGTTTATTAGAGTTATTTTATATTTATTCTGCATTTAAAAAATATATGTTTGTCTGGAAGAGACTAATATTAGGAACTAAGTAATGAGAGCTGTGTGCATATGCACATGTGATTCATGATTAGTGATAAATTCATGATTGAGAAGATAAATATTTCTTTTGAAATCCATATGTATCCGTATAATACTGAATAATATTCAGTTAATTCAGTGAATATCAATTCAGTTAATTCAATGATATTCATAATCCAATTATTTTAAGCATAAGGCTTAATTTTTTTTAATTTAACTAAAATCAACATCATGAATAGAGGTTATTCATTAAAATTAGCACCTGTAATTTGAGAATATTATAATACACAGGAAAACAACACATTATATGCCTGTATTTTTAATTGGCCATTCTGTACTTTTCAACCTTGCTTTTTAATTTAAAGTAGTAACACAAAACAAAAAAATAATTTTGTCCTGAGTAGCTAACAAAATTCTAATAATCAAGTGGCTACTTAAATATTGAAGAGACTTTTTTAAAACTATTTTTTCTCTAATTTTGTTAATTTAATGATCTGTGATCTTCACTTTGGGAAACAAAACAGAAACAGGCAATTTTTTTTTAAAGAGAGGCACTTAAATCAGTCATATTTAAAAGCCAATGGTGTCCAAATACTTTAATGTATGATGAATAATAGTTATTATTTCAAGTTTGTGAAAATACTAGATATACTGCATAAGAAAGTTTTCCCCACTGAGGTATTAAGCTGTCCATTAATTTGTCTTTGAAATACATCCTGGGCAAGATGTGCTCTGGACATTGTCCAAATTAATCAAGCTTCTTGAACATGCAGATGAAAATGTCTTTATAGTATATTCAGAGTATATTACATTAAAGACACTGAATAATTCTAGGTTCCCAGCAAGTTTGTAGGGTTATTATGTTGCCTATTGTTTAATACAATATGAAAATAATAATTTAACTTCTTAATTTCCTAGCTTTCCCCATCTAAGTAAATGGAACTATCATCCATCCCCTTACTCCAACCAAAACCATTTGGTACTCTTTGACCAAATCCTTGATATGGTATAGCACTTACCTCATGGAGTTTTCAATGAGTGTTCTTTGGTTATTCTCTTTTCCTCAAACTCTGACTCAATCTATGATCAAGCTATAGACTCTGGCTTCACAACATACTCAGACAATCTACTCCTTTCCAGGTTCACTGGTACAATCTTAGTCTAAGTCACTATCAGCTCTCACCTGAATGAATATAATAACCTCCTAACTTGTCTTTCATCCTACATCCTCAATACCAAAGAAAGCAACTAGAGTTAGCAATCTAAATTTGAAGCCATGGTTTGAAGAGTTCTAGTTTAAAATTTAATATGCTCTCATTGCAATTACAGTATCTTCAAACTGTACTTTTCTTATTATTTACATAATTTAGCTGATTTTACGCATGCCAGCCTACATCATACTCATTACGTTACAATAGACATTGACCTTTTGTTTCTGCTCCTGGAACCCAACTAATTAACCCAATTATTGATTCTTCCCTCTGATCTTCAAATGGATGGTGTCTGCTATTCATACAGGTCCCAGTTAATTCGTACCTTTTCGAATGATTGATTCTTGGACACATTCACTAAGGAAATGTCTCTGTTTTGCCTTCTTTGTAATATTTATTGCTACCTGAAGGAAACTACTCTATCCTGATAAAAGCTATAAAGAATTCCTGGCACATAGAAGCCTCTCAGCAAAACTTTTGAATGAATAAATGTAGTATTTAATTCGGTGTTGCATAACAAACTCTTATATGGCACAAGAAAGAAAAAAGAAAATCTAACAAGGGTAGGAACTAGCAATAACTGTAAAACCAATTCCAAATATTCTTATGAATCACAAGTCAGTTCTTCTGCTCTTTATCTCCTGCTGGAATAAAATAATATGTAGAAAATAACATAGCCCTATTGGATAGTAGTAATATAGTTAATTAACATAATTAATGCATATAAGTAAAGGTAATACATATAATAAATGTAGTAAAAGTTGACTATGTGAAAGGTACTGTGCCAGTCTCTGGAGATATAAAATAATTTTTCTCTTAATACATGGCAAATGTGTGAAGTATTTTTTTCCTCTTAGCATAAAAATTTTACTTCTTCATGATGATTTTAATGGCCCATAACAGATGATTATAATGGCTTATCATTTGTCTTTCTTTCCTTCAAATTTATTAAGACAAAAACATGACAGGGGCACCTGGATGGCTCAGTCATTTAAGCATCTGCCTTTGGCTCAGGTTATGATCTCAGGGTCCTGGGATCAAGCCCCACGTGTGGTCGGCCCTGCTCAGTGGGGAGTCTGCTTCTCCCTCTTCCCCTGCCCCTCCCCTACCCCTGCCTTGTGCATACTCTCTCTTTCTCTCAAATATATAAATAAAATCTTTTTTAAAAAGACAAAACATGACAATACTGGGTTAATAACATAGTAACAGAATTTAGACAGAATTTCTTCTTGGAAAAAAAAGTTCCTCAAATTTGAATCTATTCAAATCTATTTTTAAATATTATTTTTTGTTGTTTTTATTACTTCATTTTATATATTATCATGATCAGGATCATCTTAGTTTATTAGCCAAAAATAAATATTTTAAGGAAAAATTAATAGTAATAGTGAATAACAAAAGGCATTATTGAATAAAATGAATGTTAGAGTCACTTGTGAAATTAAAATTGAAAAGTCTTCACTTCATCTTTAAGAAAACCCAATAGTGGGGCGCCTGGGTGGCTCAGTCAGTTAAGTGGCTGCCTTCGGCTTGGGTCATGATCCCAGGGTCCTGGGACCTAGCCCTGCATCGGACTCCCTGCTCAGTGGGAAGTCTTTTTCTCCCTCTCCCTCTGCTGCTCCCCCTGCTTGTACTCTCTCACTCGCACTCTATCTCTCAGATAAATAAAGAAAATCTTTAAAAAAAAAAAAGAAAAGAAAACCCAATAGTTCCAGATTTACCTAAACTCACCTCCTTTCCCTCAGAGATATAGCAAAGAACTGCATAATTTGAGGGAAAATATAAGTATAATTTACCTTGAAAAATAAATTATCATCACTGAAGTATAAAGTATGAATTAATTCATTTATTAATTTTCTCAACAACTGTTTGCAAAATATATACAGCATTTCAGACATTAGGGTATGTACACAGAGCAATTACCAAAAGGAAGATAGCATAGGAAAATTTGCAGGATTTTTTTTAAGCAAACAAGTGTGATATTTCAAATAATTATTCACTTACGTTATCTTACTTTATTCACTTCTCCACTCTTAAAATGCATAGATTTCCAGCAGGAAGTAGCTAACACCTTTTTTGTCTTTTAGGAAATCCAAGATTGTAGCTCCTTATGTGATCAGCCACTTAATTGCACTACTTTACAAAACTATCCTCACATAGAGTTCCATTTGAGGTATTTTTAGAATCTCTAATAAAAAGTTACTGCCCTCAATGGATTAGATATTTAAAGTGAAGGGGAAAAGTATTCGGAGTTTCTTCCCTCACTTCAGCGGGATTGCCGAAATTATCATCTGAAATCATTATCTGAATTCTTAAGTCTAAGAATTTTTGGTTTTTGGTTCTATTTGGTGTATTTTTCACAACACTATTATTAATATTGTTAGACACTGTGCCTTGTACAAACAGCAGTGAGTGACTCTGTTGTTCCATTCCAGTGCTTTCTGAGGAGAATGGGTGGACCTAGTTTGGTAATATCCCCACAGCTGCAAAGAGTTTTCTTTAGGTCATTTTGATTTCTACAAGAGAATTTTGAATAAATTAATCAAATTATGGCATTTCTTTTGCTTGATTGACAACTATAATTGTAGTGTCCACAACTCATTTATTATGAGTATAGAGCCTTATATACACAACATTAGTACATTTCAAACTTGCAAATAGAAATTTACCGATAACAATTTGAAAACACATTTCTTCCTTATGGTAACGATGATAAATTATCTATAAAATATAGGTATAGCTTCATAATTAAATGGCCTTTAATATGGTATTATTTCATGGTTGTTTTTATTAGTTTTTTACTTCAAAAGCTGAAAACTTTTATTAAATATATGAAATGTCTTATATGATATGGTATCTTAGTTCTAGAAAAACAGTATTTGCTCTTTTCTCTTGATAATAACAAACTTTTCAAGATTCACTACAGATTTAAAAACAGATTTTCAGTCTTTTGCTTATGATGAGGATGTAGAAAGTCACTAGAGACAGATGCTTCCATCCTAACAATGATAACAAGCCAGAAAGCTAAAACATCAGATATTTTTCAACACATAAGATAGTTAAAGAAGCCAAGAACCTTAAATTAACTAAATTTCAGAAAGTGACAAGTCTTTCTTAGGATAGAAAATTTTCACAGCTGCGTTCATCCTTGGCAAAGAGGTGGGAATTAAAGGATTATGCCACATGCAGGTACAAGAAAAAACCTGCCAAACTTTGAATAGACTTTTAATGTTAGCATTATGATAATGTACTGTGAAGGATAAGAGTGCTGAGCACTGCAGACATGAAGTTTGTCTATAATGACTCACCAACACCTTCCCACAGGGCTTTTTTAGTTCATGGGGTAGTGTTCATGAGGGCACAGTAGGAGAACCAAAACATGAGGGCCTTGTCCCAGTGCAAGAGAGCAGTCTTCCAAAGGTTGAGGACATGTGCAGAAAATCCACTGATAACATTGTATGTCTTTCTTCTAAGATCAGAACCAACTCCAATAATTCCACTCTGACAAATTCAACATTTTTCCTGAAAGCCCTAGCTGGTGCAATGGGAATGATAGATAAAACATATAAAAGGCTGAAAAGAAAGTAGTAAAACTATTTCTTTTTCAGATGTTTCATTTTAATGTGTAGAAACACAACTGATTTCTCTATGTTCGTTTTAAATACTATAACTTTACCAAATTTGTTGATTATGTTCTAACAGTTTTTTAGTGGAGTTTTTAGGTTTTTCTTTCTTTTAAGTTTTTTAAACAGGTTATTGAGTTATAATTCAAGTACTATACAATTCACTTATTTAAAGTGTACAGTTTAATGGCTTTTAGTATATTCATAGAATTGTGCACCCATCACCACAATAAATTTTAGAACATTTTCATCACTCCAGAAAGAAACCCTGCACCCGTTGCCCCCTCGACCTACTTCCTGGTAGCCACTATCTAGTTTGTCTTTTCTGGATTCTCCTTATCTGAACATTTCATACAAATGGAAGCATACAATGTGTGTTCTTTTGTGATTGGCTTCCTTCCTTTAGCATAATGTTTTCAGTGCTTACAGGATTTTCTATGTATAGATCATATAATCTGCAAGCAAAGAAAATTTTTCTCCTTTCTTTCTAATTTGCATACCTTTTATTTCTTTGTCTTGCCTGATTGCTTGGGTTGGTGTTGAATAAAAGTGGCAAGAGTGGGCACCCTTGTCTTGTTTCTGACTTTAAAGGAAAAACTTTCAACCTTTCACCATTGAGTACAGTGTTAGCTGTAGGTTTATCATATGTGACCTTTATTATGTCAAGGAATGTTCCTTCTATACTCAATTTGTTGAGAGGTTTTATCGTGAAAGGTGTCATATGCTTTTTCTGCATCTGTTGAGATGGTCGTATGATTTTTATTTTTCATTCTATTAATATGATTTATCACACTTACTGATTTGTCTTTGTTGAGCCATCCTTGCACAACACAGTAAATCCTGTTTGATCACAGTGTATGATCCTTTTAACATACTGTTAAATTCAATTTGCCTATTTTTGTTGATAATTTTTGCCTCTATGTTGATAAGGGACATTTGACTATAGTTTTCTTTTCATGTAGTATCCTTAACTGGCTTTGGTATCAGAGTAATGCTAGGCTTGTAAGATAAGTTTGGGAGTATTTCTTCCTCTTCAATTTTTTTGAAACAGTTTGAAGAGTGTTGGCATTAATTCTTCTTTACTGTTGGTGGAATTCATCAGTGAAATCATCTGGTTCTGAGCTTTTCTTTGTTGGGAGGTTGTTGACTGCTGATTCACTCTCTTTATTCATGATTTATCAGTTCATATTTTCTATTTTTTATGAATCAGTCTTGGAGAGTTGTATTTTTCTGAGAATTTATTAATTCATCTAGGTTATCTATTTTCTTTGCATATAAATGTTCAGAGTAGTTTTTTTTGGTCCTATGTATTTTTGTGGTGTCAATTGTAATATTTCCTCTTTCATTTCTGATTTTATTTATTTGGGTCTTCTCATTTTTTTTTCTTGGTTAGCTAAAGGTTTGTCAGTTTTGTTTAACTTTTTTAAAAACAGCTCTTTTTTTTTAGGTTTTTTTTTTTTTTAGTTTTATTTGATCTTTTCTATTGTTTCTCCATTCTCTATTTCATTTATTTCTGCTGTGATCTTTGTTATTTCCTTTTTCTGCTAACTTCAGGCTGAATTTGTTCCTCTTTTTCTAGTTCCTTGAGGTATAAATTTATGTTGTTTATTTGAAATCTTCCTTTTTTCTTACAATAGGCATTTAATGCTATAAACTTCCCTCTTAACAATTTCTTTTGCTGTATCCCATAGGTTTTGGTGTATTGTGTTTCCATCTTTATTTGTTTCAAAATATTTATTGATTTTCCTTTTGATTTCTTCTTTGATCTATTAGTTGTTCAAGAGCATGATGTTTCATTTTCTTATATTTGTGAGATTTCCAGCCTTTCTCTTGTTATTGATATCTAGTTTCATACCACTGTGGTTAGAAAAGATACATGTATGATTTCAGTCTTCATATATATATATAGATATATATACTTCTATCCATGAACAGCAGAATGCACATTCTTCTCAGTGTACACAGAACATTCTCCAGAACAGATTACAAGATAGGTACAGAACAAGTCTTAACAAATTAAGAAGACTGAAATCATACATGTATCTTTCTAACCACAATGGTATGAAACTAAATCTCTATCGTCTATCTATCTATCTATCATCTATCTATCTATCTATCTATCTATCTATCTATCTATCTATCATCTATCTCTCTATTTTTCTACAAGTCTAATGTGTCTAATGTCTTTGTTTATTTCCCACCTGGATGATCTGTTGTTGAAAATGGGGTATTGAAGTCCCCTACAATTATTTATTGCTATCTATTTCTCTTTCATATTTGCTAGTATTGGCTTAATATATTTAGGTATTCCAATGTTAGCTATATATTTATTTAAAATTGTTATATATTCTTGATGAATTGACATTTTTATCATTATATCATGATCTCTTTTCCTTGTTGCCATTTCTGGCTTAAAGTCTGTTTTGTCTGATTCAAATATAGATACCCCTGCTCTTTCTTAGTGTCTACTGGCATGGAATTTTTTTTTCCATTTCATCATTTTGAGCCTATATGTGTGCCCTCAAAGATGAATAAGCTGAAAAGTCTCCTGTAGGCAGCATATGGTTGAGTCTTTTTTTTTAAGTCCATCCAGCCAATCTATGCCTTTTGATTGGATAATGCAATTCATTTATATTTAGAATAATTATTGATAGTTAAAGACTACTACTGTCTTACTATTAATGGCTTTCTGGTTATTTTGTAGTTCCCTTTTTTTCTTTCTTCCTTTGTTGCCTTCCTCTGTGAATTGGTAATTTCATATAGTAGCATGCTCTAATCCCCTTCTCTTTATCATTTGTGATTATTATAGGTTTTTGCTTTCTGAGCACCATGAGGCTTACATAAAACATCTTACAGATATAACAGTCTATTTTATAATGATAACTGTGATTGTATACAAAAACTCCACCCTTTTATTTCTCTTATTTCATGTTTTTAATACCATAGGATATTTTATATCTTATTTTTATATTGTGCATTCATTAAAAAATTATTGTGGCTATAGTTTTTTTTTTTTAAGATTTTATTTATTTATTTGACAGTGAGAGAGGGAACACAAGCAGGGGGCGTGGGAGAGGGAGAAGCAGGCTTCCTGCTGAGCAGGGACCCTGATGCGGGACTTGATCCCAGGACTCTGGGATCATGACCTGAGCGGAAGGCAGACACTTAACAACTAAGCCACCCAAGCGCCCCAGTTGCTATAGTTATTTTTAATACTCTCACTCATTTACCTTTTTTATACTACTGTTAAGGTGTTAAAATAACCCCATATTACCATATGGAAGTATTCTGAATTTATGTATTTACCTTTATCAGTGGGTTGTATAGTTTCATATGTTTGCATGTTACTAATTAGCATCCTATCATTTCAGCTTAAATATCATTTTTCAGCATTCCTTATAAGGCAAATCTAGTGATGATGAATTCTCTTAGCTTTTATTTGTCTGGGAAAATTTTTATTTCTCCTTCATTTCTGAAGAATAACTTTGCCCAATAGCATATTCTTGTTTGGAAGCTTTGTTTTCTTCCTTTAACCTTGACTAGGTAATCCATTGTTTCCTGGCCTGTAAGGTTTTTGCTGAGAAATCTAATGTTAGCCTAGTGGGGTATCCTTTATAGGATACAATCTTCTTTCTCTTGCTGCTTTTAGGATTCTCTCTTTGTCTTTGCTTTTGATAGTTTATTATAAACTTGCATCTTAGAGATTATTTTGGATTGAAATAATGGGCCCGTAAACTTCATGACCTATGAACTTGAATGTCCAAATCTGTCCCTGGGTTTCAGAAATTCTCAACATTATTTCTTTAAATAAAATTTCTTCCACTTTCTCCCTCTCTTCTTCTGAAACTTCAATAATTCCATATATTGGTTCTTTTCATTGTGTCATATAGATCATGTTTGTTCACTTTTTTTCACTTTTTTTTTCCTTTGTTCTCCACTAACTGGTAATTTCAAAGTTTCTATATTCTAACTCACATATTCTTTCTTATATCTGGTCTATTCTATTCTTGCTGCTCTCTGTTGCATTATTTTTTTCATTGAATTATTCATCTCCAGAAATTCTGTTTGGTTATTTGTTTTATGATGTCTGTCACTTTGTTAATTTTCTGACCTTGTGTATTATTTTCCTGATTTTGTTGAATTGTCTTTCTCTGTTTTCTTCTAGTTCATTAAGTTTCCTTCAAACAGCTATTTTGAATTCTTTTTTGGGTAAATTGTAGATCCATGTCTTTGAGTTCTGTTACTGGAAGATTTTTATGAACCTTTGGTGATGACGTGTTTGTCTGATTTTTTATGTTCCTTGGAATTTTACATAGCTATCCTCACATTTGAAGTAGCAGTTACCTCTTCCAATCTTTACTATCTGTCTTCAGGTGAGAAATACCTTCAGTCAGTCCTGCTAGATAGTCTAAGGCTTTCTCAGATGTTGTATGAATGACCTGCTGCCAGAGTCCAGCTCCAGCCGGGGTGGGTCTCTCGTGGAAAGGACGGCGTCGGCAAATGAGGAGACACAGACACAGGATCAGGTTGCAAGCATCTCCTCCTGACAGCCTCGGAGGAACTTTATTTATATGTTAGGATATTTTTGTTTTTCCAAATCTTAGATCATTTTCTGGATTACAGTCATAGCCTTCTTTCATTTTTCCTTTGTAATGATTAACATGACCTTTATTGATTTCTGCTTATTGGCTTTCGCTAAAACTAAAAAATAGTACGCAAAGAGAAAGGTGCTAGACAGAGCGTGACCGTCTTGTTACTTTGTTCTATAGAAACTAATTCTTCGTGGAATTAGTTTCATTATGATTGCTTAGATAGGCATAACTAAGATAAGTAGTCACTTTATCATGAAACCCCAGAAATATTCCCACAATTATAAAGATTGCCATAAATAAAATGAAAAAGAATAGCAGGAGCCAGCCCAGAAATATTCCCACAATTATAAAGATTGCCATAAACAAAATGAAAGAGAATAGCAGGAGCCAGCTGTGGAGTCTCCTGTTTTCAGGATCATCCTCCATACTTGGACTTTGTCAAGCAGCATGAGTAGCTTGGCTCGCGTCAACCTGCTCCTCACGTCCTTATGTAGGGCACAATTAATTCAGTGCACCAGGACACCTGCTTACAACCTCTTCTGTTTTCCTGAAGGCAGCACTACAGCTCAAGTTTGTGGCTTATCCATCGCCCACACTCTGCTTGTGCTTCCTAGTTACCTGACAAAGCTTGCTCTTGCCACTGCCCTTGGGAGCATGCACAGTATACTGGCCACAGAGTGAGAGTATATGTGGGTGAGGCATGAGAGGTACTAGGGGGTGCCAACAGGCCAATTGGAGGGATCTGTAGGCTTTTTTCCAGCTCATGGGTAGGCTCCCTGATGGAGTCCACAATGTAGTCATCAGGGACCATGTCCCTTTAATTCCCTTTGGGAATTTGTTCTGCTGTTTTCCTGAGCTCTTCCCTCACCCCAGTCATGGAGCTTCCAATTTAGTACTCTGGATGCTACAAGAAAGAAAGGAGTGTCTTTGGCACTAGTTTGCATAGGTGGGGAAGCTGGGCACTCACTCACCTGCTTTTCCTTTCCCCCACAGTAGAAATCATGGGCCAAAAAAGACTTGCTTAGCTGTAAACTCTCTAAACTTGGGAGATTAGTGATATAGGCAGTTAAGCCATTCCTTTTCTTTACCCATTCCAGTGTATCATATCAAAATTATATATAATAAAAATAAATTAAATTAAAAACAATAAAATAATTATATATATTTTCCCTCCAGCAGACTTCTGTAACTTTTCTTCTAGAAACCCGTACTTCCACAAAGGCTCTCTATTTCATAGGTAACTTCCTAAGTCAGGATTCTTCAGGTGCTCCCAGACCATGGCTGAGTTCATACTAATATAAATAAGTAACTGGATAAATAAATTTGAGGAGAAGAGACAAATTTCCCATGCAGAGACTTTCAGTTTATATAGATATTTTGCTCTCAAGGAGTTGCAGCATAATTCCCTACTTCTTAAATGTGGGCTGTACATAATGACTTCCTTCCAAAGAGTATGGTATAGAAAGGAGGGAAAAAGAAAGTAACATTACAGTGGAAAAACTAGACAAACCCAACCTCAGTAGCTGATGCAGGTGATATCTGTCAAAGATAAAGAAAGCTGGGCACTAGTTAAAGGTAAGGACAGATTTTAATGACTAATATTTTATTGCATTAAAATTACCTTAGAGGGGCACCTGGGTGGTTCAGTCGGTTAAGCATCTGACTCTTGATTTCATCTCAGGTCATGCATGATCTCAGGGTCATGAGATCGAGCCCTGTATTGGCTCCATGCTGAGTGTGGAGCCTGTTTGGGATTCTCTCTCTCCCTCTGCCCCTATCCCCCCCACCACCACTCACACACTCTCTCTCTCTCTCTCAAAACAACAAAAACAAAAACCAAAAAAAAACAAACAACAGCAACAAAACAACAAGAAAATCTTAGAAAGGTTTCAAGACCTCTATACAGAAAACTGCAAAATGTTATTTACAGAAATTTTACAAGACCTGTATTAGCTTATTACTGGTATAACAGAAGTCCAAAATGGGATCCACTGGGTTAAAATCAAGGTGTCTGCAGGCCTTCCTTCTGGAGGCTCTAAGGAGGAATCTGTTCCCCTGCCTTTTCCAAATTCTAGAGGCCACTAGTATTATTTGGTTTGTGATGCCTCTCTGCATTTTTAAAACTAGCAGTGACACAGCAATTCTTTTTCACATTGCATCCCAGTAACACTGACTCTCCTGTCTCCCTCTGGGGGTTTTCTCTACCATGTTTCTCATTTCCTTGTGTATACTCATTACTAGAAATTTTAATAATTACAGTTCTACTAACAATTTGTTCAAAGTAATCTAAACTTTTCTATCAAGTTCCTCAAAATCCTTCCATCTGTTGTCCATTTCTTAATTCTAAAGCTACTTCCATATTTTGGGGTATAGGCTACAGTCACACCTTACTGATATCACATCACTGACTTACTGCTGCTTTTACAAATTACCATAAACTTTGTGTCTTAAAAACCACAGATTTATTATCTTACAGTTCTAGAAGTGAGAAATCATAAGTTCAAAGTGTTGGCATGGCTGTGTTCCTTCTAGGGAAGAATCCATTTTGTTGGCTTTTCTAGCTTTTGGAAGCTGCCACCATTCCTTGACTCATGCCCAAATCCACTCTCTTCAAAGACAGCAATATGGCATCTTCTCTCAGACTCAGCTTCCTGCCTTTCTCTTATAAGGACACTTCCGATTACACTTGGTTCATCTTCATAATCTAGGATAATCTCCCCATTTCCAGGTCCTTTTGCTTAATTATGTCTGCAAAGTTCTTTTTGCCATGGCAGCTAACACCTTTTCTTACTATGGGGATCAGGACATGGTTATCTTTGGAAGGTCATTATTCTGCCTACCACAAAGACCTACATAAATGAAAGTATTATTATGTCATTGAGTAGAAGGCCTCTAAAATATCAGTTTATTACAAATTGATTTATATATTCACTACACTCCTTAAAAATATCCAAGAAAATTTTTAATAGAAATTGGCCACTTAGATATAAATTTTACATGAACAGACATAATGTAAATCTAGATAAAAAATCCTTCAAGATAAAATACAAAGCAAGGATGTGTAGGACCTGCTACACGTTATCAAGTTTTAACGATGAAGCTCTAGTAAGTGGGTCCTTAAAGAAAACAAAACAAAACTATTTAAACATGTAACAACAACAATAAAAAACTAATAAATAAAAAGACTGATAAATTAAACTACATTATAATTAAGTAATTCTGTTCACTGAAAAAGTGAACAACTAAGAAAAGGTAAACTAAAGAGGGGGCAAGATTTTTATAATATATGAATACGAATTGGTGTGGCTATTTTGGATAACTCTTTGGAAATTTTTACTAAAATTGAATATATGTTATCTTCTATGACCTAACAATTTCACTTCAAAAATATGTAACAAATAAAAATGTATCCATATGATGGTGGTGATGGTAGCACAACATTATGAATATATTTAATATCACTGAGTTGTACTCTTAAAAATGTTTAAGATGGTAAATTCTATGTTATGAATATTCTACCACAATGAAAAAAATGGGGGAAAAGTTACATAAAGTAAATATTCACAAAATACAATGTTGGATCCTTTTTGGAACCTGATTGAACAAACCAACTATAAAAAGCCATTTTTAAGACAATTTGGGAAATTTGAACTTTGCCAATTACATGATATTGAAGAATTATAGTTTCAAAAAAATTAATCCACATGAGTACCAAGAGATAAATACAAGAACATTAATTCAGCATTAATTATGATTGCCCAAACTTGATACTACTCAAATGTCCATCAACATTATAATGAAAACTGTACTGCAGTATATTCAGACAAATAGAGTACTCTATAGCAATAAAAGTGATCAATGGATAAAACCCACAATCATAAAGTAGAATAAAACAAATCATACAGGAAAGTATTCATAATACATTGACTTCACTTTACATAAAGTTTTTTTTAAAGGCCAAACTAATCTATTTTGTTACACTTAAGGAAAAGAGTTGTCAGATTTGGAAAGAAAAAATATATAAAACACCCAGTTTAATTTGAATTTCAGAAAATAATGGAAATTTATCTCATAAGTATGTACCAAATATTGCATTTTGTATTTTATCTGGCAACTCTACTTTGGGGAAGATGCAGGTAATGTAGATTAGAAAGGGATTTTAGATGGACTTAGGTGATACTAAAAATGTTTTTTCTTTACTCAAGTTGATAGTATATGTGTAATTTCTGATGATTTATTAAGCTATAGCTAATAAATTAAGCATTTGTATTTTATGTACTTGATGATGTATGTTTTACTTCATAAAAATTTAAATATGTATGCTTGAATATAATGGGTGCCCTGGAAATATTAGAAGAAAGGATAAGCCTGATAGTAATTTAAAGAGAGGATTCAAACATAAGAAAATGGTAGGCTTCCAAAAAATGAAAAGTCTATTTTAGTGCTAAGGATCTATGTTCCATGATTTCTTCAAGTGTTTGTAATAGGGAAATTCTAATGAACTTTTTGGTGTGATCTTTCTGTAACTAACTAGAAACATAGAGGTAATTCTTTCTTAAGAACAAACCCAATTCAATATTTACTTCTTTTGTTAAATGACTCTTAAATTTACCAGAATATCTTATAATAAACCTGCATTATTTTTCAGTCAATCCTACTTCTTAGCAAATGTTAGGAAGCTTGCCCAGTCAATTCTCTATTCTGTAGAAGTAACTAATCAGAACTTGCCTTTACCTGCTAATTACACTTGACTAATTAGTTCATAGAACACCCATGTGAGGTAAGAAAATAAACATTTTACTTCTCATTTTACAAATGAGGAAACAGATACAAATGTGTTAGACCATTTTCCTGAGGCCATTCAACAAATCAGTTGCAGAAACAATATTTAAAGTAAGAGTTTGCATTTTTTCACTAACCTTTATTGACTTGTGTTTAAGTCTGTCTGTTTTCAACACATAAAAGCTAAAAGTCAAGGAAACAAACTGAGGGTTGCTGGAGTGGGGGGTGGGGTGGGAGGGATGGGGTGACTGGGTGATGGACACTGGGGAGGGTATGTGTTCTGGTAAGCGCTGTGAATTGTGCAAGACTGTTGAATCTCAGATCTGTACCTCTGAAACAAATAATGCAATATATGTTAAGAAAGAAAAAAAGAAGAAGAAGAATGTAGCAGGAGGGGAAGAATGAAGGGGGGGAAATCGGAGGGGGAGAAGAACCATGAGAGCAATGGACTCTGAAAAACAAACTGAGGGTTCTAGAGGGGAGGGGGTTGGGAGGATGGGTTAGCCTGGTGATGGGTACTGAGGAGGGCACGTTCTGCATGGAGCACTGGGTGTTATGCACAAACAATGAATCATGGAACACTATACCTAAAACTAATGATGTAATGTATGGGGATTAACATAACAATAAAAAAATTAAAAAAAAAAAAAAGCTAAAAGTCAAGTAAGTAGTCTTTTGCACAAAAATTGTTCTGTAATCATATGAACAGTTAGGATATTCAGAAATTATTCAGCCAAAAAATTCTCATTTTTATACATTTGAATGAATGCTTATTTTCTTATCTAATTTATGAATCAACAGAAATATGAAGGTAAGATGTTGTCATTACAGTATCCACTGCAAGTTATATTTAAATCACTGGATTTACAATTTAGTAGAGCAGACTGGGTTCTTGTCCCTCCTATGCCAGTTTCTAAGGCTTTTGGTAGGCAATTATTTGATCATGCAGTTTTAATTTTATAATTTAAAAAAAAATAGAAATGAGAACAACTTTTTTTTATTTCTGTGAAGATTAAACAAGATAGTTTTTATATTTTCTGAAAGTGCTATAAAATGGACAGCTTTGTGCCTTTCAGTACTTTAACAAGATTTTTTTTTTTAAATATTTTATTTTTATATTATTAGTAGGAAAATTAATTTCTATTGTCATTCTGTTTTGTGTGTTTAACTGAACTATCCTAAAGTTTTAGTGAATCTCTTTTTAAATACATTTATAGAAAGTTTTTAAATGGTCAAGTATAGGCACATGATTTTTTTCCCAAATATTTTAAAAATGTGGTGAAGCAGCTGGGATAATGATAACAGCTGAAGTTTACTGAGAACTTAGTATTTAAGATATTTTCATCTATGATTTTTTGATCCATTTCACATCACTATGAATATGTACTGTTATTTTCTCCATTGTACAAAGGAGGGCATTAAGGCTAGGGAATTTAATATCTAGTTTTAACCTTTGATTCACTACTTAATAGCTGAGTAGTACAAACAAGTTATTACGTCTCAGGTTCTCATTTGCATGCCTGGAGTAATGATTCCCATTGCATAAAGTGTTTGTTTGTAATTAATACTTAGAAAGTACTGACATTTTTTTTTTAAAGAATAAGTTATCAATTAATATTAAGTATTATTACACTCTACTTTGTGTAAATTAATATCTTTTTAATGAGATGTATTTTCTATACCCCAAATTTACCATAACCTAGAGAAGATGCTTATTTTAATTCATAGTGTTGGATTGCTTACCCAGTATCAATTTCCCACTCTCCCTTAATAAAAAAACCCCAAATTTGCACAATGCAGCAATATTCTGATCCCAGAATTCTGTCTTTGTCAGACTCCCTTAGCTAAGGCAATCATGTGACACATTTCTGGCCAGTGTAACATAAGCTGAGGATGTCTAGAAAGTTGTTTTTCCCCCCTCAGTCTCCGTTCAATCTTTATTTACCTCCCTTTTCCATCTTCTTTCTACCTGTAATGCCAATGATTAAGAGCATTAAGAGCCATCCAGAAACGATGAAGCATCTAACATGGGAATAGAAGCTACATTAATCTTAGGTAGAATAGAGATATAAAAGGATTATGGGTCCTCAATTACATCACTAAGCCGCACAGTATGACTACTGGACTGTGTTTCTCTTGATTTATTTTTGGTGACTCAAATAAATTTCCATGACCTATTATTTCCCCCTGAACATATTAGTAACTGATCTACTGGGTAAGCTGACTAATGACTTAAGAATCATGGAGCTGTATGATGGAATTTTGCCTTTGCCTTAATAGATTCCCACAGGTACATCTTCAATCATGTTAAAGTTAAAAATAATGACTAGTGATGGGATTTGGGAGCAGCTCAAGCAATTAATAGATAGACTGTGGGTATACCATAGTAATTAAACTATTCAAGGGAAGTTATACCAATCTGGAGAAGTTCCCATTTGGAAATTAGCACTGTAATCTGCTGCAAATGGAAGCATATGATCTCTTATAGTTATTTAATAAGTGTGTGTATATATATATTGCATATATGATTAAAATAATTATAGATTAATTATAAATATAGATTATATATAGATTAATTATAGATCAATTATATATTATAATGTAATAAAATACATTAAAATGTATATATATTAACACATATATATACGTAACAGAATATTTAATATAAATTTATATATTAATAATATATTATATATATATATTTATAATAATATATATTATAATATATATTTAATATAATATATTATATTATATATATACTAATATAATCTATATTTATATATATTATATATATACATTTTAAAATTCCATATTAATATATATATTTTTTTTTAATTACATGAGCAATTTGTGACATATAAATTTCATGATTACACACTCACTTGACCTCTTGGCCAATTTTATGACAATATTATCCTTATAGCCAAAATCATCCATTTCAAAACTTTTAAAATTAATTCTAAGAAAATAATAGCCTTTTTGAACCAGTTTTGTTTAGGAAAAAGTGATTGTTTTATTTTTTAAACAATTAATTAAAATTATAGTCTTCCAATGAAGCTTTCCCTGATCAGAATATTAAATACTCTGAATTACTTCCTACAAGGTTGTAAGTGCAAAGCAGTTCATCTTGCTCCCTTGAAAAGCAAACTCCTTATATATTTTAGATTGAAATTACCGCCTTCATATTTCCACTGTGGAATAATGTATGTATATGAAGGTCAAAACTGTCTTTAACTCATCCCCCTACACACTCCCTGGCTTTTTACCAAAATGTTGACCAAAAAGGTATTTTTTTTATTTGCTTCTTTTAAAATTATGAGACCAATGTAGCAGTCATTATATACCCAACCAGATTTTATTTTTTTTTACCCAACTAGATTTTAAACATGGCAATATTTATATTTGTTTTAGACCTTATTTTGTTAAAAACTAGGTAATATAGATACTGTTATAACTTTCATGAAATCCTCTATCTGTGCATATTCTAATATATCAGTATTTGTTAATATCATCCTAAATTTAAATGTGAAATTTCTAAAGCGAAACAATTATTATTTACTTACAGCAATAATTGTACTGGTTTCCTTTTGCTCCAGTTCTTTTCTTACCCTGGGGTGATGCAATCAGAACTAAATATCATCCAACATGTAAGAAGGTCTACTGCAGGCAAGGATACCTAAAAAAAAAAAAAAAAAAGTTTATATAGGAGAAAAAGGCAACTGTTACCCTCAGCTTCTGAGGAAATATCCTTGAAAGTGTAATGAGAAAAATTCTGGGTCCTCACTCTTTGGAAAGTAAATAAATCTCTCCAGGGGAAAAATAAGACCAGTGTCTCCAACTTTAAAACCAAAGGATGTCTTTATGGTCCTATGACTTTTCTTCCCTTGAAATGTAACACATACCTCTCCCTGGAGTTCTCACCATCTATTCAGTCATAAATTAACCTCCAAGCCTTGTCTTTTAGTTCAGGTTCCAGGTTTCAGTAGGATTTGCTCAGAAAGCCCTAATGGTGCAGAAACATATAAAATATTTTCTCTACAGCTCCGTACTTCCTTCTTTCTCTTCTCCTGAGAAATACCTTCAATCCTAAAAGTTATTGTGTATCCTTCCAGTGTATATATTTAGACTTAATACCAATAAAAAAATAATATTTCAGATCTGTCTTAGTCCATTCATGCTACTATAACAAGATACCATAAACTGGGTGGCTTTTAAACAACAAATATTTATTTGTTCTGGAGGCTGGGAAGTCCAAGATCAAAATGCCAGCAGATTCAGTGTCTAGTGAGGCAAGCGTGCTGGTTCACAGATGGCACCTTCTCACTACATCCTCAAGTGGTGGAAAGGGCAAGCTAGCTCTCTGAGGCCTCTTTTATAAGGTTACTAATCCCATTTGTGAGGACTTCTCCTTCATGACCTAATCACCTCTCAAAAGCCTCACCTCCTAAAACCATCAACTTGGAGGTTAAGATTTCAACATATGAATTTGGAAAGGACCCAAAATTTTAGATCATAACAAGAACCTTTCATTCCGTCAGTTTTATATATCTGTCTAACTATATCACATATATTAGCACTTAAACAGAATTGTTGAAGAATTAAGAGGTTTAGAACAATTTTTTTTTTCCAAATAGTGAAAGGTCTAGGCTTAATTGATAGCTTTATCTTTAATCTTTATAGGAATTGAATTTGTCTTTTTGGGGAAGGGGAAATGAAAAGTTGATTGGTAAGAGTAAAAATTTGTTTTGGTATTTCACAAAATCAAAATACCTTTAGGTTTATGTACATTCTACACGTTCTTTCTTCCAAAATTTCAATACATTTTGGAAGCTAAGATCACTCATCAACCTCACCTTGTCTGTTCTTCTCTATCACTAGAAAGATAATCAAATGATAAGGACATTAATGAATTTTTAGTTCCATTTACATAGATAGCCTCCCTTGAACAAATATTTCTCATCCCCCTTGATATAATGTGAAAATGGGTGCTTTTCCCCAACAGTTATGTGCAAAGTAATTGCATAATTTGACAGGGATTGTGTAGTGGGCAACTTCTGAAATGGCTCCCAGTGATCTCTACCTCTGCATTCATGCCCTTGTAACACCTTGTATAGTCTGGGCCTTTTGACTTGCTTCTAATGAATAGAAGGCAATAAAAGGGGATGTCACTAATAATAGCTCAGAAATAGTTCCTTTGTGTAATTTCAGTCTTGCTTGCACTCTCTTCACTCTTGCTTGATTTGGTGAGGCGCCGGCTGCCTAATTGTGAGCTGCCTTGGAAAAGCCCACATGCAAGTCACTGAAGGTGGTCTCAGATCAACAGCTTATGAAGAATTGAGTCCTGCCAACGGCCCATGTCACTGAGGTTGAAATTAGATCCTTTCCTAGTTGAATCCTAAGATGACTGAGGCCCTGGCTGACACCATGATTGCAGCCTTGAGAGAACCTGAACCAGAGGACACTGTTAACCTGTACTTGGATATCTGACCTATAAAACTGTGAGATAATATATGTTCTGGGTTAAACAAATAGTGTGTAAAGACTGTAAGGATTTTGAAGAGCATGTTAAAGAATGCCTAACTTGTTCTGGACAAACTGTTAATAGAAATATGGGGTTTGAAGACTTGCTTGTAAGGATTCTAGATGAAGTGGGGACATGTTATTGAAAACTGCTGAAGATTGTATCCTTATTACATAGTAGCAGAAGAAATAGCAACGTGGTCATCTGCAGTTATGTGGAAATCAGAACATGTACCTAATGAATTTAGTGATGTGACGAAAGGAGATTTCTTCAAAGCAGAGTTGAAGGTGTGGATTCCTGATTTCTTCTTGCTGCTTATAGTAAAATATAGGTGAAAGAGAAAAACTCAGAAGACAACCTTTAAACCAATAAGAACCATAACTTGATGGTTTGGAAATCCTCAGCCTCTCTAGAAAGGAAAACATACTAAAATTTACAAATGGCTTCTGGGGCCTGCCATAAAGATGTGGTCTAGAAGTAACCTAAAAGTGTGAGCATACAACCTTTTATTAAGACCTCAGAATGATAAAAGAATCAGTATTATTCAGTCATACAAAGGGCTCTTTAAAAAGGTAGTGAGAGGGTGCCTGGGTGGCTCAGTTGGTTAAGCGACTGCCTTCGGCTCAGGTCATGATCCTGGAGTCCCTGGATCGAGTCCCGCATCGGGCTCCCTGCTAGGCAGGGAGCCTGCTTCACCCTCTGACCCTCCCCCCTCTCATGTGCTCTCTCTCTCTCATTCTCTCTGTCTTAAATAAATAAATAAAATCTTTAAAAAAATAAAAATAAAAAGGTAGTGAGTTTGCTAACAGCTACTTTCAGTCAAAAAATAGGCCTTCTAAGAAGCTTAAAAGCATTATTCCTCAGCCATCTTAGCAGGATCCCAATGTGGGAAAAAAAAATTATCTTGAAAAGATAGGTGGGTGTGGATTTTATCTAATGTAATAAACCCCAAAGATATTCACAGACACCCACAAAGTTTATGAGAAAACTATTTGTAAAAATACAGCCAGCTTGGACTGAAAGAGACAAGGACAGTATAAGATAAAAGAGGTTCTAGGGCCCCCAAAACTCTATCAGCAGGGAGCTAACTGAGCAACTAAGCAGCAAACACATGAAAGAATGACTCAGAGGACAATTAGAAGAGCCCAGAGAGTGGAGCTAAAAACCATGGAAAATTATTCACAGGTCTTGAAATCTAATCATATTACCCAAATTTGTCCAGGCAAATTTCAGAATTGCTATGGACAAGTGGGTTCTTTATGTCTCCTGTCCTCCACCCTCCCCCCCATTTTGAATAGGAGTATCCATAGCATTTATCTCATGCTTGTTTTATCATTGCATATTAAGTCTGTGTAGGGTGAGGGGAGCAAATAATTTGCTTCTTAATTTCTTTATTTTAGCAGATTTTCAAATCTAGAGGACTTCTGCTCTAGGAGGCTTATCGACACCTGGATCTGATTTAAATAATGAGATTGTGAACTTTGACACGACATAATGAGATGAAAATTTTGTAGAGTTTGAGAGGGAAGTGAATGGCTTTTGCATGGAAGGGACAAATTATTGGGGATCAGAGGAAAACTATAGTAGGCAGTTTTGAAAATGCTTCCCAACACAAACATATCCTCCTATAATCCTGCCACAATATGGCAAAAGTGATGAAGTGTCACTTCTAAGATTAAGATACAGAAGACTTCTGTCTTGCTCCATCTCATTCTAGCTTTCTCTCTCTCAGTGTCTCTCAGGATTTTTCTGATGAAGCCAGTTGCCACATCATGAACTGCTGAGGACAGCCTCTGGCCAACAGCAATCAAGGGACAAAGCCCTACCAAAAACCAGGTGAGTGAGCTTGAAAGCATATCTTTCCCCACTACAGCCTTGGGATGTTTACATTCCCAGCAGACTGCCGAAGCAGAGATTTGGGTAATTTTTACAGAGCAATTGATAACAAATGCCATTTTGACATTGGAGTAGTATGCTGCCATAACACTAAAATTGTGGGAGTGGCTTCTGAGGAAGATAATCCACCTAAATTCAACTGGGTTAAAGAAAACTAAAGAATGATGACCACTTAATGCAATGATTTCAGTGAATAAGCAATTTCAGTGTATAAGTTGCACATCTTTTGTCAGATTTATCCCTAAGAATATCATACTATTTGTTGCTATTATAAATGAGATAGCTCTTTTAGTTTTAATTTCTGATTTTTTGTTATTAGCTTATAGAAATAGAACTGATTTCTATTTATTGAACTTGTATAAATTTGCTTAAATAACATGTTCATTCTAGTAGCTTTTTCTGTAGATCCTTTTGATTTTCCCCATGGATAATCATGTCATATTCAAATAAATAAATGTGTAGTTTGTTTGTTTTTTTCTCACTACTTCTATTGCCTACTGAACTAGCTAGAACATTATGTACCATGTTGAATAGGAAGACTTCTTAATGTGGTTCCTGATTTTAGAGGCAAACATTCAGTCTTTTACTATTAACTTTGATGATAATTGTAGGGTTCCTGTTCTGCAAGAGGATAATGATCTGTTAATCTCTATCCAAGTATCTCTCTGTGCCAAACCAATTAATTTAGAAAAGTGGAAAGAACAAGAAATAAAGTTATTTTATTTGGTGGTCTGGCTCCATCACAGATGCCTCAATTTTTTCCCCAACTTGGTAAAAAATTATTCCTCTGTAGATAGGAAAGGAAAGAAGGAAAAGCCCAATCACACATAAGAAGAAAATGCTGTCCTTGTCCGTTATAGTTGAGTGTGGACTCATTCGTGGAGCACTAAGTCTCTTGAGAAAAAAAGAATCCTTCATTATCTGTATGTGATTGCTGAGGATGAAAATTCAATTGGATTTCCACCAACATCACAGAACTATAAAGTGCCAAATAGTAAATATTAGACTTTTACAGGCCAAGAGACAAAATAGATGATATTATGTAGGTACATAGGCAACAAGAGAGAGAATTCCTTTCCCACCCTATTCACCTGGGATAGGTCCACATGGGTGGTGCCTGTATTTTGCACTTATTTTTCATCACCTGGGGACAGTCTCTGGAGAGAGCAACAGGGCAAGCAGAAGGGCCCTGGTGGCCTTGGGGTAGGATCAGGGAGGGTGGACACTTGTCTTAGTTTCTGCCCCAGTGACTCCCCAGTCCCCCTGACATGCCCTTCCTACCTCCCAGAGACCATGGCTCTCTCAATTTGGGCAACTTGCCTGGAGGTGAGGCATTTCCCTTAGACCAAGATTCCACTGCAGTTTCAGGCCCTCACCCCATAAACAGAGTCCCCAGTGTATAGATGGCCTTGGGCAGCAGTGAGATACAGCTGCCAGGAAGCAGGCACCAGCAGGAGAAGGATGGGTAAAACCAAAAAACTGTGTCTATTAAGTGATAGAAATGGAATTTGAACATGGATCTGACAACAAGTCAATTTTGATCCCAGTACTTATCCAGTAAATCAGTACTTATTCAGTTTTTTTCTTATGCAATTTAATATACTCTAGGTTTTGGCTATTCATCATTATTTTACTCTTCACTACTCTGCAGTTTTTGTAGAATTTACTGCCATGATTGAGTTTTTATAATATGGATTTTTTTTTTGAGTATTGATATTTCATCATGCCTTTTATCTCTTACTTTCAATAAGTTCTACTACTACATTCACATCACATGATCTGTAGTTCAATATTACTTTTTTTTTAAGATTTTATGTATTTATTTGTCAGAGAGAGAGAGGGAGAACACAAGCAGGGGGAGAGACAGGCAGAGAGAGAAGCAGGCTCCTTGCTATGGCAAGGAGCCTGATGCGGGACTTGATCCCAGGACCCTGGGACCATGAACTGAGCCAAATGCAGACGCTTAACTTACTGAGCCACAGACTTCCCTTGATATTACTTTTGATGAATATCACCATGGTTGTACATATCCTCACAGCAGGACATATCAATACAAAACTTTGAGTGCATCTTTAAAGACCAAATCTCTAGCCATTGCTAAAATATGTGATAACCATTTGGGGATTGCCAATTACAGAAAGAAGAGACAATAAGACATGATTTTTGACAAAAGCTTAGAGATCAAGAGAGACTTCTTGCCAGGTAATTTGGACATAGGGTTAGACGTGATTTTAATCACATATGAAAGAGTAAGAAGTATATTTTAATAGCTTTCACAGTTGTATTTTTTAAGACTATACAATATTAGATCTGCATATTTGATTTCCAGCAATGATGCTCACCATGTGTGAACAAGGAGAGCATGAGGTTATCCAAAGTTGTAGGGCTTCTGCATTTTATTGACTTTAATTTTAAAGTACTGTAGAGACCAAACCATAAAATGTGTTGGGCAGTTGTGTTATGAGTCATAGGTTTGTTATTATTTTACTATAATCATAAACATAAAACTATGATTTCTGTCTATATTCAAGAATAGAAAACATAAATTTCCAGTATTGATCATCATTTTAAAGACTATGAGGTACAGTGTACAGTTATCTTTGGAAAATCATGAACAACTAGATCTGTATTATCTTAATGACAGAAATTCTCCTACATGTTGTTCCTGAATTGAATTCATGAGGTGAATAAAAATGTATTTTTTAGATAAAGCTAAAGATCCTAATGGAAGTAAACATATAATATTAATTTGTGTGGAAGTAATTGAATAAGAAAAATTTTGGCTTGAGAAAAATATATTGTTGAAAAATTTAAAGCTCACTGATGACAGCAAACAGGCTACAAAATGAGTGGGTGATTAAATAAAATGAATAAATGAATGAATGATTAAATTAAATTAAATAAGTAAACATGAATAAATAAATAAAAGTTAAAAAAACAAAAAAATAAAAAATAAAGCTCACTGATGAAATAGAATAAAATTATACTGTTATTATAAAGGACTTACTTTTTCTTATGGCTTCTCTAATCTAAAAAGATAACATTAGATTCATTTGATGATAGTCAATAATAATAATAAATATTGATGTTGTTTAGATTAGCCATAGCCATTTAACTCCCATATAATCTCATTTTATAATCACTTTTTGTGTTAACCCTACTACATATTTTAAGAGTAAAAATTACAAATGCAATTAATAAGTCTGTATTAATTTATTGGAAAATAGAGGAGTTATTGGCACTTATATTTTTAGTATTTATTTATGATCCTTTTAATTCTGAAAGCAATCATTGTTAAAACATTTTAGCTTTTAAATAACATAAATCAAATGAGAGTCAATCTCATCTTTTTTCTTCGAATTGTAATGATATTTCTGTTGCTCAGAGGATATATTTTATAGCATGATCTTCAAATACTTTACCATGTGCTTTGTATATGTATAATTAATATATGTATAATTGTAGCTATGTTATGTCATTATACTACAATATAAATACTGACAGTTACTGATCATTAGCTTCTCAGAGGTTTCTTAACCCTTAAATCACTCTAATAATGTCCCCATAAACTACTGATTGCCTACCATTACTCTTCCTTCTGTACTATAGTTGTCATACTACTAAGTAGTATCATCTTTGCCATCTGTGAAAAAATATCGTCTTTGTATAAAGGGCATAATTCTCATTTCAACCAACACTGATATTCTGAATTGCAATCAAGACTCTCTTTCTCTTGTAAACAACTTGTTACAGTTGTATAATTTAACAACATGAGATACATTTAATTATTCATAATAGATGACAAGCAAAGATCAAATGTGTAGAATTCTTAAAATTTTGAAAAAATTATTGATCAACATTACTAATGAATTTTTGCAAGTTGTTGAAGTTGGATAAAATAACTGAAATGAGTTTATAGAATCTATATAAATATAAATCAGCGTCAGATGAAATATACTCACCTGTTTATTTCTTCTACTCAGTCTTCAGTCGTTTCTAGAAATGGGGAACTATTCAAATTTCAGAAATGTGCATTGTCCCAGGTCAATCATGTGAGTACTGATAGACATACTTCAAAGTAATATCTTTCTTGACATATTTTAGAACAATCTATTGTGGATTGAGCTTTGGAGTGAAAAAGCAATGCAAGTTAGGAATATTGAAGGCTGAGGTCAGTACAGGTGAAAAGAGGAAATGAAGGAAAGTAGTTTTAATCTTTATATTACAAATTTTCTGTTCCTCCTAGTTCCTCTTCTCTTTTTCTCCATTTCCTCCTCTATCCTATTCTCCTCTTCCTTTCCTCTTGCTTTTCATCTTCATCTTTATCTTCTCAGATAATGAATTACTTTTGACACTGTCATTCCTAGAAATAATTCGTATTTATTATGAGACTAATGTAATGAATCATATGCTGCTCTTATAATGAATAAAAATGAAGATGCTGCTTAATTTTTTTTAATGAAAAAAACCAGAGCCAAGTCAGGAAAAGAAAGTTTTAAGATTTTTTTTCTGTTATTTTAGTAATTGTTCTATGAACTGCAGTTTTCTTATGACTATGACACAGCCTCTATCTCAGGGATCTTTAAAGATAGAAAAGATAAGCAAAAGATAGACATTGCTACATAATATGCTAAATTAGAATAAGAATCAGTGGAAGGGCATTTTAATGAAGTTTTGGTTCAGATATTTTAGCCAACAATGTATAGGACAAAATATGAAGGATGAATTGTAATTTACTTGGCAAAGTGAGAGAAGAAAGAGGGAGAAGAGAAAGAATTTTCCATATAGGGTAAATATTTACTCAATTATTCATGTATTCAGGCATGAATGTATTCACTCAACAACCATCTATTTTGAACACTTGCTATGTGCTACACATTGTTTTAGGAATTAGGGATCCAAAGTTGGAGGAGAATAATCCAAAATCTCTGTCATCACGGAACTTACAATCTTGTGGCAAAGAGAAACATACATAAAAGAATCACAGTAATATATGTATAATTGTAGCTATGTTATGTCATTATACTACAAATGCAAACAGATATTAGCAATAACTTAAGTGGAAGGATGGGGGTGACTAGGCAAATACTGTGGTTGTGGTGATGGTTGTACAGGAAATGGGGGAGTGGGGAGTAGGGCACAGCATATTCAGATGTGATGGAAGTGTAAATAAGGGTCATATATTCATTTTAAAAAAATATTAATGAGTCTACAGTAAGGTGATATTATTGAAGAGGAACCAGTGTTGATTTTAAAGACCAGAGGGGAGGTTATTGCATTAATTTAGTAGTTTTACTATCTTTTTGTTAAAGATTTTATATATCTATTTATTTTAGATAGAGAGAGAGCAGGGGGAGGAGCAGAGAGAGAGGGACAAACAAACTCCATGCTGAGCTTGGAGCTTAACTCAGAGCTCCATCCCATTACCCTGAGATCATGACCTGAGCTGAAACCGAGTCAGATGCTCAACTGACTGAGCCACCCAGGCACCCCAGTAGTTTTACTATCTTTAAAAGTTGTAGAAGTATAGATAAAGAGAAAGGAAATATATTTTTTAAATATTCAAGTGTTAAAAATCAATCAGACTGGTCATTGTCTACTAAAGTCAAATCTATACATATGTTATAATCCAGGAAGTAGACTCATAAATAAACCTAACAGAAATATATGTATGTATGGAGACAAAAACTCACAAAAAGGTGTTTACATTAGGCTTAGTGTAATAGCCAAAAATTGGAAATAACTGATAAAGTTATAAACAGAAGAATGGTTAATTAAATTTTCTATATTCATACAATGAAATAATATACAGAAATGAAAACTTAATGAGCCACTGCTATAAGCAAAACTATGGATGAATGTTGCAAACATAATGTGACTAATAAAAGGCAGGAACAAACAAATACACATTATATGATGCCATTTTATATAGTTCAGAATTACTCAAAACTAATTCATGGTTTTAGAAATCAGAATAGTATTTATTTTTGTAGAGTATAGAGGAGAAATAACTAGGAAGAGACACAAATAGTTTTCTTCAGTACTGTTAATTATATGATAATTATATGAGTTGTGTATATTGATGATTTATACTTTTTTCTGTGCATGCATTGTACTTTAAAGAAAAAAGGTTTCAAAGTAAATAACAAAACTTAGAAATAGTTTGCATATGGAGAAATGGGTATACTAGCATTCAGAATTACAGATATTTATGGCATTCACTTAGAAAGAGGACCTGAGAGGAAGGCTGAGTTCAGGCACAAAGAAGTGATTACTTCTGGTTTTGGATATCTGGAATTTAATGTGCTTTTTTCATATCTAACAGTAAACGTAAAGGAGGATTTGGGGTATGAGTGTCACCATTCATAAAGAAATTCTGGGCTAGAGAAGTAAATTTGTAAGTTCATGTGCTTATAGATATTAAAAAAAAACAAACATATGAATGGCTGAGATTGACAAGGAAGCAAATTTAGAGTAAGAAATAAAGAGGATATGGAGTCAGTGAAATGTGGATATATGAATATTTTTTTTCAATAACATTGGTCTCGATGGAAAGGAGAAAGCTAAAAGAGGAGACCTCTGCGTCTGGAGTAGGGAAAAGGGAAAGGGTGTGGTGTGATATGTGATCAAGTTTGTTATTGGTAGAGACTTCATTTAAAGCCATGACATTGCACAAGAGAACAACAACAACAACAAAAATGGAAGATGATCTACGCTGGGGCAATCCATCATTTAGTAGTCTTCCCTGAAAAGATCTCAGGGAAGATAAAAACCACTCAGCTCTGATATATAGAAGAAGGGGAGAAATACTGTGCTTGTCTTTCAATGGTTAAATACAGTAAGAGAAAAAATTGGAAAAATAAGGAATAACTATTGGTGGAGAATTGCTTAAATTCTTGTAATAAATTGTCTCCAAAGCATACAGAAAGAGAAAGGCTTTTTCTGATAGGCTGGACAGTTCCTCTTTTGTGAATAGAAGAAAACAGTAAAAGATGTATGAATGTAGGTAAATCTGTAGTTCTACTCTTGAGAAAATGAGGAAGTTGACATTTGATTTCTTCTCTTGTTTGGGAATGTGGTCTGGTAGGCATGCTTAGAAGTAGCAGGAGTTTGAGACTAAAATCAACAGAGAAGAAGCATAAATTTGGGGTGATAAGGAGAAAAAACAAGGGCAAGAAGTAATGCTTTCTTATTGGAATGAGATAAGAACAAACAAGATCCAGAGGAGTAAAGAACTTGAATAGCATATGAAAGTGTGCTTTTTTATAAGCACGCTTTTATAAGCACCACAGTGCGGCCGGAGACCAGGGAGACAGGAGTGACTGACGGCTTTTCTCTGGGGGCTCACTGAGGAGCGGGGCCCCGAGTTCTCGGCTCCTCCGAGGCGGAGATTGGGAGGCTGCCATTTTCACTCCCGTCCTCCAAAGCTGTACTGAAAGCTTGCAGGGAACAAAAGCTCCCGAGAGCAAACCCGAGCAGATTACTTAGCCTGGACCGGCAAGGGCAGGGCAATTCCGCCTCCGGCAAAGACATTTGGGAACCACGGCAACAGGCCCCTCCCCCAGAAGATCAGCAAGAACAGCCAGCCAAGACCAAGTTTACCTATCAATGAGAACGGCAGAACTCCAGCGCTAGGGGAATACAGCACATAGAATCCATGGCTTTTTTACCATGATTCTGTAGTCTTTCAAAGTTAATTTTTTTTAACTTTTTTTTTTGAATTTTTCTTTTTCCCTTTTTCAACCAACATCTTATCAATCCCTTTTTTAAAAAACATTTTTATTTTTCATTTTTAGAGTCATATTCTATCCCTTCATAGTAGTTACCCTTATTTTTGGCATATATATATAAGATGTTCTCTCTTTAAAATTTTGAGATAGTTTCTTCTAACAGATCAATATACCCTAAATCTCTAGTGTATGGTTTTGTTCTACTCTCCTGCCTGATCACATTCTCTCCCTTTTTTTTTAAATCCTCTTCTTTCTTTTCTCAAACAACTTCTTATCAATTCCTTTTATAAAATTTTTTATAATGTTCATCTTTACAGTCATATTCCATCCCTGCATCATATCAACCCTTATTTTTGTACATATATAAGTTTTTCTTTCTTTAAAATTTTGGGAGGCACTTTCTTCTAACAGACCAAAATACACCCAAAATCTAGTGTGTGGCACTGATCTATGCACCAGCCTAATCATATTTGATCATATTCTGGTTTTCTTCGTTTTGTTCTGTTTTTGTTTGTTTTTATCTTTTTCTTTTTCTTTTTTTTTTTTCTTTTCCTTTTTTCTTTCTTTCCCTTTCTTTTCCCCTGGCTTCAGGTCTTTCCTGATTTGTTTAGAGTATATTTTCTGGGGAAGTTGTTACCCTGTTAGCATTTTGTTCTCTCATTAAATCTATTCTCCTCTGGACAAAATGACAAGATGGAAAAAATCACCTCAACAAAAAGAACAAGAGGTAGTACCGACTGCCAGGGACCTACTCAATACGGACATTAGTATGATGTCAGATCTAAAGTTCAGAATCATCACTTTAAAGATACTAGCTGGGCTGGAAAAAAAGCATGGAAGTTATTAGAGAAACCCTTTCTGGAGAAATAAAAGAACTAAAATCTAACCAAGTCAAAATCAAAAAGGCTATTAATGAGGTGCAATCAAAAATGAGGGTGCTAACTGCTAGGATAAATGAGGCAGAAGAGAGAATCAGTGATATAGAAGACCAAATGATGGAAAATAAAGAAGCTGAGAAAAAGAGAGATAAACAACTACTGGATCACGAGGGCAGAATTCAAGAGATAAGCGATACCATAAGATGAAAAAACATTAGAATAATTGGGATCCCAGAAGAAGAAGAAAGAGAGAGAGGGGCAGAAGATATATTGGAGCAACTTATAGCAGAGAACTTCCCTAATTTGGGGAAGGAAACAGGCATCAAAATCCAGGAAGCACAGAGAACCCCTCTCAAAATCAATAAAAATAGGTCAACACCCCGACATCTAATAGTAAAACTTAACGAGTCTCAGAGACAAAGAGAAAATCCTGAAAGCAGCTCAGGAGAAGAGATATGTAACCTACAATGGTAGAAACATTAGATTAGCAAAAGACCTATCCACAGAGACCTGGCAGGCCAGAAAGAACTGGCAGGATATATTCAGAGCACTAAATGAGAAATATATGCAGCCAAGAATATTATATCCAGCTAGGCTCTGATTGAAAATAGAAGGAGAGATAAAAAGCTTCCAGGACAAACAAAAACTAAAGGAATTTGCAAACACGAAACCAGCCCTACAAGAAATATTGAAAGGGGTCCTCTAAGCAAAGAGAGAGCCTAAAAGTAACATAGACCAGAAAGGAACACAGACAGTACACAGTAACAGTCACCTTACAGGCAATACAATGGCACCAAATTCATATCTTTCAGTAGTTACCCTGAATGTAAATGGGCTAAATGCCCCAATCAAAAGACACAGGCTATCAGATTGGATTAAAAAACAAGACGCATCGATATGCTGTCTGCAAGAGACTCATTTTAGACCCAAAGACACCCCCAGATTGAAAGTGAGGGGGTGGAAAACCATTTACCATGCTAATGGACACCAAAAGAAAGCTGGGGTGGCAATCCTTATATCAGACAAATTAGATTTTAAACCAAAGACTGTAATAAGAGGTGAGGAAGGACACTATATCCTACTTAAAGGGTCTATCCAATGAGAAGATCTAAGAATTGTAAATATCTATGCCCCTAACATGGGAGCAGCCAATTGTATAAGCCAATTAATAACAAAAGCAAAGAAACACATTGACAACAATACAATAATAGTGGGGGACTTTAACACCCCCCTCACTGAAATGGACAGATCATCTAAGCAAAAGATCAACAAGGAAATAAAGACTTTAAATGACACACTGGACCAAATGGACTTCACAGACATATTCAGAACATTCCTTCCCAAAGCAACGGAATACACATTCTTCTCTAGTGCCCATGGAACTTTCTCCAGAATCAATCACATCCTAGGTCATAAATCAGGTCTCAACCAGTACCAAAAGATTGGGATCATTCCCTGCCTATTTTCAGACCACAATGCTTTGAACCTAGAACTCAATCACAACAGGAAAGTTGGAAAGAACTCAAATACATGGAGGCTAAAGAGCATCCTACTAAAGAATGAATGGGTCAACCAGGAAATTAAAGAAGAATTAAAAAAATTCATGGAAACCAATGAAAATGAAAACACAACTGTTCAAAATCTTTGGGATGCAGCAAAGGCAGTCCTAAGAGGAAAGTATATAGCAATACAAGCCTTTCTCAAGAAACAAGAAAGGTCTCAAGTACACAACCTAACCCTACACCTAAAGGAGCTGTAGAAAGAACAGCAAATAAAGCCTAAACCCAGCAGAAGAGAAATAATAAAGATCAGAGCAGAAATCAATGAAATAGAAACCAAAAGAACAGTAGAACAGATCAACGAAACTAGGAGCTGGTTCTTTGAAAGAATTAACAAGATTGATAAACCCCTGGCCAGACTTATCAAAAAGAAAAGAGAAATGACCCAAATCAACAAAATCATGAATGAAAGAGGAGAGATCACAACCAACACCAAAGAAATACAAAAAATTATAAGAACATATTATGAGCAACTCTATGCCAGCAAATTAGATAACCTGGAAGAAATGGATGCATTCCTAGAGATATCCAAACTACCAAAACTGAACGAGGAAGAAATAGAAAACCTGAACAGACCTATAACCACTAGGAAATTGAAGCAGTCATCAAAAATCTCCTAATGAACAAAAGCCCAGGGCCAGATGGCTTCCCAGGGGAATTCTACCAAACATTTAAAGAAGAATTAATACCTATTCTTCTGAAACTGTTCCAAAAAATAGAAATGGAAGGAAAACTTCCAAACTCGTTTTATGAGGCCACCATTACCTTGATCCCAAAATCAGACAAAGACCCCATCAAAAAGGAGAATTACAGACCAATATCCTTGATGAACATGGATGCAAAAATTCTCACCAAAATACTAGCCAATAGGATCCAACAGTACATTAAAAGGATTATTCACCACGACCAAGTGGGATTTATCCCTGGGCTGCAAGGTTGGTTCAACATCCTGCAAATCAATCAACGTGATACAATACATTAACAAAAGAAAGAACAAGAATCATATGATCCTCTCAATAGATGCAGAAAAAGCATTTGACAAAGTACAGCATCCTTTCTTGATCAAAACTCTTCAGAGTATAGGCATAGAGGGTACATACCTCAATATCATAAAAGCCATCTATGAAAAACCCACAGCGAATATCATTCTCCATGGAGAAAAACTGAAAGCTTTCCCCCTAAGGTCAGGAACGCGGCAGGGATGTCCACTATCACCACTGCTATTCAACATAGTATTAGAAGTCCTAGCCACAGCAATCAGACAACAAAAAGAAATAAAAGGCATCCAAATTGGCAAAGAAGAAGTCAAACTCTCACTCTTTGCAGATGATATGATCCTTTATGTGGAAAACCCAAAAGACTCTACCCCAAAACTGCTAGAACTCATACAGGAATTCAGTGAAGTGGCAGGATATCAAATCAATGCACAGAAATCAGTGGCATTCCTATACACCACCAACAAGACAGAAGAAAGAGAAATTAAGGAGTCGATCCCATTTACAGTTGCACCCAAAACCATAAGATACCTAGGAATAAATCTAACCAAAGAGGCAAAGGATCTGTACTCAGAAAACTGTAAAATACTTATGAAAGAAATTGAGGAAGACACAAAGAAATGGAAAAATGTTCCATGCTCATGGATTGGAAGAACAAATATTGTGAAGATGTCAATGCTATCTAGAGCAGTCTACACATTCAATGCAATCCCCATCAAAATACCATCCACTTTTTTCAAAGAAATGGAACAAATAATCCTAAAATTTGTATGGAACCAGAAAAGACCCTGAATAGCAAGAGGCATGTTGAAAAAGAAAAGCAAAGCTGGCGGCATCACAATTCCGGACTTCCGGCTCTATTACAAAGCTGTCATCATCAAGACAGTATGGTACTGGCACAAAAACAGACACATAGATCAATGGAACAGAATAGAAAGCCCAGAAATGGACCCTCAACTCTGTGGTCAACTAATCTTTGACAAAGCAGTAAAGAATGTCCAATGGAAAAAAGACAGTCTCTTCAACAAATGGTGTTGGGAAAATTGGACAGCCACATGCAAAAGAATGAAACTGGACCATTTCCTTACACCACACACAAAAATAGACTCCAAATAGTTAAAAGACCTAAATGTGAGACAGGAGTCCTTCAAAATCCTAAAGGAGAACACAGGCAGCAACCTCTTCGACCTCAGCCGCAGCAACTTCTTCCTAGAAACATCGCCAAAGCAAGGGAAGCAAGGGCAAAAATGAACTATTGGGACTTCGAGATAAAAAGCTTTTGCACAGCAAAAGAAACAGTCAACAAAATCAAAAGACAACCGACAGAATGGGAGAAGATATTTGCAAATGACATATCAGATAAAGGGCTAGTATCCAAAATCTATAAAGAACTTATCAAACTCAACACCCAAAGAACAAAGAATCCAATCAAGAAATGGGCAGAAGACATGAACAGACATTTTTCCAAAGAAGACATCCAAATGGCCAACAGACACATGAAAAAGTGCTCAACATCGCTCTGCATCAGGGAAATCCAAATCAAAAGCTCAATGAGATACCACCTCACAGCAGTCAGAATGGCTAAAATTAACAAGTCAGGAAACGACAGATGTTGGTGGGATGCGGAGAAAAGGGAACCCTCCTACACTGTTGGTGGGAATGCAAGCTGGTGCAACCACTCTGGAAAACAGTATGGAGGTTCCTCAAAAAGTTGAAAATAGAGCTACCATACGACCCAGCAATTGCACTACTGGGTATTTACCCCAAAGATACAAATGTAGGGATCCAAAGGGGTACGTGCACCCCGATGTTTATAGCAGCAATGTCCACAATAGCCAAACTGTGGAAAGAGCCAAGATGTCCATTGACAGATGAATGGATAAAGAAGATGTGGTATATATATATACAATGGAATATTATGCAGCCATCAAAAGGAATGAGACCTTGCCATTTGCAACGACGTGGATGGAACTGGAGGCTGTTATGCTGAGTGAAATAAGTCAATCAGAGAAAGATATGCATCATATGATATCACTGATATGGAGAATTCTTAATCTCAGGAAACAAACTGAGGGTTGCTGGAGTGGGGGGTGTGGTGGGAGAGATGGGGTGGCTGGGTGATAGACACTGGGGAGGGTGTATGCTATGGTGAGCGCTGTGAATTGTGCAAGACTGTTGAATAACAGATCTGTACCTCTGAAACAAATAATGCAATATATGTAAAGGAAAAAAAAAAGAAGAAGATAGCAGGAGGGGAAGGATGAAGCGGGGGAAATTGGAGGGGGAGACGAACCATGAGAGACGATGGACTCTGAAAAACAAACTGAGGGTTCTAGAGGGGCAGGGGGTGGGGACATGGGTTAGCCTGGTGATGGGTATTAAAGAGGGCACGTTCTGCATGGAGCACTGGGTGTTATGCACAAACAATGAATCATGGAACACTACATCAAAAACTAATGATGTAATGTATGGTGATTAACATAACAATAAAAAATTAAATAAAAAAATAAAACAATATAAATGGATGTAAACTGCTAATTCAAAAATTGAAGGAATTTTTCATCTATGTTTGGTGTGTGTTGACTGAGGTGAAAGTAAGTCTTAATATGTACTCCATACACTCAATACTTATATGAAAGAGCTAAAAGCTAACACATAGTTTAATAAAAATATATATAGAGAAAAAATACATATCTCACTATCATAAGGAACAACTGATGAAAAGAGAAATCCTCAGAAATGATGCTGATAAAAAATTGAACATCCCAAAGAATTGGAAGAATTGCTCATTGTGCAAGCTACATATTGTACAGAATTTTGGAATCAAGACAAAAGTAGGTATGTTAATTCATTCTCTCTCTCTCATCCTTTCTCTTTCTCTTTTTGAAAGTATTTTCTTTGTCTGATTCTCAGTAATCAAGCAAAAAGTTCAAAAATAAAATAAATAGGAAAAGCACTTCACACAAACAATTTTGTGAGGAAAATGAGAAGCACACATACAAAAAGTATCCAAGCATATAAGCATCATAACTGAGTCCCCATGAATGGAAAATGGTGTAAAAGAGCTAAAACAGACCTGAATATACTTCAATATTGGAATTATCAGACACAAATTATCTAAAGAAAAAAGATGTTCTACCATATACAAAGAAAAGAAATGTTAAAAACAATCTGCTAAGAAATGAAAACTACAAAAAATCTAACATATTTATGGAAAATATGTAAGCCTTCTAGAAATATTTAAATAAAGAAGAATCTCCATGAACATATTCAACATCAGATTAAACAGACCACACATTAAAAAGGAACTGGTAAGCTGGAAGATTGGTCAAAATAATTTTTACAGAACACAACACATAAAAATGGAAAGATGAAAAGTAAAAAGAAGAGTTAGGAAAACTGGGCATGAGATAAAGATTTAACATATATCTAATTGATTTTTAAAGGGAAAGTAGAGAAAGAATGGGTAGAGGCAATATTTAGAGGGAATAAATGTCTGAAAGTTTTCTAGAATTGATAAAATTAATCAACCCATACATTCAAGATGACAAAAATAGCATAAAAATGATACATACAAAAGACATCGAGACTTCCGGTTTCTAAACTGGCATAGAAAGAGTTTGGAAGTCATCATTCCATTTTAACAACAAATAAAAAGTTGAACAAAGTGAAAAATCAACAGTTTTTCTTAGATGCACTAGAGAAGTGAGGTCATAGAGCATACCACTGTCTCCAAAACTGAGAGGCAGGAGGATACAGAAAATCACAAGTTACCTGAGCAGAAACTCACAAGTTCCAATCTCCTTTGAAACCAATAACTGGGAAGGTAAGTATGAACAGTAATGGATGAATTCCTCTAGGGTCAGTGTCACAAATCTGAGAGTTAAAAACTAAGGAAGAAGGGAAAGGCAGCCCACAATTTTGTGGGTTTCCCATCCTAGAGTTCAACCAGGTTCTCACAGTGGATATCAGAGACAAGTTCATTCTGGCTTTTATGGGGGGAGAGGAAAAGTAACCAATTTGAAATAACCAGATCATTCTGTTCTAAACAAGGCTTGCTTTTAAGAGAAACTATTTTACCAGAGTTTAACCTGTTGGGGTACTATCAGAGCCTAACCTACCTGGTAAAAGGGAAATACGCAACTCCAGTCTGCTCTAGCCTTCCATGAAAAGGAAGGGAAGTACTAACTCCAGCCCCCACCAGCCAAATTTTCCCCCTAAGCAAAGGGAAAAAACTGATATGCACCTCTGAATTTCACAGCCTACCAGCACAGGCTCACTAAAAGATGGAGACCTAATTACAGGACTATTGAATACTCTCCTGCCTATATGCATAACCACCACATTATTCAAGGCCTGTTTACTCAGGTAAATGTCTTCACCAAGTATATCATGTCCAGCCTTCAGCAAAAAATTACAAGGCATATCAAAATGCAAAAACCACAGAAGAGACACAGCAAGCATCAGAACCAAACTCAGATACGGCAGGGAATTTGGAAATACCAGAATGTAAAATTTAAAAAAACAGTGATTATTATTCTAAGGGTTCTAAGAGTTCTAATGTCTAAAAAGTAAACAGCATATAAGAACACATGGTAATGGAAATTCTAAGAAAGGATAGGAAAGATATATTAAACATAAGAAACACTGTAACAGAAATGAAGGACTTTAATAGGCTCATTAGTAGACTGTACATGGCTGAGGAAAGAATCTGTGAGCATGAGGATATGTCAGTAGAAACTTCCAAAACTGAAATGCAAATGGGAAAAAGACTGAAAAAAAGAAAAAAAAAAAGAAAAAATGTCTTTATGAGCAGTGAGTAATGTATAGAATTGTTGAATCATTATATTATACACCTAAAACTAGTACAACACTGTGTCCTAATTATACTTCAATTAAAAAAAAAAGAATGGTGAAGATTTGTATCATTCCCCAAACTGATTATTCTATTTAATCCACCTAAAAATCCATACAAAGTTTTCATGTCCTAGGGTTAAGAAAGGATTTCTAAAACAGAATGTAAAATTGACTAGCATAAATGTAAAGATTGAACAATTCAACCTTATTAAAATTTGGTAATTATCCACTATTAATAGTAATACAAACAATAATACAAGTAAGAAAATATATTGTAAAGCTTGTAATAACAAAGATCCAATATCTAGCATATGTGAAAAGTTCTACCAATTAATAAGAAAAAAAAGACTTGCAACACAATAGATAATTGGACAAAATACTTGAAATGGAACTTTACAAAAGAGAAATTCTAAATCAAATGCTGCCCAACAGTAGTAGTAATCAGGAAAGTGTAATTAAGTATTATTAAACCCCCAAAACACAGAGAAAATGTTAGATTTAGTTAATTGCCAAGAATTTAAGAGAATATGATAGCAGTTAAGATGTTCTGGGAAGTAGACATGGAGACAGGGTTTAACATTCAGGATGTTTTCGAAGAAGGGAAGGAAAATTAGTAAAATAGGAAGTTGGGAAAGTCAAGCTGTGAAGCAAGCCCAGAAGACAGTCTCCATAGAAGCTACAGGGTATTCTGCAGTTAAAATGTCCCATCAGAGTTGTCCTGCATTAGGTTGAAATGGGTAGGCTTTTACACCTGCACCTGAATAAGTCATTGGATATGGGCCATCTTGAGGAATGGTGTGACCATGGAGAGAAAGCTCTGTGCAGCTGAGGCAGTCCTGGAAGGAGGTCACAGATGAAGGTTATCCATTGTCAGCTCTGACAGCAACTGAGCCCAGGAGTTCTTCTTTCAAAGAGGATCTGAACAATGTATCTCCATGTTCACAATGTATGTGAACTGGAGTTTTTTGTCAGTTGCTACAACCAGTTAGAACAATTTGGAATTATCTAATAAAATCATAGATGTACACATTCTATAATCCAGCTATTCCACTTACAACTATACATGGTTCTCAAACTTAAGCTTATGTCAGAATCAACTAGAAGACTTGTTAAAACACATAGCTTGGCCTCAAGTTCAGTTTCTGAGGCAGAACTAAAAAATATGCACAAGTACCCAGGGTAATGCCATTGCTGGGGGTCCAGGGGCTTCACTTTGAAGACCAGTGCTCTGTAGAAAATTTATACCCCACTCTGCATACACACCTCCACCCTCACCAAAACACACAGAAATGCATATACACCTGTACATCTCAGTATTGTTTATAAAAGCTGGAAATGACACAGAAAGAATGTATAAATTCTAGTATGAACATACAGTGGAATTCTGTACAGTAATAAAAATGAAACTGACTGCTATATGCAGCACAGATAAATACTAAAATGTTAAAAAATTCTAAATTATTAAGGAATGCATATGAGGTAAACTATTCTTTTTTTTTTTTTTTTTTTTTTAAAGATTTTATTTATTTGAGAGAGAGAGAGCACAAGAGGGGGGAGCGGGAGAGGGAGAAGCAGACTCCCTGCCGAGCAGGTAGCCCAATGCGGGACTTGGTCCCGGGACTCCAGGATCATGACCTGAGCCGAAGGCAGTCGCTTAACCGACTGAGCCACCCAGGCGCCCGAGGTAAACTATTCTTAAGAAACAAAGATGATTATCACAAATGTCACAATATTGGTTAATTCTGGAGGAATGAAGGGATTTGTGTTAAGGAAGGTGGTCATAGTAAGCTTCTGAAGTGTTATCAATGTTCCTTTTTTTGACCTGTGTGGTAGTACATATATGATCACATTATAATTCTTTAAATTACATATATCTATTTTATATGTTTTTTATTGAGGTATAATTGATATATAAGATTATATTAGCTTCATGTGCACCGTGTAATAATTCCATATTTGTATGTATTGCAAAATGATCACAATAAGTCCAGTTAATATCTACTACCATACATAGTTACAGGCTTTTTTCTTGTTATGAGATCTTTTAAGATCTACTCTTTTAGCAATACAATACAGTATTATTAATTATAGTCATCATGCTGTATATTACATCTCCATGACTTATTTATTTTAAACTGGAAGTTAGTACCTTTTGACCCCTTTATCCATTCACCTACCACTTTATATGCTTTTCTATATGGATTATATATCTCATAATAAAATAGAAACAAAATAGATGAACAGCATAGCAAACTTCTATAATGAGACTTATATTGAAAAGATGAACTCCAGTATAAAATTACTGTTATCTCTTATTGCAACTATTTAGAATCTCATTAAGTTTACAACAATTACTTAAGAAATTGCTTCTCTTCCCTGAAGAGAATGTTAACTCCAGTCAGGTATCTCACTGATTCATGAGTAGCCAACTTGTCCTGCTTTCAAAAGGACTTTGGAATTAGGTAAAACTTTTACAAGACCCCAGACTTTATACTATCGCCCATGTAAATTCTCACAGCACACCATTCCCTTAGTAATTCAGCAGTAGATTAGTAGACTGTTATATTCGTTAGCTGTTTCAAAATGATTTCAAGTAATTATCATTAAAATCACTATAACAAACTCACTACCCATTCTAATTTAGTAAGGTTAAAAGGTTCTTAAGTTTAAAGAAGTCATTATGTAGGAGCTACCTGCCATTGTTAGCCAGGATGATGGAGAGTGAAGACATTTCACCGTTATTATTATGTGCTGACTCTCCTTCTCCTCTTCTTCTTCCTCTTCCACATCCTCCTCATCCTCCTTCTTCTTCATCTTAGTCTTTGTCTTCAATTTCACAGCTTTATCAATTCCTTCAAAGCTGTGGATGTTACTATTATAAGGTATGATCAAATGTGGAGGAAACTATAGGTAAGAAAGATAGCATACAGTGCTTTGGAAGAGACACCCAACAAATTAACATAACCCATGGCAATGAAAAGAGGTCATTTATCTAAAGTAAATGAATGTATATTCACTTACAAGCATTTTGCAACGTTATGGGAGTTAATATTTTCTCCAGCATATCATGAATAAGACACCTGTCACATATATTACAGTAAGTGCAAACAAACCCTAGCACTTGGACTCGTTCTTTAAAAAGATTATCAACAACATGTAAATCATGTTCTGAATTTCTTTGATGGGATAAAATTGTTAGAATGGTAAAGCAAGAGCTATTTATTTACTTATTTCTGACAAGATCACTTGCTTCATGTTGTACTGCTTCCCATAGGAATCGCTGCTGGCTGCCACATTCATTTGGATCTCTTTGCATGACAAAAAAGCTGGGCTCCATTAAAGTATTATTTGCAATGAATTTACATCTTTCCTCAGGGATAAATCTAACCATTAGATATTATGCAGGAAGACTGACTTTTATAAAAGACTACTGTGTTTTGGGTTCCAATCTGCGTTCAAAAATAGCCACGGATAAAACAGAAATATTTGACAGAGAAGGCGAGATAAATTAACTTTCACATAATCTTGAGAAGCCATTTCCAAACTCTAGTTAAAATGCTAGGGAATGTCTATGGAATTTAGGAGATAATCTAAAGGCCATCATATTACATTTGTAAGTGTTTGTATTCTTCACACAAGAAACCTGATGTTCTCATGACAAATAGAAATTAAGAATAGATTTAAGAATCGATCAAAGGTCCTCTGTTCAAGATCATATTTATAGTTTTTTTTATAGCTCTATATTTCTTTCATTAATTAGAGAAACTTGGGACTTGCTAGCAATGCTTTTGATAAGAAGGCAACTGTGGTATAAGGAATATTGATGTTGGCACTTTCTAAACATATTTAAAGAATGATATCACCTAACAGACAGTCATCACATATTAGGAAGAAGCCAGCAGAGTATCATTGGAAAATATCACGATGAATACACATATGATCATATGTGTATACTTGTAAAAATAAGTTGTATTTCCTTCTAACATTGAGCATATTGTGAATATGTGAACCTAATGTAATATTTTGGGTAGAGGATTTTATAAGTACAGATAATATGTCTTGTCAAGTGTTTAAAGTTAACCATTACTAAAATAAAAAAATCTAAAGAAAACATGAACTAAAATGATTAATTTTGCAAAAATTTGAAAAGTAAAGAGGATATATGATAAATACAAAATTATATGGCAGAATTAATAGCAAATGTCTCAGTGATCACAGTGAATTGAATGGTTAAAAATCTCACATTGGACAAAACTACAAATGATTGAAAGTGAATGAATGAACAAAGATCTATTCTCTTATACATGTGTATACATATATACAAATATGTAGTATATATGTACATACATAATTTATAAAAATCCATTTCCTTTAGAAAAATTCATTATGTTGAGTGAGCAATTAAAGCCACTCACATGAATAAGTAAAGAAAAATAAAATCAGCTGCCTTTCATTATTCTAGCTGAGAAACCTTCTTAATTAAATGATATACTTCTTTTTTTTTTTAAAGATTTTATTTATTTATTTATTTGAGAGAGAGAGAGAGAGAAACAGCATGAGAGGGGAGAGGGTCAGAGGGAGAAGCAGGCTCCCCGCCGAGCCGGGAGCTCGATGTGGGACTCGATCCCAGGACTCCGGGACCATGACCTGAGCCGAAGGCAGTCGCTTAACCAACTGAGCCACCCAGGTGCCCCTAAATGATATACTTCTAATGAAAGTTGTTATTGAAAAGAGGAAGTAACAGGTAGTAAGGGAGGATTTTTCCCTTTTTATTTGTTTATATGATTTTTAAATTGTAGGATTATTCTTAAAAAATAGGAAAACTAACAATGTCAGAGCTTGTAGGTGAGCTGTTGGAGAATGCTAGGATTCTGACACAATTTAAAAAAATAGATTGCAACACAGTACTTTTGGGATTTCCATTTGTTCTTGTGCTTGCAGGGAAGATTATGTGTTTACAAGTAATTAATATGATCATTTCTCTTCCAGAAAGCGGAGATCAATAACGTAAGCAAAAGCAACATTATAAAACACTGTAATAGGTCCTTCTGTTACAGATATATAAAGCAAATGCACCTATAGTTTTCTTGGCATAAACTCTGACCAATTCATTAATCTGAAAATAGATGCTGCAGATTTAAGTTACGAGTTGTGCGTAGTAATGTAAATTAAGTACATCTTTAGCTGTGTTAGAGAAAGTTTTACAGTATTATAGATTCCAAAATATGGGTTTACAGTTGAGGGTGCCTAAAAATTTTGGTTTTAGGGACAGTGATCTTTGGAGAGATGAGCTCTTATTATCCTCACATTTATTGACATGAGATTTTGAGAGGAGAATCATGCTAGAAGGGTCATGTAGAACATACATGCTTTTCACTTCACATTTGAGACAACTAAGTTTTAACTAGACTAGTTCTGTTATAGTCTGTGCTGGGCTGGAATCTTGGAGTCCATCATGTTGTGCTATTTAAGCTTAAATAAGTTAGACTCTGAGAACTACACTGGAACATGGGGGTCAAACACATTCTGTGATAAAACCAGATATTTTCCCTGAAAACAATGAATATCCTTGCTATAAATTATCCTGGGAAAGAAAATGATAGACTGGTGACTGGGTGTTGAAAATTGAAGCCTCAACACTGAGGGTAAGGAACATCTGGAGACTTTAAGCAGCCCCATTATTTATAATCATGAAAAAATAGGTAGGAATCATAATATGACAATTCAGAGAATGTGAGCTGTAACATCAGTAGTTATAATAGAGGTGTACTTGGTCTTCTCTGTTGAACTTCTTGTCCTCTAACCCCTACCCAAATATTCAGAAAGAGGCAGTTTATCCCAATGAATTACACATTTTCAGTGCTTCCTCAAAATTACATTTAGGATATTGCATAATTTGGAATAAAATATTTGAACTAATGGCCCAATAGAAATTAGCATAGTTAAGGGAAAGTATCATGGAGGTGACATGTAATTTTCAGTTTAAAGAAGGCATATTTTAGGACTTTCAGTCTTGTTGATGTTATATCCAAGCTCACAAACAATTTAAGTCTTTTAACCTTCTTGACTGACCAGTGAGTACTTGCAGACTATATTCTCTCTTAATTTTAAATCTCCCAATCAGCTTTGACTTGTCCAGAATGGAAAATCAATTCTGTTATGAATTTTGATAAATATTGTGAGGAGTAATACAACAAAATTAATAGAATTATATTTCTATGTAGTGGTCACTTACGTAATACTTGATCAATTTTATGATGCTGTACTACCAGTTTCTATTCTCCATTTTCCTGAGAACATTTGTAAGATGGAAATAAATCTTGCGGCGAAAAAGAGCAGGAAATGTACACCCCAACAGCAAAATGCATCTATCTAGTCAACATTTCATTTAGGTTATTTGAAGCTGAAATCTTGCTTCTGGAATTCAGACATCTGATAGTAATTATGGAGAGGCAGAGACATTGCTCACTCAGTTCATAGTAGTTAATATTGCTACACATATCTAGATAACTGATTGCTTTAAAATGCTATTAAGAGAATGAATTGAAGCTGAAAACATAGGAAAGTCAAGGTCTGACGGTTTCTAAAATAAATTATTTATTCTTGAAAATAGTGATCTCTCATTCAGGTTAGTGCTAAGAGATGTCTACTAGGTTTCAGAAAATTCAACAGAAGAAATACTTTATACATTTTACATTTCTCTATTTAAAATCTTTCTGAATCTTAATTTAGAGTGTGTTTTTTCATGATGTATTTAAATTTTTCCTTTCAAGCAGATTCTTGCTAGCATATAGAAATATAATTGATTTGTATATATTTACCTTGATCCAGAAACCCTGTAAAATTTACTTATTAATTCTAGTACTTTATAGGTAGATACTAAAATCTGGGGCGCCTGGGTGGCTCAGTCGGTTAAGCGTCTGCCTTCAGCTCAGGTCATGATCCCAGGGTCCAGGGATCGAGTCCTGCATCGAGCTCCCTGCTCAGTGGAGAGCCTGCTTCTCCCTCTCCCTCTGCATGCTGTTCTGCCTACTTGTGCTCTCCTCTATCTCTCTGTCAAATAAATAAATAAAATCTTTAAAAAAAAATCTCCCTAACTTGTTTTTATTAAATGATTTTCTCTCATAAGTATTATTTAAATTTTATTTTCCAAGTTATTTTTTCTTGGCCTATGGAAATATGATTGATTATTTTATGCTGACTCTTTATCTAGAAACTGTTTTAAATATACTTAATAATACTAAGGATAATTATCAAATAGTGAGAATTAATTAATTAATTATATTTCTTTCTTTCCTTATTTATTCATTTATTTTCCTTATTGTACTGGCTAAGAACTCCATTAAAATGGTCAATATATTCAATATCTAGAGGTGATATTAGTCATCCTTGTTTTATTTTGGCACTCAGATGGAAAGCTGTAAACATTCCATCATTAATTATCATGTTTAATATAGGTTTTTATGGATATCTTTATCAAAGTAAGGACATTTCCTTTTTTAAATTTGATAAGTTTTAGTCATGAATGGACATTGAATTTGATCTTGTATTTTTGTATCTAGTCACAAGATTATTTCCTTTTATATCAGTGTTCACTCAAAATCATAAATGAGATTGCCTTTTAAGTTCCTTCTGTTTAATTATTTATAAAGCTTATTATAAAGATTATTCTCCAAAGGACATATTAGAAAATGTTTCCTTTTTTTATTTTCTAACATAATTTGTAAGAGTGAAAATATTACTTTTTAAACATATCTATTTAAAACTACTTTCCTTTTAAGTCTTTCTTTTTCTTAATTGTTCCACTAGTGAATCTGTCTGAAATGAAAAAAAAAAATTAACCAAGTGAGAAATAAAATAATCTCACAGATAAAAATCATTTCAGAATTATTAAGGATAAAATCTGGATTAGGAGACTTGGCTTTACATCTACATTTAAGGGACTTGCTGAGAATGTTTTCTGCCTTCAAACCCTGTCCAAAATTAGATATCCTTATTTACTTAGTCTTAGCATTGCTCATGTGATAATGCTGTAGAACTAATAACCCCACAGTCTTGGTGGCTGAGTTAACAGAGGATTTATTTCTCCTCTTCATAGTCTATGGGTTAGCTGGAGTGGCTCTGCTTTGGACAGCAAGTCAGATACAGCTCTGTTCCACTTGTCTCTCATTCTAGGATTTATGGCTACCCAGAGCCTACTCTTCTCACTGTGGAAGTCAGAAGTGTAGGAGGGGCAAATAGAATCACAGGATCCCTCTTCAAACCTGTCACATCTCTCAGGGTTCCATTGTTCAAAGCAAGTATGTAGCTAAACACGGTATCAATGTCAGGAGGATTAGTGGTAAAGATCTAGAGGGAAAGAACAAATATGAATAAATTTTTCAAAATACCACATCTGGAAACCGTAGGCCAGCATCTATGGAGCTGACTCCTAACAGAGAACAGAGCAGGATGTGGGCACTAAGCAAGCAGCCAGAGCTGAGCAAGATCTCACATAAGAGGCTGAGGACTCATGCCTATGTTTATTTCCCAGACCTGCCAGTCAGACAGCTAAGCTTTCTCCTCTAGGCAGGAGTTAGTAAGGGAGCAAAGGGAGACATGGAGTTTTATAGGAAAGGAAAGCTCTCTACATGGAAACATAAAGAATAAGAATGATCAAGACAGCTTTTATGTTCTCTCAGTTTGTCTGAAGTTTACCACAGATTTCTTCCTGACTATAGGCCCCTGGCCTCTCTTCTATCAAACCATTTACTTTGGAAACTTGTAATTGCAAATTATTTTTCTTCCCCCTTGCAGTATAAATCTTCTCCTAGCCTCATGCCAGTTTTACAGTCTGAGAATGCCCTTCCTTAAGGGTCCAAAGGGCATTCCTTTGAAATGTGATCATCCAGAGAGTGCCCCTATCTCCCAGACTCTGGGAAAGTAAGAGCTTAACTTCAGTGGATGACAATTAGCAGACCAGTGACCTTAGCACAATGACCAACCTCCCACTTTCCACCTAACATCCTCCAGTACTTTCCTATGAACTCACCCTAGCTCTTAAACACTCTCCCGCCTTTTGTTTTCCAGGGAGTTGAGTTAAACCTCTACCTCCTATTTCAAGAGTCTTGAATAAAGTCTTCCTTGCTTGTTTACTCTTTCCTGTGCAATTTTTCTTTCCCAGTGACTAAGACCAAGGGTTCTTCTAATATGAAGTCAGCAAACCTTAGCCAACTCTTCTGAGCAGTGTGTGTGTACGTGTGTGTGTGGCTGTCCTTTTTCTCTGTTGTTGTTTTTAATAAGCTTATTATTTTGTAATTTAAAATCTATAGAAAAGTTGCAAAGATGGTAGAGAAGTTTCCCATTTACCTCCATCTAGTTCCCCCTAATGCTATCATCTTATCACCATGGTATATTCATCAAAGTTAAGAAATTACCATTTAGTACAATATTAATTCAACTTTATTCTTTATTCACTTTTATTATTCAACTTTACTCTTGAATTAATACTATTAATTCACTTTACTCTTTTCACTTTTTCTACAAATGTCCTTTTTCTTTTCCTGGATCCAATTGCATTTAGTAAAGTTTCCTTAGTCTCCTCTGGACTGTGACTGTTTCAGTCTTCCCTCACTTTTAATGAGCCTGACAGTTTTGAAGAGCGTGGGTTAGGTATTTTATAGAATGTTCCTCAATTTTGGTTTGTCTGATGTTTTCCTCATGATTATACTAGGGTTCTTTTTTAAAGAATATTATGCAACTGAAATGCCCTTTCCATCATAGCATATCAGAGGATTCATGGTATCAATGTGACTTATTGCTACTGATACTAACCTTGATCATTCAGTTAAGGTAGTATCTGTTAAGCTTCTCCACTATAAAGTTATTTTTCTCCTTTTCATATTCTTTCTGGGAAGTGAGTAACTAAAACCAAATCATACTTGGGGAGGAGGTAATATCTACATATATTATTTGATTCTCCTGTAAGAAAGAACTATCTCTTTTATTTGATTTATTTATTTATCCAATCATTTCTTTAAATCATTATGGACTCATGACTATTTCTCCCTGATTACTTATATTATAGAACAGAGTTTTTTTTTTTAAGATTTTATTTATTTATTTGTCAGAGAGAGAGAGAGAGAGCACAAGCAGGAGAAGAGCAGGCAGAAGGAAAAGCAGGCTCCCCACCGCGGAGCCCTAAGTGGGACTCGATCCCAGGACCCAGGGATCATGAGCTGAGCTGAAGGCAGACACTTAACTGGCTGAGACACCCAGGCATCCCAAAAACAGAGTTTAAAAACCAAGATTTGGGTAGTTAGAAATGTATACTTTTTAATTGAAAATGCTGTGATTGTTTCTGTGATCGTAATAACTTAATTGTTCAAATATAGATTAAAGACCCCCATGTTTCGATCTTCTACTTTAGTAGATCAGGAGTCGATTCTCCATATTTTCATTTATAATTTTATTTTTCTGTTTAAGGATCTCAGGAATTAAAAACACACACACAAGCCCCTCAGGTATTCATCCTTCTCTGATTATGGCTTACTATCATGACTAGTCCAGACAAAGCCCCCTTTTAAGTTACATTTCCCCCTTCCCTCCCATTCCATTTTCAATTTTCAATGTCCTTAATCCCCCATAGATACCTACTTTAGGATATTCAATATACTTTTTTCTTTATGTATCTTCAGTTGCTGGTGAATCCTGAAATAGGATATGTGTAGGTAGTATTTTTATTTAAATTATAGTGTCCTATGCATATATTTTATTATTATGCTAATTTGAATTTTTATAGATGAGGCATATTTGTCTATATTAGTAAGTATTATTTTCTCCTCTTTGAATTTCATGTGCCTAATATTCGTCGCTTTTTTCCTTGTGTTTTCTTTCTTGCTTTTTATCTTCATTCCCTGTGCATTCTCACTGGAGTGAGAACTTCACAGTATTTCAAATGTTAACCCCTTGTTTATTTTATACTTTGCAATATTTTTCTAGTTAGCCATTAGAAATTTGGTCTAGTATCCTTTTATGAATTGAATCTTTAGTATGAATGTATTCATCTCTCAATTTTTATATTTTAAATATTATCTTCTTTCTCCTTTATGATGTTATTATCCAAAAAGATAGTATACAACTTCATATACTCAAATTGCTTAATATTTAAACAACTGTTCAATTGTTTTAATTTTTTCTTGCACAAATTTAATTTCATGGTAATTTGTAAGTTTTTTGTTGTTGCTACTTATAATTTTTAGATTTCTACTTAAATTTTCTAACTGGTTATTGCTGATAAATATGAAATCTATGAATTTTTGTAAATTGACCCTTGCTAAAATCTCTATTATTTCAAACATTTTTGTTTATTGATTTTAGTATGTTATTTGTAAATGATGACACTGTGCTGTATTCCCTTACACTTTTTACATATCCTATTCCATTTCTCATTTTACTATATTGATTAGGATATCTGTAACAGTTGTGAACAATAGCAGTAAAGAAGGGCTTCTTTGTCTTGTGTTTGTCTTTAGAAGGATTGCTTAAAATTTCTCCATTAAGTATGTTTCTTACTGGATATTTTTAGATGTGACTTTTATCTTAAGGATGTTTTCTTATAGTTCTTACTTGTGAAAAAGATTTGTTTAAATAAGTATTTTAACTAATATTTTCCAGCATCTATCAAAATAATCTGATAATTTTTTCTTTAGGTTATCAAGGTGAAGAAACATTTTAAAATATTGTAGGATTAAGTTTGTTAAGGTTTATTAATTGTGTTATTTATATAGTCTACATATTTTAATAATGTTATCTGAATGTTCTATCACTTCTACATACAACTGCATTAAAAGTTGTGACTTGAAGTGTTTATTCTTATATTTTTCTTTGAACTGGTGTCACCTACTGGTATAGATTTTTTTCACATTTATTATTTCTTTAACAGTGTTGGTAATCCTTAAACATCTTTTCATTTTCCCCATAAATGTATATTTCCTGAGACTTTCAGTGATTTTTGGCTAAGAATGTATACCTAAATGTAGGAATAAGTCGAGGTTGAGAAGAGAGGATTCACAGAGACCAGAAATAATAGTACCCAAAATAATTTTTAATGCCCTTTCTTCACAGTTTCCCAAGAATCTGGTGTTAGTCCAACTGCTTTTGCAATATATATCAATAACATGGGGGAGGCAAAATGTCACTAGACAATTTTTTTAAAGATTTATTTATTTTGAGAGAGAGAGAGAGCATGGTGGGGGGGGAAGAGAGAGAGAATCTTTAAGCAGACTCCCTGCTGAGCTCAGAGTGGACTTGGGGCTCAATCTCATGACCCTGAGATCATGACCTGAGTTGAAACCAAGAGTCGGAGGCTTAGCCAACTGTGCCATCCAGGTGCCCCAAGACAATTTATAAATTCTTCTCCAATCTGTGCCTCATCTATATTTACTGACACTGCATTAAGCTGTAATTTCCCTCACAAAATGGACTCTCCTAGGACTTCTCATAGTGTTTTGTTTTTAGTCATGCATCCAGTCAAGATCCCTCTCCCCTTTGTGACAATCCTAGGGTTGAGTTTCAGAGTAATAAGACTAATACCCACACCAGTTTCTCATCTTGTCAGGAATCAGTAAACCAAGTCTGTAGAATTTTAATCATACCCCCAGATAATTTTTATTTGAAAACCATTGTTTTAAAGTGGTTCTCAAAAAACCCAAGATTATGTCTGGTCCTGAAACAAGACCTGAAAGTAAATAAAATTAAGGCATCGAGGAACAACTGGTACACAAGGTTATTTACTATTAATTGAAATGCAGTGCATATGAAATAGCTTGTTAAAAATCAGTTTCCAAAGCCCACTCAGATCCATTAAATTAGAAACTTTTGGAGTAAGGGTGGTAAGTTTAATTTTAACATTATCACTAATGATTCTTGTTCAGAGTAAAGTTTAAGAACTACAGTTCTGGGATCTAAGTGTTGAAATAATTTGATATTTATATGAAAATTAATTGTTAATTTGATTTATATTCTGATCTTATAGAAAGTCACTCCGCTTCTAAATGAGTGGGATTTGACAGGCAAAACTTTTAAAACAGCATCATAAGAGCTATTAAAATATGTATGAAAGACTTGATTGATATCCTATATGCCTACAGCACTATATTTTAAAATAAAAAATATTTTTATCATTTATATTTTATAAAGTATAATCTTATAATAATTGGAAGATAGAGGAAATAAACCAAAAATATATAAATTGGAAATACAAGTTTAGTGACATACACAGATATAGATCTAATACCTCTCAGTTAATTTATAGTCTATGATCACAGAAATATTACCAATGTTAATATGCACTTGTTTTAGAGCTGTGAAAGCTGTTATTCATATTATTTGGCAAATAAAATGGCCCATGATTTTGCTTCAGGCAAATCTGCATTCATTATGGTTGTGTGTTTTTAGTCTCCCATCTAAATAGTATAGACTTTACTAGCAATTTCAAGGGGAAAGAAAAACTCAGAGTTTTCCATTTCCACATGTGTAGGATGTGAACGGTGATGTCACTACCAACCTCATAAGGTTATTCTGAGAATCAAATTAGTTAACAGATGTAAATATCTGAGGATATTTGTCTTGAGATACAGAAAACTGGGCATCATAGATAATACCTAGCTGCACCTCTCTATTCTATTTTGTGATCCTTTGTTTTTCTTAGTTCTAGTAGATACTGAACTTGCTTACATTCAAACTACAGACTTTTTTGTTCCCTGTGTTATGTATCTTCTAATGTCTTTGCTTCATTTTTATGAATTCTTGTGCTTTTTAGGTGAACCTCCTCTTCTGTGCCTGCATAATTTGGGGGCTGGCCAAGGACTTGAGCAAATATTTAGTCATATTTTGGGGGCTTTTTCTCTTTGTGACTCTATATTCTTAAGACTTCCAAATTTCCAGCTGTTCTGCTAATTTATTGTTATCTTCTAAGATGTCAATCTGTGAGGGGTCACCATTTTGTTCTTCCAATTGTGTAAGCTTGGGAAATGCACTCTGTTAAAAACAAAAACAAAAACAAAAACAAAAAAACCCTCACAGGTTTTAGCATAACTTCCTTTCTCATCTATAAAGATTTAAGAGGTGGTACCTATGTTTGTCACTGGGCCCCTTAGGCTCTTCCTTGTGTCTGCATAATGTAGTTGCATTCCTGGAATCAGGCAGATTTTATATTCAGATTTTTGGTCTCATTCCAGTATTTCTCTCAGAACATCAGTAAACCTGCCCCTTGTGCTATTATTTTCTATCCTCATAACCAGAAAGCCACAGACTCACAATTCTTACCCTTCTAGTTGAAATTTTCCCAAAGTAAACTCTCCTTGGGTTTCTGTTTATGCTTGGATGTTTTCTGGTACCTTTAAATAATGAGTTTTTGAAAATAATTGATATAGTTTTTTATAACTGTCATTTGTGAGAAGAAGGTTCATGTAGCCACTTCGCTCCAAATCCGTTTCTGCCCACACTTGATATTTTCATTTTCTGAACATTTCATGGTTTTATAGTCAGCATATTCACTAATTTAACTTTAATAGAGTTTATTATTTCATGTACATCAGTTTTGTCACATGGTGGATTGTCCAAAATCAAAGCTTATAACATGTCTCCTTAAATTTATAGCACTAAGGAAAGGGTTTGGCTTATAATAGGCTTTAAAAAAACATGTTTACTGAATGATTAATTGAAGAGAGGTATTTTTATTGCATTTACTTTGGGTTTTTCATTTTATGACATTGTCATAGATTTTATATTTAGTTCTGTTTTTGTGTTTTATTGTTTTATGTTACACTCTGTGATGTCAGATTCTGTAGAAAAGACCATAATGTGGTTCTCACTGTTTCGAATCACATTTCATCCTAAGAAACCTCCATTACTCCATGAAATGCTCACTTTCATTTATAGCAACTCACAGAGTTTGAAAGCAATTAATGTCAAATTTAATTAGACTCTAGAACATTCCCTAAGCAATTATTCACAGATTACAATGAAAAACCACATTGAGTGAGACTCCTAACTAAGGGAAGAAGACAAAAACAAGACAGCAAATAACAGAACTATGACACAAATGAAGTAAGAGTTAGATGTAGTAAGGACATCAAAAAATTCCAAAATCAGGAAAGCAACTAAAAATCTAGAGAATGGAGATAATGTAAAGATAGAAAGGGAAAAAAAAGTCTTTAAAATTGTCAAGCTTTGGGAATGGTGCTTTACAAAATACCTACAAAGTGTTTGGCATTGATTTATCACAAAAATGTGTTTATGTCCTCTCATGTTAATTACAGTGATGGTGTTAGTAGGATTCTAAGAAACAAAAGATGGAAAGCCAAAGCAAACTCTACCACAAAGAGTAGAGTTAGAGAAATTGAGGAAATAGAGGAAAATATAGGAAAAGGAATGGATATATGGTGGCCACAGTAAGAAGAGTATCATGCTAACACACCACATTGGTATTTGAAGTTTCAGATGTTCTCACCCTGGTGAGAATCTATCTTCAAGGGTAAGACTGGGCCAGTGGTCTATAAGTGATGAAAACAGATGAAAATGTTAGAACATTTTCACTGTTAGTCATGGTGGGATTAAGAAGTAAAGAGTAATCCAAAAATTGGCCAGCAATGGGGCTAATAATTCATTCACTAAATATTTTATACAAATCACACTGGGTTCTTAGCTAGTTCTGGTAATGAACGTGACAGGGAAAATTCAGTAAAATTATTCTCTAGCCTCTTTTTTTGTGTTAACCCAATTTGTATGACTGCATTCTAGCACTGAATCCCATTCTATACTCTGTCTCTTTATCCAAATGCCTTCTACATGCCTTCCTTCCTCTAGGTTTAGGTTGTACAGTGAAATCTCAGCTTTCATTAAGTCTAACTCTAATAGTTTATTTCAACAGTTTGCCTGAACCATACCTGTGTCATACATAGCCTTTAAAAATTGTACCTTCTATGACCTGTGTTAGTTCTTCAAGCCTTCTATTCTACTCAGCCACATTTATGGCATTTCAGTATTGTCCTGACAATGGTTTGTCAGTTACTGAAATGTTCAGTCTATGTTTAGAGTTTTCTTTCAGGTTTTGTGTTTTGGGCTTATGTGTATATTTTAGAATAAGAATAACTAGACATTTTCTCCAGCCATGAAACATGGCTTGGCTCTTACTTTGTTGGGTTGGCTCTGGGAAGTCAGCAACACTTCATTTCCTTTCCACAGGAAAACGTTGGGTGCATAATTAAGGGGAAGCGAGACAGATGAAAAACATCTAGGTTTAAAAGTCTTTATAATAAACATAATTTTAGTTGGTTTAACTTAATGTATTACTTTCCTGCTATAACAAAGTACCACAAACTGGGTAGCTTTAAAAAACAAAAAACAAAACAAAACAAAAAACAGAAATTTGTTGTCTTATAGTTCTGGAAGCTAGAAGTCTAAAAACAAGTTGTCAGCAGAGTCATGCTCTATGGAAAGCTCTAGGAAAGACTTTAGCCCACACCTTTCTCTTAGCTTCTAGTATTACTGGCAATACATGACATTTCTTGGCACATTGTTACTTTAGTCTCTGCTTCCCTCATCTCTGCTTTCCCTATCTCTCTGTGTCTTCAAAAGACCATATTCTTACCAGTCATATTGGACTAGAACCCCAGTGTACTTCAGTATCACCTCATCTTAACTAATCATATCTACAACAACCCTATTTTTACATAAAGTCATATTCTGACATACTGGAGATTAGGACTTTCCCGTATCCTTTTGTGGGGCAAAATCAATTTGACCTATAATACTTATGTATTGACAAACAAGTAGAATCATACAGGATAATTATTTTCCCCTCAAACTATTAAAGAGGGAGTATGAGAGTCTAAATGATGGGCAGGTAGATGACAAATAAAATTGCTTGTGTACCTAATATCATAGAAAGAAAAATCTGAAATCTATACGAGACATAGCTAGTTGTTGGGTCATTATGTGAGTGTTCCTAAAAATCAGTAGGAGTTAATGCTAATGTTAATAAGGATTATTTTAAGACAGGGCTTCTTGGGCAGTTTTCATTCAAAAAATATTTTATACAAATTAATCATTCTTTTTGGCTGCGTATTTTAAGAAATTTGACTATTCCTCAATAAGAAATCAAACCAGAGACTTAAAGCCCTAATTATAAATAACAGTACAAGCCAAAACTTCAGTGTTGACTCAATTCAAGCTCTCATCTACTTTCCCTCAGGAATTAGAATTTAAATGAATCTGTCACACAGGCAAATGATATGTTTTAAAATAGCTTTCATAAATAAATCAATTGCTTTTCTTAGATGTGGAATTTTTTGGTTTGTCTTTATATCTCTGAATAGTTTTTTTTTATATGTTTGTGGTATAGTGGACTGTATCATAGAAAAGCTCCTTGTTTTCTGTTTTTTAGAGTAATACTAGGGATCTTGTTACTCTCCTGGTGTTGTCCAACAACATAGTTCTTGGAGAAACACTTAGGGTTAACTTCCATTCTCCAGTTTCCTCTACAATGTCTGATAACAGAAGTTTTTATTTATTTATTATTTATTTTATCACTGCAGCAGATATTTTGGGGGGAGGAGGGTGTTTGGTCAACTGTTGTGCTTGTTTGCTTCAATTTATTCCACCTAATGAGACATCTTAGGGCAGCAGTCATGTTGACAGTAAAAGTAATAGCTTTACAAAAGCAGTAACCTGTAGCCACATATTGCTGTTCTGAAAAATGGAAGCATTCGTTCAGGGCACATCTTTTTATTGAGCGACCACCATCTATGATGGAAGATGTAGGTGAGAAAAGAACATTTCTAATCGAAGAACACTCAGATAAGGAGGGTCAATTAATCTTTGTCTTTTGAAACTGAGGATAGGAATTAACTTCTGTAAACTAGGGTGATGGCAAAGTTCAAATAAAACTTACATTATTAAAGTTCTCTGCGACTCTCCTTTTTCAGCCTGTGCAAATTACTTTGCACTTGTGTCAGCTCATGACTTAATACAGTTGCTAGGGCCTGGTTGGTTACCAATGCTAACAAATGTTGAAAACCATAAATTATCTTGGCAGTGGCTATTATCTAAACCTGAATGACTGGATGCATTTAGATGAGCTCATCTTAGCTTGTTGTTATCTTTTGGGAGTTTTACCTTAATGCTACTGAGTGGGAAAGCTAAGTGTAAAGGGAAACTCAAGTAAATCCTGCCCCGACTGCTTGCAGGCTTTGAATGTGTAAGAGGATTAAAAAATAGCAGGGCACATTACCAGCTCCATAGCTTGATCTAAATATATCTTATGTTTATGTCAGAACTGACCTTTGGGAACTGCTGATTCTTCAAAGACTGAAGAATTCTTAAAATCCACACCTGCCAGAATTATCTAATGGATTCCTTTTCCCATTTCACTGTTTCCATGCTGATATAACCTAATAGATACCTAGTACGTTTCCTATATAGATACTAACTATAATTTTAATGATTATGATGATTACTTTAAGCACCGTCAATATTTAGCTCACAAAAATAGCTACCTGAGTTAGGAATATGGGGGAAAAAATGTATCCTGAAATATGTATGTCTTGGATCCTAATAATGGAACTATTTCCCACCCAATGGACACTATATTTAACACCAGTAAAAAAAAAAAAAAAAAAAAAGAAAGAAAGAAAGAAAAGAAAAAACAAACCATGAGGACTACTTTGTGTGATTAAGGAAAGGTAAACTGACTGATTGCATCAAATAGGAAGTTTCACAATAGAAAGAGCTCAGCAGAGATTTTCAATGCTTTTAAACAAAAATGCAGCCTCAAATAAATGTGTAATAGACTGTATAAATACAGTTTTCTATAATTTACAGTTGTTATAAATAGAATCTACTTCAGTGGGATCATCCTTATAATTACATAGTATTTTTCTGACATATACTGGTGGAATGTTTAGATTCATATGTAATAAATAAGGTTATTAGGAAATCAATACTATTGGCTCATTTACCTTTAAGTTTTTGATCGATCTTATATTTACACAAAATTACCACTTCAAGAAAAGGATACTTCACATTAATATTTCAAGTTCTGCCTAATTTTGTCTTACTTGTAAATTTAAAGATTTTTTTTTTATTTATTTATTTGAGAGAGAGAGAATGAGAGAGAGCAAGCACATGAGAGGGGGGAGGGTCAGAGGGAGAAGCAGACTCCCTGCCGAGCAGGGAGCCCGATGCGGGACTCGATCCAGGGACTCCAGGATCATGACCTGAGCCGAAGGCAGTTGCTTAACCAACTGAGCCACCCAGGCGCCCTTACTTGTAAATTTAAATAATGTTCAGGAAAACAGAAGAGACAGTTCCAAATATGTAATCAACCCTGGTCAATACGGTACCATTCACTAGTCAATTTAGCTGCTTTGTTTGTTTGTTGTTTTTGTTTTGTTTTGGTTTGGTTTGGTTTGGTTAAGAATTGTTAACTAAATTGTTGACAACTGGTTAACAATTGTCCATTTCCAGGAGCATGTTCTAAATAGCTCGTACAGTTACCAATTTTAGCCGTTTTGTTTTAAAAAAAAAAAAAAAAAGTGTTTTGAGCAGTAAGCTTATTTTCAATCATCTTTCAGACATAGTTACTAAAACCCTTAATGAGAAGTAATACGTAAAGATGAAATAATGTTTCTTAGCTGACTAAAATATTTAAGAGGGTTTACCACTTAGTCTTCCTTATTAAAAATAATGTAAACTCTTCCATGATAAACTGTCTCACAGAATAAAACTGAGGCCCACATGTTTTCTGTTTTGTTTATTTTTCTTCTTTGCATCCTTAACAGACACCTGTGTGAGGGGAAGAACTCTGACAGCACACTTGGCATGAATGTTTCTTGGGAACATTGGTCACAAGCTGATTAAGGATATTTTTCAAAACAAAATCTTGCTATGCATATGTTCTCTCTTTGGCAAGAAACCATTTCTAGTATATTTTCTCCTAAGTGTCAAAGGGCTAATAGAATTCTATGAAATTATATGCCGCTCTGTTTGTGCCTAACTCTAGCCTTAATTCACAGAAAGACTTTTCTTGAGAAAGAAAACAACCTTATTTTGTATCACAACCCTGAAAATTTCTTATTGTTCACAGTCAAAGAACACAATTAAAGTGCTTTTGCTGAGATCAACAAGCTGCTGGAAATCTTGACATAATTTAGTCATCATTTTCTGTATTGAAAAATAATTGGTAGATTGTACTACTTTTCATGTGACTGAAAATATTAATGATTGACATGTGGTACATTTTTTAAAAAATATTTTATTTATTTATTTATTTGAGAGAGAGAGAGAGTGCGAGCAGGGGGAGGAAGAGAGGGGGAGGGATAAGGAGCGGAAAAAATCTCAAGCATGCTCCCCAACATGGGGCTCCATCTCAGGACCCTGAGATCATGACCTGAGCTGAAACCAAGAGTTGGATGCTTAACTGACTGAATCACCCAGGCACCCAAAATACAGGCAATTTTTTTAAAGTAGGCTCCATACCTAGCATGGAGTCCAGCATGGGGCTTAAACTCATGACCCTGAAATCAAAATCTGAGATCAAGAGTGAGATGCTTGACTGACTGAGCCACCCAGGCACCCCAACTTGTGGTGCATTTTTAGTTGACTTGGATCAGGACTTCCAGGTCCCCTTCCAGCAAGTGTGGTGGCTTTCCAGCATTTGGTATCTCCTTAGCTAAGAATGTAGAAACCAGCAGTGGTAAAATCAGTCAAAATACATGTAGGGCAACTATAGCTATTAGAAAGATAACCCCAAGAAAGGACAACTTGGCTGAGTTTTTCATTCAAATATGGTTAAAGAAGTAATTTTAGTTTGTTATTTTTTCTTATCATTCTGAAAAGTGAATGACAATTTAATTTTACAGATAAAATTATAGCATATTAACAGAGTCATACATTTATTTTCTGTTCTTAATTTGAGACTATCTCATCTTACTTGGCAGTGCATATTATTCCCAAAAGGATGTTGTCTAGTGGCTTATCCTTTACCCAGTTAAGCTACAGAGTTTGTAAATAATCCACTTCTTCCCTGGAGAGAGTGTTACACACTCATCACCATTAAGAAGTCATCATCATTAAGAAGTTTTTTGCTGACATTGGCCTAAATACTTGTTTTCATTCTGCTACTCAGAGTTCTAATACCTTAAATAATGTCATTTTATACTTGATGTTTATACCTTTCAACACTAGCATCCCATTCACTTAATTCTGACTATAACTTGCTTTCTAGCATCTATACAGATTTTGTCTCTCCTGTGCTAGAAATAAATACTAATGAAGACGCACTTGCTATTAAAGAGCATAGAGAATCCCTTGAGCAGCTGAATAAAGGTCTAAGCTTTATTCCATCTGCTAATTGACTGAGTGAGAGCTACTAGGCTAAAATGAAAGTCAGGGCAGATGAGTAAATTAAGAATGAAGTGGAACGTAAGATTTAAACAACTGATACAAAGGAATGGGAAAGAAGGGAATTGGAGAGAAGGAATTGATTAAGTTGTTTCAGTCACTGTTTTTTGTAAACCTCTCTGATTTTCCTTCCACATAAATAAGAACATATGTCTTTTTTATAGTTAGTCTTGCTCAAAATAAAATATTTTAAATACATCAAAAATAATTGCACCCCTGATATGTGATTTTTTTGGCCCCAGTTGGTCTTCCAAAAGACCAATTTGGAACTGATAAATTCCCATTCATTAGATGAGAATGTTCTGACATTTTCAGAAAGACATAATTTAAGTAGAAGACAGATTGAATTGAAAAACTCATGTTGCTAACTCTAAAGTAAACATGGATTCTGGTTTGCTTAGGACAGTTCTGATTTATACTTTGAAAAAAGGAAAACAAAATCCCAGAGATATACAGGCATACCTCAGTGATATTGCTGGTTCTGTTCCATGGCAGTAAAGTGAGTATCACAAGAGAGTCAAATGGGTTTTTGTGGTTACTTTCCAGTGCATATAAAAGTTATGTTTACATTATACTGTAGTCTGTTAACTGTGCAATAGCATTACATCTTAAAAATAATGTATATACCTTAATTTAAAAAATACACTATTGCTGAAAAGTGCTAATCATTATTGAGCTTTCCACGAAGCATAACCTTTTTGCTTGGTGCACAGTCTTGCCTTGATGTTGATGGCTGCTGACTTAGCAGGGTGGTGATAGCAGAAGATTGAGGTGGCTGTGATAATTTCTTAAAATAAGACAACAGTGAAGTTTGCTTCATTGGTTGACTCTTCCTTTCATGAACAATTTCTCTGAAGCACACAATATTGTTTGATAGCATTCTACCCACAGTAGAACTTCTTTCAAAATTGGAGTAATCCTCTAACCCTGCCACTGCTTTATCAACTAAGTCTTTGTAAATGCTTTGTTGTCTAAATCCAATTCCTTTGTTGTCATTTCAACAATCCTCACAGCTACTTCCCAAGGAGTAGATTCCATCTCAGAAAACCACATCTTTGCTCATCCATTAAAGTTTTATCGTGAGATTGCAACAATTCAGTCACATCTTTAGGCTCCACTTCTAATTCAGATTCTCTTGCTATTTCCACCATATCTGCAGTTACTTCTTCCACTGGAGCCTTGAATCCCTCAAACTCATCCATGAGGTTTGTAATTAACTTCTTCCAAAAGCCTGTTAATGTTGGTATTTTGACCTCTCCCCGCAAATCATGAATGTGCTTAGTTTATATCTAGAATGGTGAATACTTTCCAGAAAATTTTCAATTTACTTTGTCCATATCCGTAAGAGGAATCACCATCTATAGCAGCTATAGCCTTATGAATTGTATTTCTTAAATAGTAAGACTTGAAAATCAAAACGACCCCTTGATCCATGGGCTACAGAATCAATGTTGTGTTAGCAGGCATGAAAACATTAATCTCATATATCTCCATTAGAGCTCTCGGGTGACCAGGTACATTATCAATGAGCCATTTCGAAAAGAATCTTTTTTTTTTTTTTTTTTCTGAATAAGTAGTTCTCAACGGTGAGCTAAAAATATCCAGTAAACCATGTTCTAAGCTTTCTTATTCCATTTATAGAGCATAGGCAGAGCATATTTGCATAATTCTTAAGGGTGCCCTAGAATTTTTGGAATGGTAAATGAGTATTAGCTCAACTTAAAGTCACCAGCTACATTAGCCCCTACCAAGAGAGTCAGACTGTCCTTTGAAGCTTTGAAACCAGGCTTGACTTCTCCCTAGCTATGAAAGCCCTAGATGACATCTTCTTCCAAAGAAGGCTGTTTTGTCTACATTGAAAAATCTGTTGTTTAAGTGTAGCCACCTTCATTAACCATCTTAGCTAGATCTTCTGGATAATTTGCTGAAGTTTCTACAGCACTTGCTGCTTCACCTTACACTTTTATGTTATGGAGATGGCTTCTTTCCTTAAACCTCATAAAACAACCTCTGCTAGCTTCAGACATTTCTTCTGCAGCTTCCTTATCTTTTTTAGGCTTCACCGAAGTGAAGAGTTAGGGCCTTGCCCCGGATTAAGCTTTCGCTTAAAGGGATGTTGTAGTTGGTTTGATCTTCTATCCAGACCACTCAGACTTTCTCCACATCAGCAATAAGGTTGTTTTGCTTTCTTATCATTCATATCTTCACTGGAATAACATTCTTAATTTCTTTCAAGACTTTTCCTTTGTATTCACAGTTTGGCTGTTTGGTGCAAGAGGCCTAGCTTACAGCCTAACTCAGCTTTTGACATGCCTTCCTCACTAAGCTTAATTATTTCTAGCTGTTGATTGAAAGTGAGATATATGCAACTCTTCTTTCACTTGAACACTTAGAGGCATTGTAGGATTATTAATTGGCCAAATTTCAATATACTTGTGTCTCAGGGAATAAGGAAGTGGAGCACACACCAAATACTCAGGGAATAAAGAAGTGGAGCACACACCAAACACACCCATTTACTAAGTTCACTCTCTTATATGGAGATGGTTCATAGCACCCAAAAAGCATTACAATTGTAACATCAAAGATCACTGATCATAAATCACCATAACAAATATAATAATAGTGAAAAAGTTTTAAATATTGCCATAATTACTAAAATGTGATACAGAGACATGAAGTGAGAAAATACTGTTGGAAAAATGGTGCCAATAGATTTTATTGAGTCAGGGGTTACCACAAACTTTCAATATGTAAAAAGCACAGTATCTGTGAAACACAAAAAAGTGAGGCACAGTAAAATGAGAAATGCTTGTAGTGAGAATTAATCTGAGTTCATTACCAGACAAGTCAGGAAAACTTGATCTGACACAAAGAGGTTGGGCTGAGTCAAATGGTGCCTACAAATATTTGTCAAAGAATAACTCAGAGAAAATTTGTTTAAAGCATAGGATGGACAGATGGATAGATTAGATAGTTGATAGATAGATAAATAGATAGATAATAAATAGATGAGATATACAGAGACAGAGACAGAGTGGGATTAGGCTTTAGATCACAGTCTCTGTGAGCAAAGGGAAGGGTGAGACTTGTAAAGGCAGAAGCCCCAAAGTTGCACAAAGGAAAGTAAGTAGTGGATTTAAACTAGACTTGACTTCTCAGTTCTGAGGTTGTTGGCTGTAGTGGAGCTCAGGGCAGGCCAACTCTTAAGTCTTCCGTCCATTTGTTGAGAGTAGGATAATAGAATCACAAATTCGCCATCACACTGTTTTTGTCCAGATATTGATCAGTTCTCTGAAAAAGAGTTGTTGTTGTTGTTGTTGTTTTCCTTCTGAGGACCTGACTGCTAGCTGTCTTATACTCTCCAGGCTCGGGATCACACTGAGAGCATATCTTTATAAGTTTGCTCAAGGAACCGCAACTTACTTTTGTTTTTCTTAATCAGAATGTGGTCCCAAGGTCTTGTCTTATTTATCTTTTTCATAGATTTTCCATTTGTTTACAAAAGTATTTTTTAATTGTTGCATTAAAAGCGTAGGGGGGTTGCCTATTTCCACTTTGTTCTTCGAACCTCTGCCATGTCTCTGTTTAGAAATTGTGAGATGCATGAGTAATGAATAGTTTTCACTTGGTTAAATCTGAAAGACCACCAGACCAACAAAAATTCAGCTCTCTTTACTCAACCTTTTTCCAAATACACTCTAAAAAACACCTTTGTCCTAAATATAGTATGTAGAGTTTCTCAAAATCAGCAGCCATGGAAAACCAACCTTCCTATGTGAGAAGTCTTCTACACTTTGTTCTTTTGCTGGCCACTAGTTGTAACATCCACCTGTGCTATGGCCAGTATGCTGACCTGTAAGATGCAGCAAGCCATGATAGAATGGTACCGAGATGGAAGAGGAACAGACTATCCTTGGTGTGGGCAATAAGGGTGTTTATTGCACATAGAGATTTTAAAAACAGTAATAAAGCGGGCTAAAAATTGATCTGTTTTCTGCTCCTTATTGCCTTTATGCTCCAGTAAGTAATTCTAAAAAATGGCAGTGATAAAATACTCCTCCCTGCCAGAGCTGACCACTTCCACTGCCAAGCCTCACCCCCTTTGGTTGCACCAGTGGATAGGTCATTAGGCAATGGAAGAGAACTTGGGAATGATAATTTCATGTACAAGAAATTCATGCAGGAAATTGAGACTGAGAACCAGTGCCAGGGACCAAATAGTAGTCTGAATATTTATGTTCTAGTGCTTTAGGCACACATAGTGCTGTAAGTCTAAAAATACTTTTGTTGTTTTTTTATAACTGTTTTTTGCATCAGTGAACTAAAAACAAAAATGCATGTTTAATTAAAAAATACGTACTAAATGTCCATTTTTCCAAGATAGTTGATTTTATCAACAATTGGGAACTTTAGATATCACTGACTGCATAAAATCAGAAGAAACAAATCTGCTAAAGAAGTATCAGCATTTATTTCAAAAGTTAGTAGTTAATTTAAGAAAACTGGCTCTCTCCAAAAATCTGATACATAACATCTGCAGAAGGTGCATTTACAGTATCATTCCATGAAACCCAACATTTTATTTAAATAAACTGACCCTTCTAAATTATGTTCATTGACTTTTAAATCTAAGTTTTCCTCTGCACATATAAAACATGAAACAGTGACTGTTAAGTGTTGGCTCCATTTACAAAAGAAGAATTTGCAAACAGATAAATACCAGTTTTCGTGTTGGTGACATCAGATTCTCCAAAGGGAAATCAGTTATGTTAATTGCAAGAATGGTTTGATATTTTTGTATTAAATTGATGAAGTTGAAATAAGGCTTTTGAAAAATTTTTGTCAAAGATAAAGCACCAGAGATTACTGGGAAAGCTGTTATATCTTCTGATTAAAAATTTCAGTATTGAAGATAAAATTATTTGTAGTTATAAGAATTTTCAATTTGATAGGGCAAACCCTTGTGGTTAAAAAGCCCTTAATTAAAAAACTAAAGACAGAAATAATTTATAATAGGTTGTAATAGAAACTCAGTTTATAATTATATACAAAACTGTGATATTCTAAAATCAAAACACAAAGTATAATTGTATTTAAACACTGATAGAGTTGCTGAAATACAAATTTTTGTTACAAAGCTGATGTTGAATGTTAAACAGTACTTCAGCATGGCAGTAATACTTTCTCTCTACGTTATTCTTCATTAATTGGATTTTAGAATTGTTTGAGCCTTTCAAAAGATAAATGTAAAATCAAACTAAGTGTCCTAAAATGGTATTGGACTTTTTGACAGTAAGTCCTTTAAATTGAAATTCCATAATATTCAATATCAGTTTGAAATGTTTAATAAATTTTCCTCAAATGAAGCACTAAAAATGTCAGCATTTTAAGCTTTTAGTAAGTTGTGATTCTAGAAAACAATGTGTGCAATCAGAAGACATTGGAATGTATCACTACAAAGACAATAGAAGAACTGAACAAATTAAAGGAGAGTGTAGATATTCTATCAAATTTAAATTTGAAATTTTATATTTACAGTTTGGAATATCTCAGTGTGTGGGAAAGTTCTTTAATGGAGGTGCTAACTTATTTGAAAAAAAATTGAAACTATCCCCTGGAAAAGGATATTGAATTGGGAAAGGGGATCAAAATAGTAACATATCACAGGATCCATACATAGCTTTTCTCTTTTATTATTCAGGGTATTTGTTCAGCTTAGAGATCATACACATGCATATACATACCTTGTGTGTTTGGATATTCACATATATATATATATATACACACACAGATATGCATACCTGCACTTTCAAATAAACACATCCATATGTTCATATGTGTGCTTGTACATTTCCAGACACATAATGTTTGTGTGTGGCACTGTGTGAATATACACACACACATATAGGTTTGTGTGTGCATGCGTGCGCGTGCATGTGTGCACATGCATGTATAGTGAAAACAGGAAAACTTTATTCTTCCATCTTGCTCACTTGATATGATTTCCCATACAGTGAGAATCATCAAGGACCTGTACAGACCCCTCAGTCTTTGCACATATCCTAAGCTTTTCCCAAAGTCTATTTTCCCAAATCTTCTGAATGAAAATTTTATTGAATATTCTGCTGTTGCTCAAGTCAGACTCACATGGGAGCATTTCAAGAATATTTCTTCTTCTTTCTTAACTCTGACCTTTATTTAGAATTCTGTTTGCACATGTTTATTATGAAGCGTATCATGAAAATTCTTTTTTTTTTTAAGATTTTATTTATTTATTTGACAGACACACAGCGAGAGAGGGAACACAAGCAGGGGGAGTGGGAGAGGGAGAAGCAGGCTCTCTGCCGAGCAGGGAGCCTGATGCAGGGCTCGATCCCAGGACCCTGGGATCATGACCTGAGCCAAAGGCAGACACTTAACGACTGAGCCACCCAGGCACCCCTATGAAAATTCTTTAAACTTCACCATGTCCAATCCTTCCATCATTCTCAAAGCCAGTCACTTTAATCTTCATACCATCAGAAATCATCAGCTTTGTGTTGTATTCTTCTCAATATTTTTATGTAGTGTGTAAAAACTTATGTGTGACACATACTTATGATATTACCATTATCTTGCCTGTTGACAGATACCTAAATATGGTGATACTTAAATATTTTAGTCTCCTATTGTAAATGTCAATTTTAGATTTAATAGATTCATGCATTAGTGATGAAAAGACAAGGAAATTTCTAAGTGTTTCTATAATGAAAATAATAGTTTTGTCTTTTGATGAAAAAAGTTTCATCTTTTTCCATACAAATTTATTTTCATTATAGAAACAAAAGATGATTTTAATTTTTCAATGAGAAATTAGCAAACAGGCAAATTAGCAAACAAAATGTATTTTACCTCAATGTACTCATTTATTAAAAATAATCAGGTTTAGGGAACCCTGTGTGGCTCAGTCAATTAAGTGTCTGATTCTTGGTTTTGACTCAGCTCCTGATCTCATGAGTCATGAGATCTAGACCCCCTTCAGGCTCTGCACTCAGCAGGAGTCTGCTTGGATATTCTCTCCCTCTGCCCCTTCCCACACCTGTACACTGTCTGTGTCTCTCATAAATAAATAAATCTTTAAAAAATAATAATAATCAGGTTTATTTTCAAAGATTTCAAGGTAGCTTATGAAATAATGAATTTAAAATTAGGATATATGGGCGACAAGAGTAATCAAATATACCAAGTTTCATTTACTCAATTTTCACACACTATTGCTTTTACATTCTTTTGTTTTCTTCCTCATGCTCTTTTCTGTCTCTGCCATGACTGCCATTTGGATATGTACTTCCCAGCTTCATCCATTTTCTTTATATTTTGGAGAGACAACATGGAGTGTGATTTGGGGACCAACTGAGAGTTTTATAAACTTTAAGCATACTCTAATCATGAATGACAATTCTTTCTCTGAGTACAATGGACATTTCGAAACTGAAGTGTCTGTTAAGTGTGAAAAGCAAAGAAACACTTAGTGAAGTAATTTATTAGATCCTGCTTCATAAAAAGTTCATTTGCATTGTGCTTCAGAAAACATAAGAGTAAACTGAATTGTGTGTGTTTTAAGTGAAAGAATGCTTAATTAAACTTACCAGATTGAGAGTCTTGATGAATTAGCACATTATGTTATTCATCTCTTTGGAAACTACTGCTGAGTTTTCAATATGCTTAATAGGTTCATCTGCTTAACTTTCCACATTAATATTATTGGTCACGGAATGACTAGAATTAAACTCCTGATGGTCACTGAGGAATGACTATTTTGATCCTCATTAGCATCAGTTATCTTTACAACACTTGAAGCAAAGCATGAGTTATAATCAACTTAATTACATTCTCCTTCACTGGGTGAAGGAAATAGCGTTTAAGTTTCTCAAACTCAAGTGTAGGCACTGTGTCTGATACCTTAGTCTAAACAATGCTGAAGAAACTGACTAAAAACTGACAGAAACGAAGGTCTGTGGCGGTACAATGTGGCTCTCCTTTTCACCTCTTTATTTCAGATCTTGGTTGAAAGTGCTGCCCCTACCTGGGACATGCTGTCTACTGGAAGACTGGCGTGCACAAGAAGAGACACACGTGGCCACTCTTTCACTTATTATTAACTCGGTAAAGCCAATCACTTAACAAACAAAATTAAATCCCTGATAATCAGGGGTCAGTAGGAAGGGGCAGTAAATATTTTGACAATAGTACATTTTATCTCGGGGGTGAAGAGTAGAAAATGTCTGCATTGTCCTAGTGCCTCTTAGTGGCTTTTGGGCAGTTTTCTTCTAGAAAAAGAATATTTTTAACCAATTAAGATATACTATGCATTTACTATAGACTTTGTTTTTGGTTTATAATTATCCATTTCACTCTACTTTTGCAAATATTCTGAGGAACTTCATTAAGTGGATATCATATTAACAAAGAACATGAATTTTCTGTTCCTTTTTTCCTAAAAAAAAAAATCATCTATATTTCACTTCAAATCTTACTCCTGCTTTTCCACTGATAACAAGCACTCAGCATACAAACCTCTGCTCCCCCTTCCATAACGATGCATGACCGAAAAAAAATCAATGTTAGTATCCTTTTAAATACACTCTGAAAATTGTTTTCAGTTTTCTCACCATAATATTTTAAGTGCCCATACCAACCAGCTGGGGCTAGCACTCAAGATGAAGCCTATTTGCCTTTCCTGTTCACGTCCTTATTATCAATGAAAAAAAAAACAAAAACAAAACTACCCTTTCCTCTCATAAAAGGTTTCTCAAATCTATCTCCACCACTACCTCCTGCCTTCTAGTTTTACTACAAATGTGTATCCCTATTAATCTCCCCTCCCCACCAAGAGCTTCCAGACCCTCAAATTCATCCTTCTCTTGCAATCCATATTCCAAGGATGTCTTCACTTCCTTCTCCAATAAGCTAACTCCCTGATTAGTTGCTTCACCTGATTTGCAAGGGGATAGGAATAGGGAAAGTATTTACTTTCTGCTCCTTCTGTCTCCATGTAGGGTCTTCCACTAAACTAACATCTCTGGCCCTCTCTATTCTAAAAATTTTTACTTAGGGAAGGCAAGCAAATTATCTTTGAGTTTAAGGGAAGGAATTGAGTATGCCTAGCTCAGCCTCTTCCCTTTGGGGAACCTGCCTATTTAAATAGATCTTGCATAATTATCTACTCTCCATGTGAAAAGAAGTCTGCCCTAGGAAGAGGAAGAACAGAAATTGGTTAATCAGCTACACCAGTGACAAGTAGGTATCTCTAGCTCAGGGATGAGAAATCAGTAATTTCATTGGTTGCAGAAGGAAGGCCGTATTCTATAAACATCTTTCACAGGAATTAAGGTGAGGTTTTGTTTTTATTATTCATACTCCTGCACCTTTCTCTTAATTTGTTCCATTCTTGGGTAATAAAGCATGTGTTATTTATTTGGATCCCTTAAGCCCTAACTCACAATATCCACATCTTTTTCCTGCCAGTGGTTTGTCCTATAAACCCCAATTCCTTCTTTCTTATATGCTTAGCATTTCTAGGAGAAATGACATATTTCTGAGCATGGGTGTAATTATGCCTATATAGACTTCACAAATTCCGTCTCGGCAAGACAATCAACATTTAGTGAGCATGGCTAAGAGAGGAATTACGAGCTTGAACTCTAGGGTTAACACTGTGTTGGCTCCTTTATCTCCAATGTAAGACTTGTAGGACCTTGAGTATATTACTTAAGGTCTCTGTGAGACTCAGATTCCTTGTCTATAAGCCTCAGGTATTATGGCATTTACCTCATGTGGTAGCCATGATTGAAATAACCAATGCATTATGCTCAAAACAGTGCCTGGAAATGATGTCAGTTATTATAAGCTTGGCAATTTTTTTTTAAGGCAGCAAAGCAAGGTTTATTAAGGATAGCAAAGTGATAGTATAAAGCTCCCAAGGAGGGAAGGGACCCGAGAAAGTTGCCCGGCAATTATTTTTGTGTTATATCCCTCAACCAATCCATTGATAGATACATTCTCTAATCTTTATCTTTTTCCATATGTGTAATAAAGCTTTTTTTTTTTTTTTTTAAGTGCTGTCTTGATCTAATTTTGAGGCCCTGACAAGAGGACTAGTCAGTTCTTCTTCTTGAGCTGCAGATTAAGTCCACATTCTAACCACTTCTCTTATCAGGCTCCAACAATTCTGACTACTATACACCATCCCTAATTGCCCTCGGACCAGGTATCAGACAACTAGGGACACCTTTATACCCGGGAGACTGAGAAATTATTCAAATTAGCCAAACTGCAGGGAGCCCTTGAAATCTTAAACTAACACCACCTCACCTGCCATACATCATCTGCCCCCTACAGTTCCAGGTCAGTATTACCCAGATTGTGCAGCCCTATTTGACGCCTTTCTCTCATTTGAAGCTGTAAGTAACAAAGTTCTGCATTTAATCTATTGGAGTGTCAAGTGTGTTGTGCCTTACTATCAAAGGAATCTTTAAATCTTATAAAACAGTAAGTTCTTTATTCTACCTCAACAGAGTGCATTTTCCTATACTGTAAGCTAAAAAGTGAACTGTCTAGCGTAGATTTCTGTAAAATCTGAGGAGGAAGTGTTTCTTTCCCTAAGACAAATCTTACCTTTGTGCTCTTGAGCATGTCATCTTTTCTCCCCAGCAGAATTTGACCTGCTGATTGGTACATTCTTTGCAGGGTCTTGAGTTTGTCACACCCTTTTTTTTTTTTTTTTACGGTAAATAGCTTATTATACACTTCTCTATTTTAAAAAGTCCCTATAAATCATTGTGTTCTATGACTAGTGAAACCTATCTATACTCTTCTCTACAAAGCCAAGATCTTTCAAAGAATATTCTTATTAAGCTATTCATTTCATTGGTTTTTCTTCTTAACTTCAGCTTCTACCCATTATATGTAGCAACTGCTCCCATCATTGAATTTTGCCTTGACAAATACTACCATGGTCGTCTATGCTGCTAAATAAATAGGTGTTTTGCTTTCTTTAGTTTTTTTTCTCCCCTGCAAAAAGAGAACATTATTAAATACGTTTTTTGTTGTTGTTGGTTACCTTGAAAAATCTCTCTTGGATTGCATTTTCCTCCATGCTCTTTTCAGGTTCTCCTTTTATCTCTCTGACTTTCCTTTCCCAGATATCTTGTGTAAAATTTGTTTCAGAATATTCTTTAATTTTGAGTATCCTCAGCATCTGATCTTCTTCTCACCTCTTTGTATTTTCTTTAGGAAACTCATTTAATCTGAAGGCCTTAACTCCCAAATATGTAATATCTCCTAAATTTCTGTTCATCACTCAAGCCTCTTTGCTGGATTTTCTGATAGATGTGAACAGGCATATATATTTCAACATGCTAAAATTATATCAAATTCTTCCCCAAAGCCTTTTTCTTTTTTTTAAGATGTATTTATTTTAGAGCCAGAGAGAGATACTCAAAAGACTGAGCCACCTAGGGGCCCCCAAAGCCTTTTTGTTTTCATATTCCCTTATTTAGAGCATGGCATGACTTCACTTTCTTCTCAGAGTAATTTAATTAATTTATCTCACAATGCTGTTCTCCTCCTGCATTCCACTCTCAAAACCCTTTTTGAATTAATATCCCTATGATTTCACATCTTTTTCATTGTTCCTACTGCTCTTTCCATTGCATCAATTTTCCTCCAGTGTCTATCTGAAAAGTTTTATCTTGTGGACTGAGAAAAACATTTTGGTCTTTAATAGAGTTTCCCTGATACAATCCTCCCAGTTTAGAATGTGTTACTTCCTTCTTTGAGCCTTTATTATATTCTAGACAGTGTATTCTCATAATATCTATATTACATTAATGATCAAATTTCACCATATTACATGGTTTTCTCTTCTGAAAAATAATGAAAACATTTATAACTGGCAGAATCGGACCGAACACTAACTAAAGTAATAAGAAAACAAAACAAAATGAAATACTCCAATAGCAAAACTCAGGCTAGTCCAAAGAAGACATTGTTGAAAAATGTAGGAAGTAGCCAGAGAGAAAAAAAAATAAGACTTAATGATATTGTATCCTTATCTTTCATGATACACAAAAAATAACTTAAAATGAACTGAAGATTTAAATGAAAGTTTTGAAGCTATAAAACTCCTAGAAGAAACCATAGGGGAAAAGCCACTGACATTGGTCTTGGATATCATGCCAAAAGCACAGGCAACAAGGCAAAAATAGATAACTGGGACTATAACAAACAAAAAAGGTTTTGCAAAGAAAAAGGAAACAATCAACAGAGTTTAAAAACCACCTATGTAGGGGTGCCTGGGCATCTGCCTTTGGCTCGGGTCATGGTCCCAGAGTCCTGGGGTCCTGGGCGAGCCCTGCGATGGGCTACCTGCTTGGTGGGGAGCCTGCTTCTCCCTCTCTCACTCCCCCTGCTTGTGTTCCCTTTCTCGCTGTGTCTCTCTCTGTCAAATAAAAAAATGAAATCTTTAAAAAAAATAAATAAATAAAATAAAAATAAAAACCACCTATGTAATGAAAAATAAATTTTCAGGGGCACCTGGGTAGCTCAGTCAGTTAAGCATCCAACTCTTGATTTCAGCTCAGGTCATGGTTTCAGGGTCATGAATGGAAACCTCCCCCCCTCCCTGCCCCGTGGGGCTCTGTACTCAGCAGGGAGTCAGAGTCTGCTGGAGATTCTCTCTCCTTCTCCCTTTGCCACCCCCAGCCCCACCCCCCTAAAATAAATAAATCTTTAAAAAAAAAAGAAAAGATTTTCAAACCATTTAACTGATAAGGGGTTAATTCCCAAAATATATAGGGAACTCCTAAAATTAAACAGCAAAAAACACATATAACTCAATTAAAAATGGGCAAAAGATTTGAATAGCTATTTCCCCAAAGAAGCATACGAATGCCAACAGATATATGAAAAAGTGCTAAACATCACTAATCAGCAGGGAAATGCAGATCAAAACCATAAAACATCACCTCACCTTTGTTAGGATGGTTACTATTATATATATACATACATGTGTATATATGTGTATATATATGTACATATATATTTTAAACTAACAAGTGTTTGTAAGGTTCTGAGGAAATTGGAACCTTTGTGCACTGTTGGTGGGAATATAAAGTGGTGCTGCCACTGCAGAAAACAGTATAGAGGTTTCTCAACTAAATAGAACTACCATACGATCCAGCAATTCTGCCTCTGAGTATACGCCCGAAGGAAATAAAGTCACTGTCTTGAACAGATGTCTGCACTCCCATGTTTATTGCAGCATTATTCACAATAGTTAAGATACGGAAACGACCCAGATGAATGGATAAAGAAAATGTAATATATACATAGAATGGAATATTAGTCAGCCCTACAAAAGAAGCAAATCATACCATTTGCAACAACATGGATGGACCTGGAAGACATTAAGTCAAATGAAATGTCAGCTACAGAAGGACAAATACTGCATAGTTTCTTTTTTGTGAGGCATCTAAAAGAGTCAAAGGAATAGAAGTAGACATTAAATGAGTTACTAGGAGATGGGGAGAAGGGCCATATAGGGAGTTAGTTGTTCAAAGGGTATAAAGTTATATTATACAAGATGAGTAAGTTCCATAGATTTGGGGTACAAAATAGTGCATCTGTTAACAATAGGGTATTGTGTTCTTAAAAGCTTGTTAAGAGGGTAGATCTCACAGTACATGTTCTTACCACACACACACATACACACACACAAAAGGAAAAGACACAAGGAAACTTTTGGAGATGATGGATATGTTTATAACCTGGATTGTGGTGGTGGTTACATGAGTGTGTACATATTTCTAAACTCATCAAATTGCATACATTTAATTATGTGCAGTTTTTTTGTATACCAATTATACCTCAATAAAGCTGAAAGAAAAAGAACTGACCAAGAAGTTGTTAAACCTGGAAGTTCCTTTCTTACTCCAGATCAGATCTGTGCACTTGAATCACCAACAATAAGAAAATAAGGAACTTGTCAGCAACTATTGTTCAAATGTTTTTTTTAAAGATTTTATTTATTTGAGAGAGAGAGAGCAAGCACAAGCAGGGGGAGTGGGAGAGGAAGAAGCAGACTCCCCGCAGAGCAGGGAGTCCGACACAGGGCTCTATCCCAGGACCCAGGCTCTATCCCAGAGCCCGACATAGGGCTCTATCCTCATGACCCGAGCCAAAGGCAGATGCTTAACCGACTGAATCACACAGGTGCCCCTGTTTTTCAAATTTTGAAGAGCATATCACTACCATAGTTAATAATAACAAAATGCCTAGAGCTATATAATTATAGTTGATGAAAACTATAATATAGAAATATGAGCTTTTACAGAAATAAGTCCATAAAATTAGCAGAGGTAATAATAAACAGATGTACCTCAATCAATTGGATCTGAACTTAGACTTGCTATAAGAATTCTGGTATCCAGGAAGGATAACTCATGTATAATAATGCTTGAATAAAACTTTTTTTTTCCCTCTCGTTTGGTGTATTGCAGGCCAACAAGTCAGATATTCTGTAAGAAATTCCTAATTAAAATTTATTTGAACTCATTTTACATGCTCAGAAAGCTTTCATTAATACATTGAGTGAGAGATAAGATGGGACCCTTTGTAAGGGTACAGATAGTAGAGTCAAAGTACTTGGTTGAATTCAGGCTTCATATGCTACCCACTGTGGAATCTTGAGTTAGTTACTCAACCCCTCTGGGGGCACATCTGTATTTCATTTAATAATAATACTTTCTTCAAAAGATGAATAAATGAATTAATTATTATAATCTTTCAAAGAGTACCTGGCATATAAATAATTATCCATTCAAACACACAGCTTTCCTATAAAAATCAAAACCAAAAACACAACTTTCCTTTTTTTGTTTTGTTTTTATGTTTGTTCTTTGTTTTGTTTTGTTTTGTTTTAAATATAAAGTTCCATACACTATGGTAGGTACTACAGAATTTATTTTACATTCTTGATTCTTTACTAGTTTGGAACTTGCATATTTTGTATTATGGTAACAAGTGACCCAAAATCTCAAATACCTCTATTATGGCATTAGCACTCCTTAAAATAAGCACATGTTTTGTATCTTGCAAACTCTAAAGCACATTAAACTATATCACTATATATATTATTACTAAAAATTTTTCGAAGAAAATTTTTAATCGAGGGGGCTCCGTGGCTCAGTCAGTTGAGCATCCAACTCTTGATTTCAGCTCAGGTTATGATCTCAGAGTCCTGAGATCAGGCCCCACATCTGGCTCCATGCTCAGTGAGGAGTCTGATTGAGATTCTCTCTCTCCCTCTCCATGTGACCACCACCCCCTCACTCTCTCAAATAAATAAATAAATAAATAAATAAATATTCTGAATCAAAGTGAATAAACTAGCCCTGAATAATTAAAAAATAATATATTTCAACAATATAGATATAAAGTAATTAACTTTAACCTATTAATAAACTAAACTAAACTAACCTAGCCAAATATTTGAATTATAGGGATTAAACTTAGTTTCATAAAGTTTGGACAAGAAACCATTTTAAAAAATATTTTCTCACAAAAATTGAAATATTTTCAAAAGAATCTTTTGACAAATCCTCCCTTTCCTCTTCTACTCTTTCAATCCTCCATAAATATATATGTATATTTATATTATATATAAATACATAAATATTTATATATAAATACATAAATATATATATTATATAGTCCTAATATGTAGGATTAAATGTATTTATAAATAATTCATTTATATTTAATATATATGTTTAAATAGAGATTCATTGAAAGAATAACCAACAGATGTTTATACTTTGGGATAATAATATAAAAAATCCATTATTTTGTCTAAAATTGGACTATGGGAAAGAATTCTTTCTAACTTTAGATATGCATTACAGCTCTAATGGGTAGAGTTAGAATTCTCAATAATTAAAGCATTGTATGTGCCATCCCAAATAAATTCTGCTCATTGCTATGTTCTTAAGTGGCAGCAAAATTATAAAGTTTATGTCCAATATTTAAGAGACTTACTCTAAACTCCTTTATTATTCTTCATTCAGAAGGCTTATTCTAAGCAATTGTGGTTAAATTTTCAACACTGATGTTTTATAGAATTTTTCCTGCATAAACAATATAGAGTCTGCTAACAAAATTATCTCTGAAAGCACATTTTAAAGGAAAAAAGTCCATACTGATCTCCAATAAAACAACAAAATGCAAAATTTTTAAGGAGCTATTAGAAACATTTCAGCTGCATTGACTATTTTTAGCTCAATTTTCTAATACACTTAGAGAAATTTTTCTGTCAGACGAGTTAAAATTCATAGCTTAATTTATTGTGTCTATTAGCTGAACTTTGGTGCCTGTCAGTCCATGCATAATAATATATACTTGGTTCTGTTTTACCACCACTGGCTATAATATCTTATTAGGTTTTAATGCAAAATGAAAAATAATTTCTAGGTAGCAGTCCCTCTTATCTTGATCACTGTGCAGAGACCCAGAAGATATGAAGATGGTTAGATACAGACATATGCTACTTTAGGAAGGTAAATAAACAGAAATAAAATAATTTCAAATAAAAATTAGAAAGTTACAGATGCTGTGAAAGTTCAGAAGATTAGCAATTCTGTTGAAAGAGCTTGAGGAGCATTCCATTATGGAAGAGGTATTTAGCTAGACCTTTAAAGGATGGGTCAACTGGACAGCTAGAGATAGGAAGGGAAGCAATTTAAATAGAAGGACTAATTTGTTCATCAGAATGGAAGCTGGACATTGTGGAGTGTGTTGGTTTAGATTGACTAATACTTGGTTATGAGTAGAATGTGTATAAAGGAAATAGAAAATGGGGCTAGAATTGTAAATTGAGACCAGATCAAGTAACATTAGAATAATATGCTAATGATTTGGGGTATAATCTGTGAGGCAGTGAGAACCTATGTGTTACTTTGAGCAGAGAAATAAAATGATCAAAAAAATAAATAAACCAGAGAAGTAACACCAGTTTGGAATTGGGTGTGTCTTTGTTTCAGTTCCAACTGTGTAAATGGAAGAAACTTAGCCTCAATGTCCTCATCTGCAAAGCTGGCTGGTAAATTATATATTTGGGATTGTTGTGAAAATTAAATGAGATAATGGTGTGTGAAGGACCTAAATGTAATGCTGGACAGATATTAGATTTCAATAAATAGTAGTTAGCCTCACAGCAAGTATTGTGAAGAACAGACTAGTCTCTGCAGAGACTTCACGTAGAAAAAATCAATTAACAGTTAATACTAGCTAGAGTTAATAATTCTGAATAAGGTTATTGCAGTGGGATTGGCAAGTAGGCTATGATAGAAGGAATACTATAGATTGTAGATGGGGGCCCCCTAGGAGATGAAATGTGTATGGAGATAATGAAGAGTAGGATGGGAGATGTTCCAATATTTTGAAATTTCTTGCCTGGGAAGTTCCTGTCACTCAAAGCTAAGGAATTCAAGAGAAACAGATTTTGGGCATAGATGATTTAATTTAGAGCATGTTTATTTTGAAGTTGATTTTGTGGTGTTCATGAGATCAGGTAACACTTGTGGAATTAGAGCTTAGGGGAGAGATCAAAGCTCAAAGTAAATTTAGGGCAGCAACAGTGAGGAAAAAGAGGAGTTAGAAGTCAGAGGTTAAACTTAAAACTGTTTTTAATTTTGTTAACCTTTTAAAAGTCTCATAATCCTCGATTTTATTCCTAAAGACATGATTTCTTTCAGTTTATTATTGCTAAAATAAATGAAATCTGATGTGCTAAATGCTTTGTAATCTAAAATGCATATGCAAATATAAACCTTAAATAATTATTGAAGTCTTAGAATGAGCGCACACACACAGAGAAGTAAAGGTCCTGGGGCACAAAAAGCATAATTAATATTCAAAGGCCTCTGTAGTTTAGAAGTGGTAGAGCTGGGGTTGATACTCAGACAGGCCAGTCTCCAGAAGACATGCACTAAATTACTACTGTATTTGCTTTCAAGTTATCAACTGTTAAATTAAAAAACACCTTCATTAAAGCAACATGTTTTACCTAAATGCATCTTTGTATCCCCACCACTTAGCATATTTGTTCATTGTAATGGCACCATGAATGTTTGGTGAAGTAATTATTGGTCTACATGGAGGTGATCTACAAAGCAATAAATAGAAGAATACAGTGTGTCAAATGAGTGCTTACAGAGAAGAGAAGGGAAGGGAAAGGTAGGGAAAGGAAGGAAGGGGCAAGGGGAAGAACAGGAAGGGAAGGCAATTACCATTAGAAGTTTGGCAAATACAAACATGGTGTGCAGGAAGTACAAAATAACTCAGAGAAGCAGATAAAGATGGGATGAATAAAGAGGCTTAAGAAACATGAAATTGGGATTTCAGGGAATACAGAGGAGAGTTTCAAAAAGGGCATAGTTGTCAAAATATAAGCTCTTGAAGGTTCAAATGGAGAGCCTCAACCAACCTTTTCCACTCATCATTAACTTTTCTCCAGTGAGAGGAGAAATGATTTACCTGATTTGGATTTAGGGATAAGAAACTGAAAATGCTCAGTTTAGCCCTTTCCTATTTTTCAGAGCTAAATAATATACCTGCCCCTATAAGAAGGGCCTGCAGTTGTCCATCTGCATCAGTGCATCTGTATTATTTCAGAGGACAAATATTAGCAAGCCCATTCTCCTAGGCCATGGTCTACACTCAAGGGAAAGCAATGATTTTTAATCTGTCTGTGTCTATGTCCAATTGATCCTAACTGGGATAGAAGAAAGATATTTATTAGAACCTTCTGTACTCCAACAGTACCATTTTTAATTCTCAGTCCAGGTGCCCAGCACCATAGGAGTCCATTCTTTGCTAGCTAGATATCTTAGCTCCCCTGACTCTCTCCCTTCAAAACTTTACCCTCTGGCTCTTCAGGCCAGAAAAACTAAAGTTTGTTGTTGTTGTTGTTTGTTGTTGTTGTTGTTGTTGTTTTGTTTTGTTTTTTATCAGTTTTGGCTCCCGCACATAGTACCAACTGCAAACTCACCCTCCAACCAAAAGTCATAAAAATGGGAAAGTTATCTCATGCCCATTCCTTTGTATTAGGTTCTATCATTCCTTACCATATCACCGTAAGTTTAGTAACTGAAGTAAGAGATATTTATTATGTCACAGATGGGTCACTAGTCTGGTCATGGCTTTGGGTCTTCCACTCAGGGTCTCACAAACCTTCAAACAAAGTGCCAGCCAAGAAGTGTCTTCTGGAGTGTGGGGTGTCTTCCAAGAGTTATTGGTCAAATTTGGTTTCTAGCAATTGTGGGAGTGAGGGACTCCATTCTTAGAGGCCACTACTCTCAATAATCAGTTAATAACATAACTATTTGCTTCTTCGGTGCCAGCAGAAGAGTATCTCTTTCCTTTTCTAGGAAGGATCCAGTCCTTTTTTTAAGGCATTTTATCTAATTAAGCCAGGCCCACCCAGACAAACTCTCTACTGATTAGCTCAAAATCAACATACTTAAGGCTTTGATGACAGCTGAAAAGTCCCTTCACCTTTGCCACAGAACATTATCTCATCATTGAAAAGGCACCCTTCATCTCCACAGATAGCACCCTCACTCAAGGGAAGATGAATAATCAGAGCATGTAAACGAAGGGAGAGAATCTAGGGATTCTGCCTAACATCCCTTTTATAAGTGTCCATTCCCCTCCAGTATGTGCTCATTTTTATTTAATTTCAGAGATTTCAGGTAGTTGTTTTTTTTCATTGTTTTTTGCTTTTTTCTATTTTGTTTTGTTTCTATCTGTCCAGAATTAATACTGTTTTAATCTGCAAGGAGGGTCAATCTATCATGAGTTTACCTGACAATGGTAGATGCAGAACTTTCTTTCATGAGTATATCCTATGGAATCATTGCTTTTAATTTATTTAATGTTATATTTAATTACAATCATTCTTTTTATAATCAAATCATCCCAAATTTAACCAATGTGGACTTCTTCAAATTGATACCACCAATGTGGACTTATTTTTTGAGGGAGAAGGCCATACGGACAGCCTCATTAGTTACTGAGGATTTTCTCACTGTCTTACACAGCACAGTGGCCTAAGTTCAACTTACACACTTACTGTCCCAGACCTAGACAGACATGTTTTTAAGGATACCTAGTTGCTTTTAGGAATGGTGATATTCAGAGATCAAGATCTGCCTGTTACTGAATGTCACTGCTTCTGGGTTCTTGGCGTGTTTGTAAAAATGCAAATTTGTATTGATATTTTAAATTCAAATTTAATATTATAGAGTTTTCTTTTTTATTATTTATTAGTTTAAAATAGATCTCTTTGCTCTTATACTGAATTGTTTCCCTAACAACCTTAATATACTTACTACTTATATCTTTTATTCTTCAATATATAGTTTCAAAATTGTAAAACCAATATGGCTACTACTTATAAATCCTCTGAGTGAAATTTAAGATTTCTCTGAGGTGTTTTGACTTTATTAAAAATAAAATAAAACAAAGCAAACAAACACGTGTGTCCATAATACTGTGTTTCAAAGTCACTTTAAATAACTTTTATCTCTGTGGATGTGATATTAATTTTATATGTGTTTAGTTTCGTTGTTTCCTTCATGGTTTAATTTCTTAATTCTTTTTCCACTGGATTTGATTTTTAAATAATTAACACATTTATGTCTTTCAAAGTTAACAAAGATATTAAAAGTTGTCAGAGAAGACCTTCATTCCTAATCTCTCCACTGAGTGGTCATTGCTTTTTAAACTTAAATTTAATAATATATCTGGGAAGTTAATTTAGTTATTACATGGGGTCTTTGTTATACTTTTAGTGGATAGTAGGTTATTGTGTGAATATGCTTTGATTTACTCAACCAGTGTTCATAGGTATATTTGGACTGTCTTTAATCTTTTACTAATCCAAATAATATTTTAATAAGTAACCGTATTTATTTGTTTAATCACATTTGTGGAGGTGAATTTTCAGAGGATATTATATATATGAGATTACCAGGTTATGGAGTAAATGCACTTATATAGTTGTTAGATATCACTGATCCTCTTTCCACATGGGTTTTGGAAATCCCATCAGCTATATATGAAAGGGTTTATTTCTCCACAGCTCCACAACAGATTTTATTGTCAAACTTAAATTTCTGCCAGTTTGACAGGTGAGAAATAGTTTTTTGATGTAACTTAATGTGAATTGCTTTTGCTATATTTTTGTTCAAGCATTTTTCATATGTACTGGTTACTTTTTTTTCTTTTTAATAAAATCTATCTTAATTACTTTTACCTATTTTAGAAATTTTCATATAAATTTTGAAAACTTTTTCATATTTGTGCTCTTAGGCCTCAAAATATGAGTCCTTTATATTTTCATTTATTTGGTCTTTTTTTCACTTTGGTTCACATTATGGTTATGTTTATTTTCATGTGGAACTTTTTTTTTCAAAAGTACACATTTAAACCAAGAACATTGTTAAATTGTGAATTTTATAAAAAAGGACTCAACTTCTTTTAACAAATTTGAATTATGATTACTAGAACACCCACATAGTATAAAAAGCATCATATTACTGTTTTAATCTTGACTTATTTACTAATTTGCTTTTAAGAGTTTGGATTTTTCTCTTTAAACTATTCTGTAAAAATATAATCATCCATTTTTTAAACACTTATTTATTATACAAGAAGGAGTTTAAATTAATTGAATTTCTCCATAAATAAAATGCTAGCATCTTCAAATTTATTTGTGAAGTGATTCATAAAAACAACTCTGAAAATTTTGAGATACTTCACACATAGAAAGAAATTCAGATCAATTGTTTTGACTATCACAGCAGATGGCAAAAATTGCTTGATGCTCTTTCTTCTCCCTTTTTTTTTTTTTTAAAGATTTTATCTATCCACTTGACAGAGAGAGACACAGCGAGAGAGGGAATACAAGCAGGGGGAGTGGGAGAGGGAGAAGCAGGCTTCCCGCGGAGCAGGGAGCCCGATGTGGGGCTCGATCCCAGGACCCTGGGATCATGACCTGAGCTGAAGGCAGACGCTTAATGACTGAGCCACCCAGGTGCCCCTCTTCTCCTTTTTAGCCTTAGTAACATAATCACAATTTTGTTTGAAGCAGAAGTGACTTGAGCTAAAACAACTGCTTTCTTTGCATGTTCTCTTGTAGCTGTGTCATATAACTAATCTTTTACTTGGAATACAGAGGTGATGATTGGAGCTTGAGGAGCCATCTTTAATAATGAACTGTGCTTTAGGATAGAAACCATGCACCAAGATAGTGCAGCAGGAAATAAACTCTGTTCTGACTACAAAGTAGAAGGACTGTGTAGCCATCATACTAGCCTCCATTGCCCTATCTCTGGACTTCTGGATGAAAGAAAAATACATTTCTACTTTGTTAATCAACTATTTTGTAGTGTTTAGTTTTACAGAGCAAACACATGCTACTACTTGATATACACAATTCATGTTAAACACATTATTGTAATGCAGAGCTTTAGGATTTTAAATATATTTATTTATTTATTTAGAGAGTCGGGGGTGGGGGCAGAGGGAGAGGGGAAGACAGTCCCAAGCAGACTCCATGCTTAGCACGAAACCTGAGTGGGGGCCAGCCCCAGGACCCTGAGATCACCACCTGAGCCAAAACCAACAGTGGGTGCCCAAATGACTATGTACCCAAGCACCTCTAAAAGTAGATCTTTATACATGTTGACTTTTTGTTCTATTCATCCCCTTTAACGTTTATAAAAATTCACTCTGAAGTCTTCCTTTTGTTTTGATGGTTGCTTTCTGCAAGACTGTGGGAACTTTGGGAGACATAATCTCCTGAATTCACTGACTTCAGAATTTCTATTTCTATTAGTACAAATCAAAACCATTTCTTCCTCTCTCATTATCTAAACAGTAAAACCCAGTATTTCTCCTACTTTTATAAACCTGTCTAAATGTTTCATTTTCCTTTTTAGGAAAATTCTAACTTTCTATTCTTCATAGTCTTCATGCCTAATCTATACCACACATTGTCTCTCAAGATAAATTTATAAAACTCATATGCATATATGCATATATTTAAATTTGATATAATCATATCATATAATTCTCTGCAGTATTTTAAATATATGTTATATGTTAACTAGAAATATAAAATCATATAATGCTGATTCATCATTACATAGCATGTATTATTGACAACTAGGAACTCATTTCTGTGTTGAAATACTCTATAGCACAATAAATGTTACTTTTTCCTTTATATCATCAATATTGACTGATGGCTGTTTTTATATCCTCAATTCATTCTAATTGACTATCATTACCATTGTTATTTTTGAGGGTCAGATATGCACAGTCTGCACGGTGGGTTGTCTTTTTTTTTTTTTTTACTACGACTTCCTCTAACACCACTTATTTGTGTAATTATCTTTGGTTTCTGACAATTCCAATAGAGTTTAGTTTTTAATGAATTTTTCCAACTTAAGACATGGAACCAGATGTTCTTACACTCTTGATCTTTTAGATCAAGAAGTTTGCCAATTACAAACATATATATATCAAGTACCTTACTTTGTTATATATTCATAATATTTCATATCCACCACCTTCTAAATTTTGGGTTAGAATTACAAATTTGATTATTAAATACTCCACTGACAAAAATTTTCATTTGAAATTATTATCATATGCAGAAAAATCACTTTTCATTACACAGTGTGTGAGCTATCTGGGTCATTTTTTCAGCTCCCAAGTTATAGGCTAAATCCAATCCAAAATTCTAAAAATGATAGCATGACACCAGGGGAAAAACAAACAAAACAAAACAACAACAACAACAAAAACCCTTTGTTTAAAAAATCCAATATTAAACCTTAGAGAATACCTTTTTCATAACCTTTTATTTATTTATTTATTTTTTCTGGCTAGAGTTCATATCATGTACTCTTCTTCATTTTATCCCAGCAAGCAAGATTCCATCCAGTCTTTTTCAAAATAAGTTTGAACCTGAAAACAAAACAAAATAAAATTGTGTTTTAAAAGTACCCAATTTATAATAACACTGTAATTTAATTATTCTGAGACAATAGCAATCACTATATTTGAGAAATAAATACAAATTATCCTGCACATAACAAAACAGTGTATTTTATCTACTTAGAGTTTCAGCCCAAATATTTCCCCTGGTTAGAATTTAGAATGATGTTTCTTCTGAATACTAATAATTAATTCAATTATCTCCCCACACATGTGCAGAAATCCCAGAGTCCCAAAGCCAAGTTTACTTGTCAGCAAGTATATTCAACACATAAACTTCAAAATAGTTACTAATATTTAAAAACAAACTGATTTACAACCAGAACAATCAATATTGTTATATAACTTTTAAAGTTTTTCATGTACACCTGCCTCTTTTTAAATTTCTTCACTTATATGATTTGTCAATGCAATTCTCTCAATTTTACTATCTACCACCCCACTACCCAACACATACTTCTAAAACTTTTATCCTCAAATTTTCTTTGTTGTAAAGTCTCTATCCTGTTAAAAGTTCAGAGATTTCATAGAGATTTCTTCCACTTTCCCTTTATTTTATTTATGTGGGGATTCACAGTGCCTGGATAGATAAAACCTGACTTGTATATGCCTCCCTGGATGAGACTAATTGAAAAGCAAAGGAGGAGTGCCCGGATCGCTGGAACTCCTCTGAAGTTTCTTGGCTGAACGCGGCAGGATTCCTACTGCGGCTCAAAGGTCTCATCCAGAGAGTAAATGCTTAAATGCAGGCACCTGTAGTGGTCATGTACTTCACCAACTCCTTGCCTTGCACGTGGTGTGTTAATTAAACTCACAATAAAAGCGGAGACAGAGCTTGGCTCAAGGCCTTTTGCCACTAGAGTGTCTGATCCCCAGGCTTCTCCTTTCTCCTACTAAGGAGTCGGAGTAATCCTTTCATACGCTGTCTTAGGGTTTGCTGGCCAAACGCAATTTACTTACTTACTTAACTTCCTTCCTTCCTTCCTTCCTTACTTATGTATTTATTGAAAGAGAGAGCACATGAACTAAGTGCAAGTGGAGGGGGAAGGGGCAGAGGAAAAGGGAGAGAAAGACCATCTTAAGCAGGTTCCAGGCTCAGCAAGCTGAAGCCCAAGGTGGGGCTCAATCTTATGACCCCAGGATCATGATGTGAGCAGAAATCAAGAGTTGGATGTTTAACCAACTGAGCCACCCGGGCGCCCCCATTTTCCCTTTAGAACAGACTTGCAAAAGTGCTAAGCCATTTTCTTTGCTGCCCTCTTGAGTCTCCCCTTTATTTCAACTTTCATGATCAGAGGAGTACTGGCCTTGAACCTCTGAAGCAGAGCCAGAGTTTATGATCCTCAGGCTTGTAAATTGACTTTCTAGTGTGATTAAAGATAATACCTTTCCAGACATACCTAGTTTATTCCCATAACACACTTAGAGACAATGTGACCTGCTTCTTAGACATCAAGTTGTTTACATCATCAACCTGTATCCCTCCCCTCAGAATTAGAGAAGTAGAATTCCTTTTCTCAGTTTTGTCTGCTCATGCCATTTGCAGTATTGGAAGAGCTCCATTTCAGTTGGAAGAACAATTTCCTATTTACAACAAATTCCAGGATTGCCTGGGAGAAATTTGCAGGGATAATTTGCTAGATTTCTGTAGTTATCACTTTTTGTCTCTCTGAGTTCCCCATAGTCACAGTTTACAGAAGGAACATTCTGTGCTGGATCCCCAGCTTCTGTGCTTTCATTTCCTTTTTTTCAAAATCAATAATTTTTCTTATTCCCCTTAGGGTAGCAAATCCTTCCAGATTTAACATACTTGAAACTAATCTTTTGGGTGCCTGGGTGGCTCAGATGGTTAAGCGTCTGCCTTCGGCTTAGGTCATGATCCCAGGGTTCTGGGATCAAGCTCCTGGCTCAGCAGGGAACCTGCTTCTCCCTCTCCCTCTGCCTCTCCCCCTGCTCATGCTCTCTCACTCTCTCTCTCTGTATCTCTGTGTCTCAAATGAATAAATAAAATCTTAAAAAAAAAAAAACCTAATCTTTTGATATATAAGCCTGATCTTTGATATATTACATATTGGTGAATCAGTCCCTTTTACTTACATCTGCTCACTCTTTTTTTTTTTTTTTTAATATTTTATTTATTTATTTGTCAGAGCACAAGCAGAGAGAGCAGCAGGTAGAGGGAGAAGCAGACTCCCCACTGAGCAAGGAGCCCGATGTGGGACTCACATGACCTGAGCCAAAGGCAGACACTTAACTGACTGAGCCACCCAAGCATCCCTGCTTAGTCACTCTTTACCCTAGTTAGGGCTCCCCTTTTTTGAGTGTATGTCAAGTTTTGTTACTAGGGACCCACTCAGTGCCTTACTACTCTATCAAAATGTCTCCTTCTCTGCCAAATTTTTCTTCTGTGTAATAACAGAATCAAATGAGAAATGATGAGACAAATAAACGCAAAAATGCTTACAGTAGCTATACTAGTCAGGAACATATCAGTATGAGGCACACATATCTGCAGGATAGAAGAAATTTCTGAACAAGAAACTTTTTTTATGCAAAAGATCTTTCACATAGTTATTTCTTCTTTGTTGCAAAATGTCTCCTCAAACTCCTTCTCAGGTCTTCTCCCAAGTGTAGACTGGCTTGTATGTTTCTCCACCTTCGTTTTTATCTCTGACTCATTTATATGCAGCTCCTTTTATTTCTGTGTGTCTCATTGCATTATAATATCAACAACATGAGAAGATTGCATAACTGAGGATTGTCCATGAGATCTCCATTTTACATAGTTAAACTCCAAATCAGGGCTCTTGGCTTTTCTCACACATGTGTTGACAAGAATGGCAACCCACTATATTCTTTTCCATGCAGTTCCTCTTTTCCATAAGGTCTAGTTATGTGTACATATTTGCCTGATGTTACTATTTTAAGACATTCTATTTATATTAGCTACCAATGACACAACTCTAATATACTCCTGTTCTGATAAAAAATACCGTAAGTCATCCTTTCTTCAATGAGTTTTCATTTTGCTTTTTTTCATATGCCCATCTCCCATACAAATATAAACATTCATAGATGATAAATATAGATATAAATACACACACAGGTTATATTTCACACTAACCCAGATGATCTTTTGGTTTAGTCCTAAAATGGTGTCACATTTTTAGCCATCACATTTTATGATTTCTGATAAGAAAAGATCCCCTCCACAATCACAAAACCACTCATACTTTTCATAAATTGCTATGATTTCAACTTGCACAACAACAAATCCAAGTCAGGCCAATTGACCCAGGCAGGGAAACAAAACTTACCTGTTGGAGTTTTAGAGATCCTGGCCCAGGATGGCACTATCTAGGTAATGCTTCCCTGTCCTCTTCACCAAAACTACATAAATGAAAGTCATTATGGTTTTCATTTTTATATGTATATCCTGTTATAATTTAGATTGGTATTATATTGAAATTATAAATTATTTTGAGAAGTGGCCACCTTGACAATGAGTCTTCTCCTTTCAAAAATATGACATATATATTTCATTTATTGGACCTTTTTTTATGTCTTTTGGTAAAGTTTTATAGTGTTTATTGTTGCTGTTGTATCTTTTTCATATTTTTTTACTTAACTTTACATTTAAGTATATTATAGAATCGATCATTGTAAATAGTTTCTTTGTTTTATTCCAATTACTAGTTAATTATTGCTACTATATAGGAATACATAAAAAGTTTACTCATTTTTATATCATTTTTGTGTAGTTTTCTTGCTGTATTTTCTTACCAATTCTGGTATTATGTTTATTGGGGGGTTTTTTTGGATTTTCTAGGTGGGAGATTTATTATTTATAAATAATAAATTTGCTAAGTTCTAATATTTACATATATTTAATTAATTTGTTGTCTGTTGCGTTGACAATGGCTATAGTACAAGGCTACATAATAACAGAGATAGTGAGCTCTGAATTTCTCATGGATGGTATTTATACAGTTAAAGCAGATACCTACTATTCTTTGCTGAGAAAAGTCTTATGAAGAAATGGTGTTTAATTTTTTCAGTTTTTTACTAGACGTAGGGAATTGCATAAATATATTTTCAGAGTCAGCAAAAAAGCTGATCCTGGCTGATTAAAAAAAAAAAAAAAGATTTTATTAAAAGGATATTTAAGTACAGCAAGTTCACAGGATATGTAAAGAGAAGTTGTAGGATACAAGATCAATATACAAATGCAATTGTATTTCCACCTATAAACAGTAAACAATATAAAAATTAATACGATTACATTTGCAATTGCATCAAAAAAAAATATACCAAAAAAAGAACATAATACTTGGCAAACTTTATTTAAAAAGTGCAAGAAAATAATAAAACTTTGATGAGGAAAATTAAAGAAGATCTAAATAAATGGACAGACATTTCATGTTTATGGTTTGGAAATTTCAATATACTAATGATGGTAATTCTCTTCAAATTGATCTATAGATTCAAAACAATCCCCATCAAAATTCCAGCAAAATTGTTTTAAATAATTGGCAAGCAGATCCTTACACTTTATATAAAAATGTAAAACACCTAGTAGCAAAAATAATTTGAAAAAGAAGAGCAAGTCTTCTGCTTCCACACCTAAGAAGGTTATAAGTCAGCACGTAGGCTTAACAACAGGAAAAAAGCTGAACAACAGATAAAAAGCTGATAAATCAACAACTCATCTTGGATCCATAAGAGAAGGGAAGACATAGGACAAATAGCTGCCCCCAAAATTGGAGAGACGGGAATACAGGGAATCATGGCTTATTGGCTAGAGGCTTATTGATTTTACTGATCTTTTCAAAGAACCAGCATTTAGTTTCATTGATTTGCTCTATGGATTTCCTATTTTCAGTTTCTGTGATCTGCTGTAATACTTAATTATTTTCTTCTGCTTGCTTTGCAGTGAACTTGTGCTCCTTCTCCTCCTCATCCTTCTCCTCTTCTTCCTCTTCCCCTTCCTCCTTCTCCTCCTTTTTTTGTTTATGTGTTTCCTAAGATAGAAACTTAGGATTTTTTTCTTTTCTAGCATATGCATTCAGTGCTAAAATGCTCTAAGCACTGCTTTCTCTGCATCCCACAAATTTAAAAAAAATTTTTTTTTTAAGATTTTATTTATTTGCGAGAGAGACAATGAGAGACAGAGAGCATGAGAGACAGGAGGGTCAGAGGGAGAAGCAGACTCCCTGCTGAGCAGGGAGCCAGACGTGGGACTCGATCCCGGAACTCCAGGATCATGACCTGAGCCGAAGGCAGTCGCTCAACCAACTGAGCCACCCAGGTGCCCATGCAGCCCACAAATTTTAAGTTGTGTTTTCATTTCATTTAATTAAAAATATTTTAAAATTTCTCTTGAGATTTCTTCTTTGACCCATGTATTATTTGGAAGTGAGTTGTTTAATCTCCATGTATTTGGGGATTTTCCAATTGTCTTTTTATTATTGATTTCTAATTTAATTCTGTTGTGGTCTTAAAGCACGCATTGTTTGGTTTCAGTTCTTCTAAATTTATTTAGGTGTGTTTTATGGCCCAGAATTGTGGTCCATCTTGATGAATGTTCCATGAAAACTTGAGAATGTGTATTTTACTGTAGTTAGATGAAGTAGTCTATAGATGTCAATCATATCTAGTTGACTGATGGTGGTGGTATGTTCTTACTGATTTTCTTCCTGCTGGACGTGTGATAGAGGGGTACTGAGTTCTCTATGATTATAGATTCATCTATTTCTTTATGCAATTTTATTAGTTTTTGTGTCATATAGTTTGACCCTCTGTTGTTAAACATATTCATATCAGGGATTGTTACATCTTTTTGAAGAATTAGCCCCTTTATCACTATATAATGTCCTTCTTTTTCCTTGATAACTTTCCTTGCCTTGCAGTATGCTGTGTCTGAATTAATATAGCTACTTCTGCTTTCTTATCATTAGTGTGTGCATGGTATATTTTCCTCTATTTATTTACTTTTAGTCTATATGTGTCATCACATTTTAAAGTGGGGTTCTCGTAGAAAACATATAGTTGGGTGTTGTTTTTTGATCCACTTTGACAATCTCTGTCTTTTAATTGGCTCATTTAGACCATTGGCATTAAAAATGATTATTGATATAGTTGGATTAGTATCTACCATATTTGTTACTGAGCCCATTGGGAAGGGTGGCTGGGGAAAGAGGCTGATTAGTATCCACAGAACAGGTCATCTTATCCATTTGATTATTAAAATCCTCATCTGCTGAGGTCACTTTTTCATGTTCATTAAAATGAGACACAAATATCTTTATGTTTTCACCCATTCAGAGAGGTCTATCCATATACATTTTCCCCAGACTTTCTTGTCACCCATTTTCTGATCATATTCTTTCTAAGTCTCTGATTATTCTGCCAAACCATCATTGGCCACAGCCCAAGAATCAGTATATAATTGCACATCTAACCATTTTTCCTTCAAAAGAAAAGAAAAGGCAAGAAAAGAATGTGCAGGTTCGTTACTCAAGTTCTTTCCATCAGGAAGATTTTCCTTCATCCCTGTCATTCAGTGATATAGTGCATGGTCCACTTGAAGATGGTGCCTGCATATTGTGTGAGACCATTTGTAAACCAGGCACAAGTTTTCTCTTCCTCTGTCAACTGATAGTAGGGAACTCCTCATGAGGTTATAGTAGCAGGCTTGGAGAGAGAGGGTAGCGTGGCAGAAGTAGGGACTATGTACATTTAGACCACTTCTTCAAGTGACTTACTTATATCTTCAGGGCATGGTCAAGCCTGATATATATATACATATATATATCCCACTTTCATTTGATGATGGAGTACTATTGTGCACACTCAACGTTATGGCTTGGTGATTCAGACAATAACCAGTTTATGATGGCAACTCAGGTCACATAGTAATTTGGTGGTCTATGGTTTAGGATTTAGTCTCTACTAAGGCCCAGTAGGAGGCCAAAAACTGTTTCTCAAGGGGAAAGGATCTTTCCGTAGAGGATTGTAGGACTTTGCTCAGAAACCCTTAGGATCTGCATTGTTATTTACCTATAAGGACTTACCAACGTCTCCAAATTTATATCATCAGTATAATGGACCAGTGTGATATCTTGTGGAAAGGAAAGACAATCAAGATTCCTGTGAGGCAGGAAAGTGAAGGTCTGTTGTTGCCCTTGCCAGTCAAAAGCAAACTGCTTCAGGTGAGCCTTATTGACAGGGGTGGAGAAAAAGACATTTATGCCAGGTCAATATCTGCACACCAGATACCAGCGGATGTGTTAATTTGCTCAAGCAAAGAAACTGCATCTGGTTCAAAAGCTGCAACTAGAGTTACCACACCTAGTTAAGCTTATGATGATCCACTGTTCATATCCAAGATCCATCAGTCTTATGCATTATCCAGATAGGTGAATTGAATGGGGATGTGGTGGGTATCATCACGCTGTATCTTTCAAATCCTTGATAGAAACACCAATTTCTATAATCTCTCCAGGAATGTGGTATTACTTTTTATTTACTATTTTCCTAGGTAGAAGAAGTTCAAGTGGCTTCTGCTTGAGCTTTCCCACCATAATAGCCATCTATAGTTCAGGGACTCAGTGTGTGGATTCTGGCAGTTGCTGACTATAGCTATTCAAGTCATGCATTCTCAAACTAGAGAAATAGCCACAAATAGGTTTAGTGACCCATTGAGCCCACTGTGAGACTGACCTAAGCTAAAACTCTATTGATCACCTGACTTCCATAAACCCCTATTCTGGGGGACCACAGTGACATTTCAGGTCTCTTGGAGTTAGTATCAGTTCAAAGCCAATGCCTAGTAGTCTCTAGAGGTCTGATTAATTTATTTTCCCTAGTGCACAGCCAGCCTGGTAAAAGGTTATAGATCCCTCTGGGGAAGGCTGTGGGAAATTAACAGTATAATACAGTTTTTGACAGTGTGCCAGGATCCTTTCTCAACCTCTTCTTCATTCAAGGAGCTCTGGGTCTATAAACTGACTGAAGTCTGGGAATTGATTGAAGGGCTGTGGCTCTGTTTCTGTGATTTAGGTAAACCTCTTGTTCACTTGATGTAGAACATTTTTTGTTTATACAGATCAAGTAAAAATTTTATAGGCTTCCTGTCTATTTCACTTCTAGAAATACCATGATCATCTAACCAACACCGTGAGTCAGACTATTCTGATTGCTTTTGATTCTGCCGTCCATTGTGGCAAGCACACCCACCCTGCCTTTGGTAGTTGAGTGTAACCACTTGTCCCCTGCTATCTTGGGATTCAGTTTTTCCCATTGCATTTAGGTTTCCCACCTCAATGACTGCAGTTGACACTGTAAGGTCTGGCCTACAGAGAGGGGGGATCACAGAGCTCTTCAGTTATGATGGGCTCTTCTCATAAATTTATTTTTCATAGTCAAGGTGAAAGATATGTCTTCTGGATCCTCCCAGGGTAGTTGAGTAGGTTTTAAATAACCCTAACTCCCTGAGTTACAGCATTTAATACAGAATCGCTGTTTAGTGGACCCATATCAATAAATTCATCCAGATCTATCTCTGTGTTTCTTCCACTGCCATCCCACACACTTAATATCTATTTTCAACATTTTCTGTGGATTTTTGTCTGTATAAATTTGAAAATTCAAGTAGTTCTTTGGAGGTAAAACATTCTCCATGATAGGTGGAGATGGGTGGGTCCTGAGAAGAATCAGCATTATCTTGTGAGGCAGCTCTCTTGGGAGGACATTATAGTTTCCTTAAATAATGCAGGGTTAATCTTCTCAGATGGAATAGAGCTGCTTCTACTAGGGATGGAGAGGCTGTTTCTACTGACAAAGAATCATCAAAATTTAGGGTCTCATTTTTCCATTTCATCAGGATCTTCTCACATGTCCCCATTCCAACTTTTAGAATCCCATTCTTTCCCAATCATTGCTCTCGTTTTAAGAGTAGACACCCTGTGAAGCTGTGAATTCAATTTGCATTATAATTCTGCCACTGACTAGATGAGATTCTGGATTTAGTTTTCATCAGATATTAGCCCTGTGGCTACAGGAGATAAAAGGCTCTTTCAGAATAGGCACAGAAGATTTCAGGTCATTTATGAGGTGCTTAAGCTAGGAATTGGAATCTCTGAGCTCACCTTTTTTTTTTTTTCCTCCGATTTGTCCAGTACCATTAGGAGCAACCAGACAATATTGTTACATTCTTTGGTTTGACAAAAATAGTTGAAAGTATTATGTTCATGGTCACCCAGATCCCTGCTTCTTTTAAGTGTTTGATTAGGAGTATCCAATGGCAGTATCCTGCATATCTCTATTGACAGATCATGTCATAGACTATCAGTGTTCTCTTTACTGGAAATAGAGTCATTAGTGTCTTTAAATCTAATGAGAATAGAGAGTCAATTTCAGGAACACTAGAAACAATTCAGAAGATTCATCAGTAAGATTCTACACCTGTAAAACCACTCTTGGTACCAAAATCTTGTTGTTCAGGGTTCTCCAGAGAAACAATACCACTTATATATATGGAGAAAGAGAGATATTAATTATGAGGAATTGGCTCACATGATTATGAAAGCTGGTAAGTGCAAAATTAGCAGTGTGGGTGGTGGCCAGGCTGGAGAATCAGGAGAGTTGATGGTACAGTTGAAGTCTGAAGGTGACTAGGCAGAGAACCAGGAAAGCCAGTGTTGCAGTTCTAGTCCAAATGCTGTCTGCTGAAGAATTTCCTTAGTTCAGTTCAAGCCTTCAACTATATATCTCACACTATGCTCCCCCCCCCTCCAGTTTATTCTCTGTATGTGTTGCCTTAAAATATGCAGTACCTTTGGAACCTATATTTTGCAGCAATCTTGGTCCAAATGTGTTTTTATTGGGATTTCTTCCCATGGTCTAATTTTATATTCAATCTTTAAGGAATTTCTTAATGCTGCTGATCATTTGTAGATTTTTTTAAATTTCCCAGTAACGTTATAAATTTATTTTTTTTAAAAATCTGTTCTGATACTTCAAGAGGAAAAATTATGTAACCTCAATCATTACCTTGATCCACTCTCATTTATTTCTTGAAACATTCTTTCCTCTTAGAATTACATGATGTTTTACTCTACAGTTTTTCCTTCTATATCTTTGACATGCTCTTCTCTGACTCTTTTTCTTCTCTTCAGAGTTCTATACTTGACCCTTTACTATTTTTATTTAACCACTTCTCTTTAGTGGGGTTGAGGTGAAATATTGCTGTCTTTAAATTAGTAACTGAGAGGCTATCTAGAAGCTACTTGTCATCTGCTTTAGATAAGGTATTTTTCTAGTTTTTCCTCCCCTTTTTATCAAAAAAAAAAAAAAAAAAAGGAAGGAAGGAAGGAAGAAAGACTTAATAACTAAAATGTCAGCAGCCTCCAAACCCATAAAACTAGCTTAGCCTAGGAATTCATATTATCAATAGTATCCACTATTTTTTCTGGGTAATACAGATGGGGCTTTGTCCCGGACATAATACTGAGGAAGGGAAATGTATTCACAGCTTAGGTCACCTGCAGGTGTAGATACAGTAAAGCAGAACTGTGTGCATGCATGTGTGTGCCTGTGCGTGTGTTGCTAAATATAGTGCAAATGTTAAACCTGTTCTCAGTGGGAAGGCAGCAAGTGTGTTTTGCCCAAATAAGGCCATGACTAATCTCCTCCCTCAGAGGAATGTTTTTGCTCACTAGTGGCAAGCTCATTGCCAAATATCCTTAAGACTTACAGTGAGAAAGCTGACCTGGAAGTTGCATCATTGCAAAATTAGGCTTCATAAGAGCTCTGGTCCCTCACTTGAATATTGAATTTTCACTTGACCATTTGTACTTCTTTGGCAACGGACTGAACATGGCAGATGGTTTTCCTATTGAATGCCATTTCTCATTGTTTCACAGTAATTGACTAAAGTGCTACATTGAAAAGGATTCTAAGGTCAAATATATACTCTTTGGGAAAGAAGTTATAATCAATTAACAATAGCAGTCATGGGTAACAGGAGGAACAAATGGAGAATTGATTGCTACATCCAATACAAAGTTTCACCAAATTCCCTAAAACCTAGAAATATATTGTCACACATTTATCAGGCACCATTTCTCTTGAATTTTTTCCATTGAAAATTATAAATCTAAGTCCATGTAAAAGTACTTACTGAATAGTGTCTTAACGTTTGATTTATTTCATTTCCTAAAATGTGTGGTAGCAAAACAAATGTGTTTTCTAGAACACAAAACTGATAGGATTTCTCTCTTTTCACATAGTACATTTGAGGTTTTTAGACAGTGGTTAAGATTTATTCCCTGTCATCTAGAATGATTATTTTACTGCAATGACTCAAACTTTCATAGAGTTTTCCATTCACACATTTAAGTAATTTACTAAAATTTATACTAGATAATTTAGATTAAAATACTGCTATTAGAATATTAAAATAGAAGACTGAGATGTGTCACACATAGTGCTATAGCTGAGTCTGAAAGTGACTGACAGAGATTACTTTTTATGAAAATTGATAAGGCATGTTTAACTTGAATCATATGTACATTCCAACACAGCATTAAAGATACATGATTTGCTTATGAGCCATTGCAGATTCACAAGTATATTAGAAAACTTTCATATTTGTGCCATTTCCAGTAAAACTTGCTGCTAAAAACCATAATTTTTTTTCAACATTAGAGCAAAAAGGCAGTTGTGTGACATTTTCCATCAAATTTTATAGATGATTTATTCAATTCAATTTGGTTGAGGGCTCCTAATAGAGGGTTGATAGATTTCTTGAAAAGAATATTGCATAGAGAAAAAAATAGACAATGATAAATGAAGACATGCTTCTATCTTGTAATAACCTATACTAACTCTCAATTACATTCCAATGGAGGGCACAAATAGTACAGATAATATAAGCCTGATCATTCTAAGCATATTTTATTTGGTTTTCAAATATAATCAGAATGATAGTATACACTCTGACACATCCATCCTGATTTTCACCTTGACCTTATCAATATTGCACTATATTAATCAAATGAAAGGAAAGGTCTGGAGTCATCATAAATCATTATTTACATATAATATATAAATGTATAATATAATAATATATGGTATAGTTTGTATGTATAATTATATACTATCCTAAAAAAGAGAACTTTCTACATCATAGTGAGTTGACAAAAGGCACACGTGCACTTTGACCTGGTGTGCCAATACATAAAGAATAATGGTATTCCCTTTACTTAGTCATTTTACTTACCAGATTCCAGAAATGTTAGATACATGACTATAATTTTACAGGACTTCTCTAGTTTTTTTTCTTTCCCCTACAACTCTCTACTCCAGATATTTTTCATTTGAACATCAACTACATTTATAATCTGTGTCAGTCTAAGAATTATATATGGCTTTGCCTCAATACTGTTTAGTCATGTACTTTAGTCTAGTTTCCTGGTCAGATTCAGAGTTTCTCAGGAATCTTTTAACTAATGAAGTAGAAATGACTATCAATTTTTACCTGGATATTTCAGATGAAATTGGCCACCATTACAACTGGTTCAAATTTATTTGTTTCCCTGTTGACTGCTATTAACCAAAGTAGGATAGTATGTCAGAAATCTAGTAGAAAATGTGCCTATTTTAAAACTAAAATGCTTATTTATACTAGCCAAGCCCCTCCTTTTTTTGAATTAATGTCCTAGAGAAATAAAATAAAGGGCTGTTTGACATACATGGATTCCACAGGAAATGTTTTACTTTGTTTCCTGTGGAGTCACTGTTTCTTGGTAAGGATAAATCAGATATACAGACTAAAATATTTATTTATTAAGTCTATCATTTATACTCTTATCACTTTCTTGACAAATGACAGCATCAATATATACAGTTCAAGTCCTTCAGTGCTGTTGGTACCACTTCAGTATCTCCTTTGTTCATTTTTCCATGTTTTTTAAAGATGCTGCAATTCCCAATTGTCAGATTATTTTTATAGAGGTAAAAAGGTCAACAAGCTGTACCTAAATTCTCTCATTTGCTTCTATTCCACGTTCACATATTTCTGGAAATATGTTATTATGGTCTATTATTTTCCAGTGACAATTTAGTTTGCATCAGCAGAATTTATTTTTTAATTTTTAAAAAAATATATCTGTAGCATGTTATTCTTTTTGTTTGTTTGTTTCAAGTTTTTATTTTAAGCATCAGCAAAATCTAGATTGAACATTAAGAAAGTTTCAAAAGTTATGAGATAGAAACATGCAAAGAAATTCTTTATATAGTTTTTGATAGTACATGGAAATTGATATAAAGTAAATTTTATTTATTGATAATTGCAAAGATACAAATGATTCCTTTTAAAGATGTTAACAGTGATGTCCTAAAATTGAGTAGTTGGAGGGATTGATACTTAAAACAAAAAAGTATTTGGCTGTTTGGTTTCTACAACAGAAAGTAATATCCATCTTTTTTCCAATCTTGAAGAGGAAAGAAGATCAATATCTATGCTTTAAGATTATAAAAATCATTAAATCTTCAAAAATCAAATCTGACAGGGCACCTGGGTAGCTCAATTGGTTAAGCGTCCAACTCTTGGATTAGGGTCAGTGTCATGATCTCAGGGTTCTGAGATTAAGCCCTGCATCAGGCTTTGTGCTCAGCTGAGTCTCTCTCTCTCTCTCTCCCTCTGTCCCTCCCCCCACCCCCATGCTCTTTCTCTCTCTCTCTCAAATAAATAATCTTTCAAAAAATCAAATCTGGCAATGTTTTTTACATGATTTCAGTATAATGTGTCACATTTTTTACATTTAAAAAAGATAGAACTATTAATAAAATGTAAAAATGTTCTGTTTTAGGATTTTGGCATAGAGAGATTATTGTTTTCTCAGCTATAGCCTGATTACTAGACCTTTCTTTTTTTTAAATTTTGACAAATAATTTAAGCACTTGCTGCCATGTGTAACTAATCTACTTTTATATTTCTGTTTTTATAAGAGATATTTTATAAGCACACTTCATCACATTTTGAAATTAAGTATTCAAAATAAATATTTATAGCTATCTCAAATCTTCTTCATTTTTTTCTTTTCAAAATATGCCACAGTAACTTACAGATATTTTATGGGCCTTTTAGACCATGATCTAATATTCTGGAGATAACAAAGAATCAAATAGCAAATTTGGAGTTGGGATATAAAAATAAATTATTTAAATTCTTATAGCACTCATATCAGTCCAAATTTAGTAATGCCCAAGGATCATTGTCAAATTAGCTGAAGTGATTTTTGATAATATCCATATATGTATGAATGTATGTATGTATCCATTTCCCTCTCTCTCTCTCTCTCTGTTTCTTTCTCTTTCCCATGTATCTTCTGCCACATTTTTTCTCACTGCCATTTTTTTTTCTCTTTTGGTGAATCTAATAGTTCATATTAACACCAAATATACTCAGGAAAAAACTATCACCCATTAGTAAAATAATGACATAATTCAATTTTAGAACAAAAAAAATAATTTTTAAATTTTCCCTTTGTGAAAATATGGTAAAAGTGAGAATGAGTCAAAGTGAATTTAAATCCAGTTTAATGTTGTCTAGCAAATCACTCAGTGTTGGAAATGACCTTGCCAAAGTGCATGGGACAACTTAAAAAGTGTAATTTGACAATAAAGAAAAGTATGACAATGCTTTCACTTTTCTTGTATAGGGTATCAAAAATTTAATGGCTTTTTGTTTATTCTTTAGAAGCATAATGTGAAAGCATACACATTAATTAAAGCAGAAAATATTTAATTAGACCATAATAGTCACCTAAAGTATGAGAGGCAAAGACTTTACAGTATATTATGGAAAAAAAATTGCAGTATACTATACAGTTTAGTATAGTGTATGATAATGTAATTGTAAACTCCTTTACATTTAAAAGCTTTTTCAATTATAATACCCATCTTACTTGAGCCCATCAATAATTTTTAAAAATTCTTATGGGATTTTTGAAATACACACAAAAGTAAGAAGTGTATTTTAATGAACCTTCAAATTACTGAATTCTATATGGTAGAATTATTGATATTTTTTTTACTCTTGCATTCCTTAATCTTTCATTTCCTTCTTTTACTTCCCTTTTTAATTAAATATACAATTTTAACATATACATAAAAGTTAATTTAAATTGTAGCTGTGTGAAAAGCTAACTTATGTGTAACTCATTATAGGACCTTTCTATTTTTTTATCATTGTTCTCCATATGCTAAGATATATTCTGAATATATAATTTGTGGTCAAATAAAATAAACTTACAATTCTTCAGTAGCTCAAATCTATATTTAATTTGCACAAGTATTCCCTTAGCATTTGGTTAAATGCTTAAGCTATGATAATTCAACAATGGTGGGCAGTATCCTTAAGCTAATTCAATTTAAAGACAGTATAGCTGTCACTATATTGCAGCTAAATTTGTTTAAAAAATTAAACTGAAATAAGTGGATTTTTTTCTGCAGAGGATATGATTGATTGGTTGATCAATTGATTTAATTATTTTGGTTGATAAGCTTTGTGTGTTTGTAGAAATAAGCTGATTGAAGGAAAAATCATCGATTAATGCATTTTGCCCTATTAGAAATGAAAAATTCAAAGTAGAGAATGCCTATTTTCCATGCCCTTTCCTGCATCATACAGATGAGTCTCTTTTACCCTAGAGTTAGAAGTCTCTTCTTTGAAGGATTTCTGCACTCTGCCAAGCCTTTCATTCTATTTTCAAAGTACAAACAATTCTTTATTCTGTAGTGTCCTTTAGCCATTTTGAAATAAACATAACTCAAATTCATATAGTGCCTACCAGGCATAAATCCTGTGGCATGTCATAGATATTAATTAATAGAATTGCATGAGCCATATGGTGATATGCACTAATTCAACAGCACAATTACTGTCTTTAAACACTAAAGACTCCTAGAAAATCTAGGCCCTTAGGCGTATTATTTAGATTTTATTGGGTTTCAACTGGCAGACAAACTAACCAACAACATAGAACAAAACAGAATTTGTGGTTTTGCCTTCTAAGTTTATATTAATGCTATCAAGGGCTCAAACTTCCACATAGGGTGCTCTTTGTCTTATGGATTATTTCTTTTTCAATATTATCACTAGATTTGAATCATTTGCCTTATGTTTTATACAGCTTTCTTGATATAAAGAAACATCATCTCAAAGTTAACAAAAATCTTTCTCATTATTTTATACCATAAAACTAATATAAAATATATTTTACCAAATATAAATTATCTTGTTTGATAATTATATAATGTTACAGGTAAATGGTAACTCCCTCTTGCTTTAATCATTAATGCATATGTCAGCATTGGATATTTAGCAAGCCATTTTTCTCCGTGTTCTAATAGATTTGAGTAGGAGAGGATTTTTTTAAAGTTTTTATTTAAATTCCCGTTATTTAACATACGGTGTAATATTAGTTTCAGGTGTACAATATAGTGATTCAACACTCCCATACATCACCCAGTGCTCATCACAACAAGTGCACTCCTTAATCCCCATCACCTGTTTCCCCCATTCACCTACTCACTTCCTCTCTGGTAACCATCAGTTTGTTCTCTATAGTTAAGAGTCTGTTTCTTGGTTTGCCTGTCTCTCTTTTCCCCCTTTGCCTGTTTGTTTTGTTTCTCAAATTCTACAAATGAGTGAAATCATATGGTATGGGATGCCTGGGTAGCTCAGTCAGTTAAGCATCTCCCTTCAGCTCAGGTCATGATCCCAGGGTCCTGGGATCAAGTCCCGCATTGGGCTCCTTGCTCAGCAGGAAGCCTGCTTCTCCCTCTCCCTCTGCCCTTTCCCCCACTTGTGCTCTCTGGCTCTATCTCTCTCTGTCAAATGAATAAATTAAAAAAATCTTTAAAAAATTAAATTAGCAGTTTATGTGCCTTTAGATTTTATAGAACAGTACTGGAAGTTAGAAAATACATTATAAGACAATGAGAATGGGAACACTTTCCAGGCCTGGCATTGCTTTCTTTGATTTCATTGATTTCTTATCAACCAAGTTGTATTGTTTTAATCAAGAAGTGAATATAGCTGATATTTTCTGGTAAATTCATAGCAATATATTTCAAATTTGGAGACCTTTGGTGCCTTCCTCTTACAGTGCATAATAGAACTCCTTGTTTTTGCAAAACCATGTCAGACTGTGGCTACATGGGAGTGATTATTTAATCATCTTTTATTATCTTTAATTTTGTCCCTTTCATCCATTTTATAACATCTACAATCTTTCAGCATTTTAAAATTAATAATTAGTAACTGGATTGGGGAGACGAGATGAAGAACACCTTGTTGGATTCATTCTGGTATTCAACATATTTTTAATGAAAACTAACTCGAAATTCTAAATGATGCAGAAGTGGGGTTGGAGTCAGGACACATGGACTCACAGTGTAAGTCTTATAATCATTTAGTTTCCTGGTTTTAAATGGTCTCAGAGGTGTTTCTATCAGCCAAGGGATTGCCTTTTCCTAGTATGTCAAGCATTATGCAAGTGATGGCAAAGTTGATTCTATCTAGAACATCAAAGACATATTGGATTAAAGTCACAAAGCTAGCTATCATATTTCTTTTTCTTTCCTACTTTCTTATTTCATATTTCCTATTTTTTTTCTAGTTAAATTTTAGATAACATTTCTAAAGTGTATTAAAATTAGGTAATTACATACTTATAAGTGAAATTAGATTACTATTGGGGCCTGGAAATACTAATGAAGCTTCAAGAACTAAACTATATACTCCCTTCTTAACAGGTTTAATCTGATATTGCCTTTAAATAAGGAAATTTGTGTATTTTTGTTTAAAAATGATAGTATGTACCTCTTCTACTCATGAAATACATAATAGTTTTTGGGAAAATATGTATCTGTCACAACATATAAATACATGCATACTGGGAGGAGGAAAAGATGGTGGAGGAGTAGGGGACCCTATTCCAGGTGGTCTCCAGAATTGAGCTGGATATCCACCAGACCACTCTGAACACCCACGAAATCAGCCTGAGATGTAAGAAGATAGATCTGGATCTCTACAAACAGAATATCGCAAGCTCTTGGATCCGAGATATGAAGCAGGGAGCCGTAATTCCTCAGGCAGATATCAGAAAATAAACGGAAGGGGGAGGGAGCTGCCATAAGCGCTGGTGCAGGGAAGGTGAAATAACACAGGAGGGCAAAAGCGTCCCGCACTCGGGACCGGGCACAGATTCGCAGACTGGTAGCAATGGGGAAAGGACGTTAGGGCAGCCCCCTGGACTAAAACCTGGAGCAGCGGGACCACCCGTGCTAACTGGGGGCAGCTGGTGGTTTTAGAAGCACAAAGGGTAGAGATGTGCCCCCATGCCCCGACCTGGAGGCGAGGACTGGGAGCGCCACTGAGTGGCGCACAACCCAGGCTGCTGCAGGTTATAGCAGCACATACAGAAACAGAGATAGTGTGGCCTGGAGAGCTCACTGAAGAACAGAATGCGATCTCTCTGCTCTGAGGCAGAGGGTTGGAAATGGTCTCTTCTGCTCTGACTCTCTGAAGAGACACGGAAAGGCACCAGGGAAAGCCGCCAAAGAACAAAAGCCTCAAGAAAACAGTTTTCACTGAGCCCATCCCCCCCCCACAGGGGGCAAGGCAACTCTGCCCAAGTAGGGTTGCCTAAGTAACAGTGTGCCAGGCCCCTCCCTCAGAAGATAGGCTGGGAGAACAAGAGGCCAACAACCCTAAGGTCCCTATAAAACACGTACATCTTGCTTGGATTGTGGTCAATAATTTGGACTCTGTACATTCTCTCAACCACCCCTCAACAGAATGACTAGGAGGAGGAACCCCCAAAATCGGAAAGACTCAGAGACTGTGACTTCTGCCACAGATTTACAAATGGATACAGATATAACCAAGATGTCAGAAATGGACTTCAGAGTAACAGTTAAAAAGCCGATAGCTAGAATGGAGAAATCGATTAATGGCAACATAGAGTCACTAAGGGCAGAAATGAAAGCTGAACTGGCAGAACTTAAAAATGCTATCAATGAGATCCAATCTAATCTAGATACTCTAACAGCTAGGATAAACAAGGCAGAAGAACGAATTAGTGATCTAGAAGGCAAATTGATAGAAAAGAAGAAAAAAGAGGAGGCCTGGGAGAAACAGCTTAAAATCTGTAACAGAATTAGAGAAATAAGTGATGCCATTAAATGTTCCAATGTCAGAATTATTGGGATCCCTTAGGGGTGGTGAGAGGGAGGACTAGAAGATATATTTGAGCAAATCATAGCTGAGAACTTCCCTAATCTGGGGAATTAAACAAACATTTTTGTCCTAGAGACAGAGAGGACCCCTCCCAAGATCAAAGAAAACAGGCCAGCACCCTGGCATGTAATAGTAAAACTCGCAAATCTTAGAACCAAGGAAACCATCTTAAGGGCAGTTAGGGGGAAGAGATTCCTTACATACAGAGGGAGGAACATGAGAATGACATCAGACCTATCCACAGAGACCTGGCAAGCTAGAAAGGCCTGTCAAGACCTATTCAGGGTACTAAATGAGAAGAACATGCAGCCAAGAACACTTTATCTGGCAAGACTGTCATTTAGAATGGATGGAGAGATGCAGAGCTTCCAAGACGGGCAGAAACTGAAAGAATACATGGCGACTAAGCCGGCCCTGCAAGAAATATTAAGGGGGGGTTCTATATAAGGAGAAAGACCCCCAAGAGTGATATTGATCAGAAATTTACAGAGACAATCTATAGAAACAAGGTCTTCACAGACAACATGATGAAAATAAATTCATATCTTTCAATAATCACTCTCAACATGAATGGCCTAAATGCTCCCATAAAACAGCACAGGGTTGCAGATTGGATAAAAAGACAGGACCCATCCATATACTATCTACAAGAGACTCGTTTTGAAACTAAAGATACATGAAGACTGAAAGTGAAGGGATGGAGATCCATCTTCCATGCCAAAGGACCTCAAAAGAAAGCTGAGGTTGCAATTCTTCTATCAGACAAATTAGATTTTAAGCTAAAGACTGTAGTTAAAGACACAGAAGGACATTATATCATCCTAAAGGGTCTATCCAACAAGAAGATCTAACAATTATAAATATCTACGCCCCCAAGATGGGAGCAGCCATCTACATAAACCAACTGTTAACCAAAATGACGAGTCATTTTGATAATAATACGTTAATTGTAGGAGACCTCAGTACTCCACTCTTAGCAATAGACACATCATCTAAGCAGAAAATCAATAAGGAAACAAGAGCTTTGAATGATACATTGGACCAGATGGACCTCATAGATATATACAGAACATTCCACCCTAAAACAACAGGATACTCATTCTTCTCAAGCGCACATGGAACTTTCTCCAGAATAGACCACACACTGGGTCACAAATCAGGTCTCAACCAATACCAAAAGATTGAGATTATTCCCTACATATTCTCAGACCATAATGCTTTAAAACTGGAACTCAAGAAAAAAATTTGGCAGAAATTCAAACACTTGGACGCTAAAGACCATTCTGCTCTAGAATGTTTGGGTCAACCAGGAAATCAAAGAAGAACTTAAACAATTCATGGAAACCAATGAGAACGAAAACACATCGGTCCAAAACCAATGGGATACCACAAAGGCAGTCCTAAGGGGGAAATACATAGCCATCCAAGCCTCACTCAAAAAAATAGAAAAATCCCAAATTCACCAACTAACTTTACATCTTAAAGAACTGGAGAAAAAAACAACAAACGATGCCTAAGCCACTCATTAGAAGAGAAATAATTACGATTAGAACAGAGATCAATGAATTAGAAACCAGAAACACAGTAGATCAGATCAACGAAACTAGAAGCTGGTTCTTTGAAAGAATTAATAAGATTGATAAACCACTGGCCAGACTTATCCAAAAAAAAAGAGAAAGGACCCAAATTAATAAAATTATGAATGAAAGGGGAGAGATCACGACTAACACCAAGAAAATAGAAACAATTATTAGAAATTATTATCAATAACTATATGCCAGTAAATTAAGCAACCTGGAGGAAATGTATCCTTCCTGGAAACGTATAAACTGACAAGACTGAAACAGGAAGAAATTGACAACCTGAATAGGCCAATAACCAGTAAGGAGATTGAAGCAGTGATCAAAAATCTCCCAAAAAACAAGAGTCCAGGGCCTGATGGATTCCGTGCGGAATTCTACCAAACATTCAAAGAAGAAATAATACCTATTCTCCTAAGCTGTTTCAAAAAACAGAAACAGAAGGAAAGCTTCCAGACTCATTCTATGAGGCCAGCATTACCTTAATCCCCAAACCAGGCAAAGACCCCATCAAAAAGAATTTCAGACTGATATCCCTTATGAATATGGATTCCAAAATTCTCAACAAAATCCTAGCTAATAGGATCCAACAATACATTAAAAGGATCATCCACCACAACCAAGTGGGATTTATCCCCAGGATGCAAGGGTGGTTCAACATTCACAAATCAATCAGTGTGATAGAACACATTAATAAGAGGAGAGAGAAGAACCATATGGTCCTCTCAATTGATGCAGAAAAAGCATTTGACAAAATACAGCATCCTTTCCTGATTAAAATTCTTCAGAGTATAAGGATAGAGGGAACATTCCTCAAGTTCATAAAATCCATCTATGAAAAACCCACAGCGAATATCATCCTCAATGGGGAAAAGATGAGAGCCTTTCCCTTAAGATCAGGAGCATGTCAAGGATGCCTACTCTCCCCACTGTTGTTCAGCATAGTACTAGAAGTCCTGGCAACAGCAATCAGACAACAAAAAGAAATAAAAGTTATTCAAATTGGCAAAGAAGTCAAACTCTCTCTCTTCGCAGATGATATGATACTTTATATGGAAAATCCAAAAGACTCCACCCTCAAATTACTAGAACGCATACAGCAATTCAGTAATGTGGCAGGACACAAAATCAATGCACAGAAATCAGTTGCTTTCTTATACACTAACAATGCAACTGTAGAAAGAGAAATTAGAGAAACGATTCCATTTACAATAGCACCAAAAACCATCACATACCTTGGAATAAACCTAACCAAAGAGGTAAAGGATCTGTACTCTAGGAACTACAGAACACTCATGAAAGAAATTGAAGAAGACACAGAAAGATGGAAAAACATTCCATGCTCATGGATCGGAAGAATAAACATAGTTAAAATGTCTATGATACCCAAAGCAATCTATACCTTCAACACCATCCCAATCAAAGTTCCAATGACATTTTCAAAGTGCTGGAACAAACAATCATAAAATTTGTATGGAATCAGAAAAGACCCCGAATCGCCAAGAAGATGTTGAAAAAGAAAAACAAAGCTGGGGGCATCACGTGGCCAGATTTCAAGCTATATTACAAAGCTGTGATCACCAAGACAGCATGGTACTGGCACAAAAACAGACATACAGACCAATGGAACAGAATAGAGAGCCCAGATATGGACCCTCAACCCTATGGTCAAATAATCTTCAAAAGAGCAGGAAAAAATATGCAATGGAAAAAAGACAGTCTCTTCAATATATGGTGCTGGGAAAATTGGACAGCCACATGCAGAAGAATGAAACTCAACCATTCTCTAACACCATGCACAAAGATAAACTCAAAATGGATGAAA